>NC_041384.1:506918866-506963887 GCF_002162155.2 Triticum dicoccoides | reverse complement strand
TCTCCTGGATCTTGTTCGTTCCAAAAATCACGTTCCCGAAGGTTTCATTCCGTTTGGACTCCATTTGATATTCCTTTTCTTAGAAACCCTAAAATAGGCAAAAAACAACAATTCTGGGTTGGGCTTCCGGTTAATAGGTTAGTCCCAAAAATAATATAAAAGTGGATAATAAAGCCCAATAATGTCCAAAACATAATATAATATAGCATGGAGCAACAAAAAAATTATAGATACGTTGGAGACGTATCAAGCATCCCCAAGCTTAATTCCTGCTCATCCTCGAGTAGGTAAATGATAAAAACAGAATTTTTGATGTGGAATGCTACTTGGCATATTTTCAATATAATTCTTCTTAATTGTAGTATGAATATTCAGATCTGAAAGATTCAAGACAAAAGTTCAATATCGACATAAAAATAATAATACTTCAAGCATACTAACTAAGCAATTATGTCTTCTCAAAATAACATGGCCTAAGAAAGTTATCCCTACAAAATCATATAGTCTGGCTATGCTCTATCTTCACCACACAAAGTATTTAAGTCATGCACAACCCCGATGACAAGCCAAGCAATTGTTCCATACTTTTGGTGTTCTCAAACTTTTTCAATCTTCACGCAATACATGAGCGTGAGCCATGGACATAGCACTTTAGGTGGAATAGAATGGTGGTTGTGGAGGAGACGAAAAGGAAGAAGATGGTCTCACATCAACTAGGCATATCAACGGGCTATGGAGATGCCCATCAATAGATATCAATGTGAGTGAGTAGGGATTGCCATGCAACGGATGCACTAGAGCTATAAGTATATGAACGCTCAAAAAGAAACTAAGTGGGTGTGCATCCAACTTGCTTGCTCACGAAGACCTAGGGCATTTTGAGGAAGCCCATCATTGGAATATGCAAGCCAAGTTCTATAATGAAAAATTCCCACTAGTATATGAAAGTGATAACATAGGAGACACTCTATCATGAAGATCATGGTGCTACTTTGAAGCACAAGTGTGGTAAAAGGATAGTAGCATTGCCCCTTCTCTCTTCTTCTCTCATATATATATTTTTTGGGCCTTCTCCTTTTTTATGGCCTCGCTTTTTTTCGTCCGGAGTCTCATCCCGACTTGTGGGGGAATCATAGTTTCCATCATCCTTTCCTCACTTGGGACAATGCTCTAATAATGATGATCATCACACTTTTATTTTCTTACAACTCAACAATTACAACTCGATACTTAGAACAAGATATGACTCTATATGAATGCCTCCGGCGGTGTACCGGGATATGCAATGACTCATGAGTGACATGTATGAAAGAATTATGAACGGTGGCTTTGCCACAAATACAATGCCAACTACATGATCATCCAAAGAAATATGGCAATGATGGAGCGTGTCATAGTAAATGGAACAGTGGAAAGTTGCATGGCAATATATCTCAGAATGGCTATGGAAATGCCATGATAGGTAGGTATGGTGGCTGTTTTAAGGAAGGTATATGGTGGGTGTATGATACCGGGGAAAGCTGTGCGGTATTAGAGAGGCTAGGAATGGTGGAAGGGTGAGAGTGCGTATGATCCATGGACTCAACATTAGTCATAAAGAAGTCATATACTTATTGCAAAAATCTACAAGTTATCAAAGCAAAGTATTACGCGCATGCTCCTAGGGGGATAAATTGGTAGGAAAAGACCATCGCTCGTCCCCAACCGCCACTCATAAGGAAGACAATCAATAAATAAATCATGCTCCGACTTCATCACATAACGGTTCACCGTACGTGCATGCTACGGGAATGACAAACTTTAACACAAGTATTTCTCAAATTGACAACTATTCAACTAGCATGACTCTAATATCACCATCTCCATGTCTCAAAACAATTATCAAGTATCAAACTTCTCATAGTATTCAACACACTCATAAGAGAATTTTATTATTAATCTTGTATACCTAGCATATTAGGATTATTTAAGCAATTTACCATGCTATTTAAGACTCTCAAAATAATCTAAGTGAAGCATGAGATATCAAAAGTTTCTATAAAACAAATCCACCACCGCGCTCTAAAAGATATAAGTGAAGTACTAGAGCAAAACTATATAACTCAAAAGATATAAGTGAAGCACATGTGTGTCTCTCTCAAAAGGTGTGTATAGCAAGGATGATTGTGGTAAACTAAAAAGCAAAGACTCAAATCATACAAGACGCTCCAAGCAAAACACATATCATGTGGTGAATAAAAATATAGCTCCAAGTAAAGTTACCGATAAAAGTAGACGAAAGAGGGGATGCCATCCGGGGCATCCCCAAGCTTTGGATTTTAGGTGTCCTTAGATTATCTTGGGGGTGCCATGGGCATCCCCAAGCTTAGGCTCTTGCCACTCCTTGTTCCATAATCCATCGAATCCTTACCCAAAACTTGAAAACTTCACAACACAAAAACTCAAAGTAGAAAATCTCGTGAGCTCCGTTAACGAAAGAAAACAAAACACCACTTCAAGGTACTGTAATTAACTCATTCTTTATTTATATTGGTGTTAAACCTACTGTATTTCAACTTCTCTATGGTTTATAAACTATTTTACTAGCCATAGATTCATCAAAATAAGCAAAAAACACACAAAAACAGAATCTGTCAAAAACAGAACAGTCTGTAGTAATCTGTTGCTAGCGCAAGATATGAAACCCGAAAAATTATAAAATAAATTTATGGACGTGAGGAATTTATCTATTAATAATATTAAAAAATAATTAACTAAATAGCACTTTGCAAATAGAAATGGCAGCAGTTCTCGTGAGCGCTAAAGTTTCTGTTTTTTTACAGCAAGATTAACAAGACTTTCCCCAAGTCTTCCCAATGGTTCTACTTGGCACAAACACTAATTAAACACAAAAAACACAACCAAAACAGAGGCTAGATAAATTATTTACTACTAAACAGAAGCAAAAAGCAAGGAATAAAAATAAAATTGGGTTGCCTCTGTCGGATTTCGGGTTCCGGCAGACCCTTGAGGTTCGAACACTGGGGTGCGCGCGGAGATTTCGCCTCCTACCTACTTGCGCCCCTCCGCCTCGCTAAGATCTGAGCTATGGAAAGAACAACACGAGAGACACAAGGTTTATACTGGTTCGGGCCACCGTTGTGGTGTAATACCCTACTCCAGTGTGTGGCGGATTGCCTCTTGGGCTGATGATGATGAACAATACAAGGAAGAACAGCCTCGCGAGGGTCTGTTCTTGGTTGGGGGGATGAACTACTGGGAGGAGTTTAGTCACCCTTCTCTCTCTCTCTTCTCGGTTGTCCTCTCTCACCTCTCATGGGTGGCTGGTCCTATTTATAGAGGCCCTGGTCCTCTTCCTAAATATCAAGTGGGAAAGGAGCCAACAATGGCGGGCTAATTTGAAGGGGGACAGCTAGTACTAGCTATCCTGACAAAAGTAGTCTTCGCCTCCACAAAGCTCTGGTGGTGACACTGTCTTGGGCTCCACGATGACCTCCGTCTTGCAGTCCTCCTGGTCTTGGTCTTGTTGCACCGAAATGGCAATCTTTGCCTGATGCCTCGGTACTCCGCGGCTGCACTTGCCCCCTTTGCACCAAAGGGGAAAGGAGGACACTGCGCGGGCTGGCACCCGCCTGGCGCCCTTGGGCGTCATGGCTTGCATCGCGGGCACCTCGTGAGGTACCCCGCCTTGATCTCTCCGCCTCCTCGCGAGCCAGCCTGATGAGGCCGTGCCTGAGGAAGCTCCGCGTCGTCCGCCCCGCTAGGCTTGGCCCCTCGTGAGGGTCTTGGGTTTGTGTTGATGAAGATGGGTCGTGCTGGGCCCCCCTTTGAGCCACACCGCAGGCCGCAGGCAGGCAAGTCTAGGGACCCCCGTTCCCAGAACGCCGACAGTAGCCCCCGGGCCCAAGGCGCGCCCGGACTTGGCCATGCAGGGAGGCGGAAGGGCAAGAGCGAAGCGCTGCAGGCCCTAACAGCCTGCAGCCTTGGACGCCGCGTGGCGGTTGATTGGACGTGGGCGGCACTTTTCCCCCACGCCCTCCTTATTTTGCGCCATGCTAGGCGGACTCGTAGTCGTACACAGCCGTTCCCCTTTCTGTTGCTCGAGCGCCCTCTGTACTTCCCCCGCTTGAACTCTGGCTTCTGTTTTCAACCCAATCTCGAACCTTCCCCCCCTTCCCATCGCCATGCCTCCGACGAAGAAGGGAAGAGGGAAGAAACCCGTGTCTCCGCCTTGCCCGCCGCCGTTGGCGGCCCCGCCGAGGGCTTGGGCAAGGTCAGCTTGGCTCTGGCCACTATCTTCAACGAATGCGGGAGGACGACGGCCTGGCCCGCGTCCCACTTCTCCATCGACAGGATAGTCACCGAGGTCCCGTATTTTGCCAACGCCCTGTGGGCGGGTCTGGTTCCTCCCTTTTTTGATTTCTTCAATGTCGTGCTTTCCCACTATCAGATCCACATGATGCATCTGGGTCCTGAATCCATCACTCTCCTTTCGGTCTTCGCCTTTGTTTGCGAGGCTATGATGGGCATCCTTCCTTCGGTTGCCTTGCTGCGCCACTTCTTCTCGCTGCGCCTTGTCGACCCTACCCAATGCTGGGCGTGTGTGAGCTTAGTTGCCGCGTCTGAGACAGCGGCCGCTGGGATTGACTTCAAGCTCCCCCTGCCAGCGGCTGGGTTCCGCGAGCGGTGGTTGTATGTGGATGCAGGGGTGCCCAGCCCCCTGCTATCGGAGCCAACTTCGCCTGCTGTCCCCAATTCGGGCTGGGGCCAGGAGACGCTTGAGAGCCCCCGGCTCGTCTTCGTCTGGCACCGCTTCACGTTCTTGAGGTCGCTTGGCGTGACAGCGCCCAAGGTGGTGAAGGAGTTCCTGCTACGCCGCGTTGCTCCTCTCCAATGCCACTCCCGCCGGATGTGGGCCTTCAGCGGGCGTGATGATCGTATGAGGCTCCAGGAAGAAGACCTGACTCCTGAAGTGCTGAGGACAGCGCTCTTGACCCTGACTGGGGACCCCAACCCCGGTAGCATCCAGCA
Organism: Triticum dicoccoides; assembly: GCF_002162155.2. Lineage (NCBI taxonomy): Eukaryota > Viridiplantae > Streptophyta > Magnoliopsida > Poales > Poaceae > Triticum > Triticum dicoccoides. The sequence goes on along the minus strand of NC_041384.1, from coordinate 506,958,856 downwards.
GGGAGGGGCCTTGTTGTACCTTTGCCAGAGCAGGGGCAATTTTGTGAAGTAGATGCCTATCTTTGATGAGTGGGGGCTGCGCCCCGCCGACCTCCAGGGGCCCCGCGAGAACCCAGTGGTGGTGACTGCCCTACCAGTCGGCCAAGGCGACTCTTCCTCAAGCGGCGGAGCAGGGAGGCATGAGGCGCCAGAGGCCGAGGGGGCTCCTGGCGGGGTGACAGCGCCGGGCGATGCTCATGAGGGAGCAGTTCTTGGGGCCCGTGCCGTTGAGGCTGAGGGTGACGAGCAGCTGCCCTCTACGCCTGCGACTGAGGCCCCTGAGGCTCCGGCTGCTTCTCCTAGCGAGGCTATTGGCGGCGCACATCAGGCAGGCACCCCTGATGTAGATCGCTTTAACGCTCCATCTTCGTCGCTGGTTGATCCCTGCGCCCAACTCTTAGGCTGCTTCCACGTGGACTTTGAGGCCCTCCGAAAGAGAAGGGAGGCCCTGGGCGACGATTACCCTTGTCGCCTGCTGAAGCGTAGGAAGTACTTCGCCACTGATGAGTAAGCCTTCTCCTTTCCCAGCTCCCGATCCTTCTGTTTCTTTTACTAACCCTTGCTCTGCAGGCCCCTTCCAGCCGAGCTTGCGGAGACGGCTGATGAGCCGTCTCCCTTGGCTTCGCCCCCTCCACCGTCCTCCAGCGCTCCGAGCAGCGGAGCCCTTGTGGTGAGGGCGATCGAAGAGGCGAACCATCCCGAGGCGTATCGTGGCCCTGCGCACCTCGCGATCCTCCTTCGCGAGCCTTCTCGTGGCATAGCCAGCCTGCCATGGGCTTCTCGCCTGGTCGTGGACTGCGATTGGCTGAGGCGCTCCCTGCGCTCTTCACCTAGGGACGGGCTGGCTCCAGGCCGGGCTTCTGGCGCGGCGTGCCCGACCGTCGCGAGGGTGCCAGCCCCCCGGAGGAGGAGTGCTGATTCGTGGCCCCGACGCTTGCTTGGGGTAGATGATGGTGTGGAAGACGTGCTCGAGCGCGCTCGGGAGCGTCACGCTCTCGGCCAAGGATTCCTTCGAAGGGTGGCTGACGCGGTGAGCCTGCTTGGTGAGGAGCTTGCTGATGAAGACGCGCGCCTTGAGGCCGAGGGCCTGCGCCTGGCTGCGGAGAGGCGCGAGCTGGAGGGCGCCATCGCCCTTGCGCGCCGTCAGCGTGATCTTGACGACGCGGAGGCCAAGGCGTCGCTGGTGGCCTCTCAGGAGGCCCGATCTTGGGCCGCTGAGGAGGCCCGAGAAGCCGAGCGGTGGCGAAAGGCGGCGGAGGAGCGGGCTCGAGAGCTCCTGGCCTGGTGCCACTCATTGGAGGAGCAGGTGGAGCTGCGTGAGGCAGCCCTCGCGTCGATGAAGGTGGCCTCTGGCGACTCGGCAGAGCTCCAGAAGCGTGAGGAGGCGCTGACGCTGGAAGCCGCCAAACGTACCCGCGAGTACGAGCGTCTGGAGACGAGGGAGCGCTTGGTGACGCACGTAGAGGATGATGTCGCCGCACAGGAAGCCCGCGTCTTGGAGGAGGTCGGACGTCAGGTGGCAATGGAGCATTTGAACCTCGAGCACGAGTTCGAAGAGAAGATGGGGTTGATCCGGGCCGAAGCTGAAGGCAGGACTGCCGCCTTGAGGGCCAAGCTGGAGGAGGCGACGCAGCGGGCCGATGCTTTCCGGGCCGCCCTTGAGGTGGCGCAAGGTGAGTTAACCACCTCCCAGGCCGAGGTGCTCCTTCTTTGCCAGTGGGTGGAGGAGGCTGAGGCCGTCGCGCCAGAATGCGGACGAGATACGTCAGCGGCAGATCCTGGAGCATGAGCACGGCCCCATGCTCACCACGCTCCGGGAGAGAGCCAACACAGCCTTGGGCAACATCTGCGAGGCGGCTGTTGGCGAGCCGCACGCAGTCAACTACGCCGGCAATCTTCAGTTCTTCACTGACGTGGTGACGCAGCTGGAGGCGCGGTCGGTCAGGGCTGACAGGTTGGTGGAGGAGAGGAGCCTCGCCCTGCTCGGGCGCGCCTTTTCTCGCGTCTTCAGCCATGTCCGGAACATGGATCCCCACTTCGATTTCAACGCCGCCATCGCCCCAGTCCCCCAGGCCGTCCGAGACGACCTGGCGCACTGGGTAGAAGACAATGTGGATGCTCTTATCAGGGCCTTCGCTTCAGACGAAGACGGTGTGATCATGGCTGCCAACGAGGGCGGCGTGGTGAACGACCCTGACGCCGCTGGTGGCAACGCGGACAGCGATGGCGAGTTCAGCGACTCCAGCAACATCTCGGGTGGTGCTCCTGAGGACGCATTGGGGGATTTATCCGACTGATTGTGCATCGTCCCTACTTCTTTACCCTGCATGAATAGAACTCAGGTTTTGGCCTGATGGCGGTGAGAGCATTTTGGAGGGGGAGCCCCTTATGTAAAACTTGTGTTGATCGTGTTAGTAGACGCTATATTGCCCATGTGCCCGCGCCAAGTGGTTGGCTTAAGCGACGCGCTGGTCGGCTAGTTTACCTTTGTCCCGCACTGGCCCTGAGGTAGCCCGTGGGAGGCTGTGGTGTCCTGAGTGTTCCCTGATTGAATCCGTTGGATCTGCAGTAAAACAGCCTCCTGAGAGGACGCGGCGGCGGCAGTCTGGGCTGCGCGCAAGCTAGGCCTGACCCGGTTCGCGAGGGGCTCACAAGGGGAGGCAGCTGAGGCGAAGTGGTAACCAAAACGCGAGAAATTGCTCGAACGAGACTAAGCACCCCTTCCCCGAACACACGCAAATCTCAAATTCGAATCTAACTTGAATCCAGCAGGGGAAAGCGACAACCAAAGGGAAAAGCAACGAAAGCAGACAAAAGGCCGCGTCCGGCACCTAGTCTAGTCTTGGACGTCTTCTCACCAGCGCGGAGCTAAGTGCTGCCACTGGGCGTGGGAGGGAGCCCCAGGGCCTGAGGCCGGCACCCCTGAGACTCCGGGGCGTGTACAACCCCACTCATTATTACGTGAGAGTGTCACGGGGTGGCGAGCTTCACATGCACTGGGCCTTCTTCACAGGTACCGGCCTTGCTTCATATCACCAGATGAGGGCCCCGCCTTGCGCCACACTCTTGTGCCATCAACGACGATCAGAAACTAGGACGCCGCCGATGGGGTAGAGCGGTCGCCAGCGGTTCCCCCGACGACCATGGGTCCTTCGCCGGGGGCAGGCCCTGAGGCACCTCCCCAGCGGAGGGCCTACCTCCTAAGAACACCTTGCTCCGAACGCCGTGGTGGTGATGTCGGATCCCGGCCCCTCTCCTGCAGCCCCCTGCGCCCTCCTCCCGAGGGGTAGGAGACTGTGGGAGCGGGGCAGCTGCTCGCTGTGGCGACCTGCACCTCCTGCGATCCATGGTTAGCGTATGCCTGCTCCTGAAGAATTAGCGGTACCCGATAATTGTTGCCTCCAGCGTGGCCAGTGGGACCGTCCCGGGGCTCCTGGAAAGGCTCATCTCCTGGCGCCTCGTCCCCCCAGCCTGGGCTGTGGAGCGAGCCTTGTTCGCTCTCATGAGGGTGTTCTTGGTCCATCATGAAGGGCACGTATTCCTCTGGCGCCGTCATCCCGAAGGCCACGCCATAGTGCACCGCGTGCCACACGGTCCTGCCTGACGCGCCCACCGTGGGGTGGCAGCGCGGCTGTCCACTGGGGCCGCGGGTCGCGTCGAGTCCTTCTTCTTCACGGACCAGGAGCGGGGGCAGCGCCGCCGCCGGTCCGGTGCTGTTTCGCTGGCGTTGGAGTAGCCTTGGAGCCCGCGGGCGCGCGCGGAGCCCCCGCGCGGGCCGCCCTGGGCTTGAGATGGGAGCTGGGTGCAGAAGGGGTGAGCCCCCGCGGCGGCAAAGCCCAGGAGCTCTGCTACCCGCTCCAGCAGCACGTCGCGGCCGCCCTCCAGCAGCCTGCACTGCAGCAGCTCTCGGGCCACCATGAGCGTGGCCCTCGAGTTCGCCTGCTCCCGGCGGGTGTACGGTGTCGTGGTCGCGTCGTGATTGGAGGCCCTTGCTGCCGACCGTGCCTGGCACGGTGTGAGAGCTGCCGAAGCCTGTCCGCGTCGCTCGCGGCCCACAGCGCCCTGCGGACCGCGAGCTGCCTGGGGCACGGGGTCGCCCGAGGCGAGCGGCTCTACGCGGGCGGGCCACGCCGCCCATGGATCTGGGTTGCCCGCCTGGTCGCCGGACATGGTGATGACGACGCGACGGGGCATGAAGCGGTAGAAGGTGGATTCCGGCACACCCCTACCTGGCGCGCCAAATGTCGGATTTCGGGTTCCGACAGACCCTTGAGGTTCGAACACTGGGGTGCGCGTGGAGATTTCGCCTCCTACCTACTTGCGCCCCTCCGCCTCGCTAAGATCTGAGCTATGGAAAGAACAACACGAGAGACGCAGGGTTTATACTAGTTCGGGCCACTGTTGTGGTGTAATACCCTACTCCAGTGTGTGGTGGATTGCCTCTTAAGCTGATGATGATGAACAATACAAGGAAGAACATCCTCGCGAGGGTCTGTTCTTGGCTGGGGGGATGAACTGCTGGGAGGAGTTCAGTCACCCTTCTCTCTCTCTCTCTCTCTCTCTCTCTCTCTCTCTCTCTCTCTCTCTCTCTCTCTTCTCGGTTGTCCTCTCTCACCTCTCGTGGGTGGCTGGTCCTATTTATAGAGGCCCTGGTCCTCTTCCCAAATATCAAGCGGGAAGGGAGCCAACAATGGCGGGCTAATTTGAAGGGGGACAGCTAGTACCAGCTATTCTGACAAAATTAGTCTTCGCCTGCACAAAGCTCTGGTGGTGACGCCGTCTTGGGCTCCACGATGACCTCGATCTTGCAGTCCTCCTAGTCTTGGTCTTGTTGCACCGAAATGGCAACCTTTGCCTGATGCCTCGGTAGTCCGCAGCTGCGCTTGCCCCCTTTGCACCAAAGAGTAAAGGAGGACACTGCGCGGGCTGGCACCCGCCTGGTGCCCTTGGGCGTCATGGCTTGCGTCACGGGCACCTCGTGAGGTACCCTGCCTTGATCTCTCTGCCTCCTCGCAAGCCAGCCTGATGAGGCCGTGCCTGAGGAAGCTCCGCGTCGTCCTCCCCGCGAGGCTTGGCCCCTCGCGAGGGTCTTGGGTTTGGGTTGATGAAGATGGGCCGTGCTGGGCCCCCCTTTGAGCCACGCCGCAGGCCGCAGGCAGGCAAGTCTGGGGACCCCCGTTCCCAGAACGCCGACAGCCTCCCAACAAACGCTATCGTTTAATGCCCCTAGCTAGGCATAAAAAGCAAGGATAGATCTAGGTATTGCCATCTTTGGTAGGCAATCTATAAGTGGCTCTCATAATAGATTGATAGGGTTATTTAATTTTCTTTCTAGGAAAGTGTTCCATGCCTTTCCTTAACGGAAATTGGAATCTAATATGTCCTTCCTTCATATCAATAATTGCACCAATCGTTCTAAGGAAAGGTCTACCAAGAATAATAGGACATGAAGGATTGCAATCTATATCAAGAACGATAAAATCTACGGGCACATAATTCCTATTTGCAACAATAAGAACATCATTAATTTTCCCATAGGTTTCCTAATAGTGGAATCCGCAAGGTGCAAGTTTAAAGAGCAATCATCAAAATCACGGAAACCTAACAAATCACACAAAGTCTTTGGAATCGTGGAAACACTAGCACCCAAATCACAGAAAGCATAGCATTCATGATCTTTAATTTTAATTTTAATAGTTGGTTCCCACCCATCATAAAGTTTTCTAGGAATAGAAACTTCCAACTCAAGTTTTTCTTCATAAGATTGCATCAAAGCATCAACGATATGTTTGGTAAAAGCTTTATTTTGACTATAAGCATGAGGACAATTTAGCACAAATTGTAACAAGGAAATACAATCTATCAAAGAGCAATTATCATAATTAAATTCCTTGAAATCCAAAATAGTAGTTTCGTTAACATCAAGAGTTTTGATCTCTTCAATCCCACTTTTATCAATTTTAGGATCATGATCTAAAAACTCCGAATTTTTGGAACGCCTTCTAGGTAAAGGTGGATCATATTCATTCCCATAATTATAAAGATTCATATTTCAAAACAAAGATTTAATAGGGGACACATCAATAATTTTTAGATCTTCATCTTTATTATCATGGAAACTAGAAGAACACACTCTTATAAAGGAATCTTTCTTAGCACGTATCCTAGCGGTTCTTTCTTTGCACTCATCAATGGAAATTCTCATGGCTTTGAGAGACTCAATGATATCATGCTTAGGTGGAATAGATCTAGGTTTCAAAGAATCAACAAGAAGTGAAATTCTATCAACGTTCCTAGCCAACTCATCAATCTTAAGCAATTTTTATTCAATCAAAGCATTGAAATTCTTTTGCGAAGTAATAAATTATTTAATATTAGATTCAAAATAAGAGGGCATCTTATTATAATTTCCATATGAATTGTTGTAGGAATTACCATAATTATTAGAGGAATTACTAGGATACGACCTAGGATTAAAGTTTCCTCTATACGCGTTGTTACCAAAATTGTTCGTACCAACAAAATTCACATCCATAGATTCATTATTATTCTCAATCAAATTAGACAAGGGCATATCATTAGGATTAGAAGAAACACTTTTATTAGCAAATAATTTCATAAGTTCATCCATCTTTCCACTCAAAACATTAATTTCTTCTATCGCATGCACTTTCTTATTAGTAGATCTTTTAGTGTGCCATTGAGAGTAATTAACCATAATATTATCTAGGAGTTTAGTAGCTTCTCCTAAAGTGATTTCCATAAAAGTGCCTCCCGCGGCCGAATCTAAAAGATTTCCAGAAGCAAAATTCAATCCGGCATAATTTTTTTGTATAATCATCCACAAATTTAAACCATGTGTTGGGCAATTACGTATCATTAATTTCATCCTCTCCCAAGCTTGTGCAACATGTCATGATCAAGTTGCTTAAAATTCATAATATCATTTTTAAGAGAGATGATCTTAGCGGGAGGAAAATACTTAGAGATAAAAGCATCTTTGCACTTATTCCAAGAGTCAATACTATTTTTAGGCAAAGACGAAAACCAAGCTTTAGCACGATCTCTAAGCGGAAAAGGAAATAGCTTCAATTTAACAATATCATTATCAAAATCTTTCTTCTTTTGCATATCACACAAATCAACGAAGCTATTTAGATGGGTAGCGGCATCTTCACTAGGAAGGCCGGAAAACGGATCATTCATGACAAGATTCAGCAAGGCAGCATAAATTTCACAAGATTCAGCGTCAGTAAGAGGAGCAATCAGAGTGCTAATAAAATCATTGTTGTTGGTATTGGTAAAGTCACACAATTTAGTGTTATCTTGAGCCATCGTGGCAAGCAAACAAGGAACAGGCGAAAAAAGGCAAATAGATAAAGAGAGGGAGGATAGAGAGAGAGGGCGAATAAAACAGCAAGGGTGAAGTGGGGGAGAGGAAAACGAGAGGCAAATGGCAAATAATGTAATGCGGGAGATAAAGGTTTGTGATGGGTACTTGGTATGTTGACTTTTGCATAGACCTCCCCGGCAACGGCGCCAGAAATCCTTCTTGCTACCTCCTGAGCACTTGCATTGGTGTTCCCTTGAAGAGGAAAGGGTGGTGCAGCAAAATAGCGTAAGTATTTCCCTCAGTTTTTGAGAACCAAGGTATCAATCCAGTAGGAGGCTACGCGTGAGTCCCTTGCACCTACACAAAAGAAATAAATCCTCGCAACCAAAGCGATAAGGGTTTGTCAATCCCTACACGGTCACTTACGAGAGTGAGATCTGATAGATATGATAAGATAATATTTTTGGTATATTTATGATAAAGATGCAAAGTAAAATAAAAGCAATGAAAATAACTAAGTATTGGAAGATTTAATATGATGAAGATAGACCCGGGGACCATAGGTTTCACTAGTGGCTTCCCTCAAGAGCATAAGTATTTTACGGTGGGTGAACAAATTACTATTGAGCAATTGACAGAATTGAGCATAGTTATGAGAATATCTAGGTATGATCATGCATATAGGCATCACGTCCAAGACAAGTAGACCGACTCCTGCCTGCATCTACTACTATTACTCCACACATCGACCACTATCCAGCATGCATCTAGAGTATTAAGTTCATAAGAACAGAGTAACGCCTTAAGCAAGATAACATGATGTAGAGGGATAAACTCATGCAATATGATGAAAACACCATCTTGTTATCCTCGATGGCAACAATACAATATGTGCCTTGCTGCCCCTACTATCACTGGGAAAGGACACCGCAATTGTCGGTGTCAAAACTGGCGGATCTCGGGTAGGGGGTCCCGAACTGTGCGTCTAAGGCGGATGGTAACAGGAGGCAGGGGACACGATGTTTACCCAGGTTCGGGCCCTCTCGATGGAGGTAATACCCTATGTCTTGCTTGATTGATCTTGATGATATGAGTATTACAAGAGTTGATCTACCACGAGATCATAGAGGCTAAACCCTAGAAGTTAGCCTATGGTATGATTGTTGTATATCTCTATCGACTAGCCTAGCCTCGGTTTATATAATGCACGAGAGGCCTAGGATAACAAGAGTCCTAGACGAATACGCCGGTGGGGAGAGAAGTCCTTGTCTTGATCGCCAAGTCTTGTGGAATCTTCCTTGTATGCGGAAGCTGTCCAAACTGGCCCATGAGTATATGACCATGGGGGTCCTCGGCCCAATCTAATAGATCGGGAGATGACATGGTGAGTACTCCCTAGTCCAAGACACCGTCAATAGCCCCCTGAACTGGTCTTCAAGTTAGGGACGCTCCTCGATTCTTCCGAACTGTTCTTCACCTTCGGTCGTCGGTCTTGAAAACTGGTTCAACAAATCTTCTCATCTTCGATCTTGAGGATCGCCGAAGTGCATCCGAAGAGTTTACACGTCGGTTATCCGAGAAGCCCCTTTAAGTTTCTGGCCTTTATCAATGCCTTGTTATTTTTATGCCACACCTCGGGTTTTGAAGTTGTTCCCGGGAGACCGTGTCCTCTTGCGTCCGAGCTCCAACGCCAGACTGCATTCGAGGTATCTTTTGCAGCCAAGCACCAATGTCGGACTGCTTCTGAGCTCCAACGCCGAAATGTATCCGAACTCCAACGCCGGACTGTGTCCAAGCTCCAATACCGTACTATATCCAAGATGTCATAGTTCATCCTAGTCCAAAAAAGTTGAAGGAGTTTAGTCGAGCTTAATGTTGGAAATGCCCTCTATGGAGCTAGCCGCTAGCGCCCAAGCTTTATGCCAGACTGCTTCCAAGGTGGTGCACCACCCCGACCGCGGGTTGATTTTTTGTGAATATTTTTAACTGGTGCAGTTTATTCTTTGCCGTTGTATATCCAGTATCCCTCAAGGTGTGTATCAGTCTAAAACCCGAGATGCACCTGAAGGTAAGCATAAAACCGCCGTTCCCAGTAGCTCCTGAGACTCAGGTCAATGCGCGAAATCGGCCTGAGGATCAACTCCTAGCTCGGCAGCATATATAGGAATAAAAACGCAGTGTAATATATTAGAGATAATAGTGATCGGCGAACGGGCCCCAGAGAGAGGATTGTGAGAAGTCGCCGTGATATATTAGCTTGATGCCAGATAGGTCCAGATGGTACTTATTGTTGTCCGAAGACGCTCTTTCCCATAGTTCGATCAAGCCAAACACTAAGCCCTTTGAATTTTCTGCATTGAATAGGCAATGCAGTAGCCCCCGAGACACTGGTCGGGTGGCAACACCAGATCAGGGGATCGATGTGCCCCTTTAATATTTGTAAATAATGAGCACAAAGCCCAGTAGCCCCCGAGCCTTAATGTGGGCACGGGTGGCCAAATTAAGGATCGATATCCATAGTAAAAATCACAAATTATGTGTAATGATTCTATGTATCCAAGTACTTTACATCATTATTTTGACTCCATTGCGACCGTTTATCAGTTGAAAGTGGCCCATCGTCGGCCTCTACCCCTTAGATACTACGCAGGGTGTTTCCACAATAACAAAACAACCCTTAGCCGACGTCTCGGTGCCCGAAGGCGGTTGTGTTAGCGGAAATGAGGCAATCAGATATGCGGGGTTTATAACTTTCGCTTAGTCATAAGAGCTTTAAACTGGAGAAGCTAGCTATGAGCCCCCAGTTAGTGTTCGGAAACATCCGAGGTCAAGCCGTAAACACTTCGACCAATGTTATGAACGGCCCGTCATTTAACATAGTCATCAGATCACTGACCAGTTTACGCCTATTGTGACAGTCAGTTTTCGGCTCTCTCCACTGAGGTGCTTAACCATGCGAGCTGGAAGCACAATCGCAGTGGTTCTCCCTTTGCACACCTAGCCGAACAAAGCGGAATGTAGGAGGCAAGCACAGGAGCCGGGCAACCCAACTATTAACCGAAGACACAATTCGAAACCGATGCATATATGGCAATATCCAAGAGTGTTTTTGCCGAATCTCTAAAGGTGTCCGGCGTTGCACTACGAGATTAATGCTGGAAACACACAAATATTTTAAAAGTGCCATAGGCTTGGAAAACCAAAAAACGACAGTGAAAACCTGACGTCCGAATAAGATCAAGTGTTCGGTGCCAATCTAAAAATTGGACTTCAGAAAAAAAAGTGCTTCTGTCGTGCTTTAACATGTCACATCCTATCTCAAGACTTCAAGCGGGTCAGCCTACGGCTTCAATCTCCTATCCCGAAGGTGGAGTACTTCTCATTAGGCCAGTTTAGCAAACTAAACTCTAGCGGCTTTGAGAGAGAAATTAGGCTCCCCGGCAGTGACCACACACTCGTGTCAAAAAAGGGAGTGGTAGATAATAATAATAAAAACTTTGCAACGACTAAGAAGAAGAACACTTATTATAAAACGGCTCATATAAATTTAAGAGCCCCCAAGTGACTTGGGTAAAAGAATTTTATGTATAATGATTCTATGTACCGAAGTACTTATATCATATATGTGTTCACCCGAACTTTAAACGCGTCTTAACTGACCGTCGGCTTCCCCCTCTTCGGTCAAGGGCCGAAGAGTGATATGCACTCCACTTGTCGAGAATATCGACGGTGTTTCCGATAACGAGGCAATCAGGCCATAAGGCTGTAAAAGACAAAGCGCGCTCAGGGAACTTATGCTATATTACTGACGAAGTGTAACAAGTATCTTCGAAGAAAATAGTACCCCCACCGATTCCTTTCTTTGGTTGCTCATTGCTACTATGAGACTTGTGCAATAGATTTTTTGTACTCATGAGTTTCGTTGTGTGCCGACCATAATTGAAAACAATAAGAGCGCTAGCTTTTGGCTTCACCCAGTTTGAGGTCCGGCTCGGATGACCCGATCGTGACAATCGCAGAGGTGCTCCCTTTACTCCCTAGCCGAACAATCGGGAACGTAGGGGTAAACACAGGAGCGAGGCAACCTAGCTTGCAAATCGCTTAAGTCAACATGGTGCATATTGTGGCGTAATACACGAACAAGGAACGAAGCCGTACAAGTGTAATCATTTGCAAGAGGAAAGGCTTCATAAAGGAAGCCCCCAAGTAAACGGGGTATTTGAATTTGTGTGTCACAAACAAAGTTTTGACAAGGAAATTTTTTACAAGAAACTTTTTTCCAAAAAAGTATAACACTTGGTCGAACCGAACACAAGTTAAAAATTTAAAACTTTGAGCGTGAAGGCAACTTAGCTGGTTAATGTGTTTGGTATTGATGATGCGGCCCGAGCTTGATGCGGGACAAGGTGACATCCCCCAAGCCAGTCCCGAGGTGGCGGAGCAAAGAGCTCGACACTCCGAAGTGGTGACATAGCACGGTCAATGCAGGCCGGTAGAGTGATGCCGAAGTCCCCGGCATGGGGTAATGAAGTGTTGACGAAGCCCCCCGTCTAGCGGAGCTGGCGTGGTATGTCAGTACGTCGAGTTGACGATACTACCCAATCCGGATCAGTTTCCTGTGCACAAAAAATAATGCAAACCGGAGATAGTAGTAATAATAATAATTAGAAAAAATTGTTGCATAATAAATAATTTATGCAAAGTGAGTAATAAAAGAAATATGGCCTGGCGCCGAAGTCAATGTCGATGCAGGGCGTCGGCATGATGCGGTAAAGGCGTGGCAAAGCCTGAATTCACAGGTCATTCCGAGTTCCGGATGCGGCGTTCGCCAGACCATGTACGAAAACTGACCAAACCACCATGCGACCGTCGTTAATGCGGCCACCATTTGATAGACCCGTGTACATATGATGGACAAACCAGAGTAATAATTCCTTGGGAAAAATGAACCCAAACAAGCAAAAAATACTAGGATTAATAACACCTGGTTTATTTGTTGTAGCAATCCGAAGAAAGGTGATTCCCAAAATTGGGACTCGATCCGCATACCCATTATCTGATGGGCGATAAAGCGACGGCATGATGATGGTGGCAAAGGTTGGCTCACCGAGGCAAAGCCCTCGGTCCAGCTAACGGGACGGAGCTGGTCGGCTAGTGGCGCCGAAGTCTCCGGAGTAGGTTGATAAAGAGATGGCGAAGCCCCCGGTCCAGCCGAGATGTCGAAGCCTCGATGTCAGCCGATGAGTCAAAGTAGGTCAGCGTGATGGAAACCAGCTTGAAGAAGCAACAGTGCGGCCCTGCCGATGCAGGTCGTGACGTGGTCAATGTCGACTTGATGAAGTGACCGTGCGGCGATGCCGGTGTGCCCGCTCCGTGTAATCCGCGGGGCGGCGATGTTGGTGATGAGTTATCCTTCGTGATGCCGAACTCTTGTTCGGCTTGCCGAGATGATGATCCGAAAAAGTTGAGCTCGGCTCAACAAAGTGACGACGTGTCTAGCGTAGGTCGGCAGCCTTGGAGCAATATTGCCGGACTGGTTTGACACCAGCATGATGATGAAGATGACCTTAGGGGAGGCTTAAAATTTTACGGGCACGTGTTTAAAAACGACGCACAATACCCTAGAAGAGAATTCCTCTAAAAAGGTTGTCTAATATCACGTTCATAAAGAAACATGAATTCGGGTCGGATCCGTATTCGCGTAGAAAACAGATCCGAAAATTGGTCCACTCATTGGAAGGTTCCCGGAGTTTGAACCGTCGGATCGAGCTGAAATTTGGAGGGGTGGTAGATATGGGAATTCCGCAGCAGATGAACGGTTGGATCTTCCAAAGGACCTCCGAGCTGGGCTCTGGAGACCACGCCCTAAACTCGTACAGATTCCCATCCAGATTTGACAGGGCTCCGGTATATCGTAGATTGTCGGAGATTCCTCCATGGGAACTCGACGAAATTTTGCATGGCTGTTGTAGATGTAATTCCGCACTATTCCCCCAAAGCAATCGTCAAACTGACGCTCGAGGAGGTGGTGACGGCGGATACAAGTTCGCTGTCCATAAAAATAGCACGGCCGCCCGAGAGCAATGTTGACGTTGAGCCCTCGAGCTCCATGGATGATTCCTCTATGATCATGATAGAGATCGGAGTTGATGTTGAAGAAGGCCCCCGTCTGAACATGACAATCGGAGATGGTGCACGGCCCTCGGTCGAGCCAAGGTGACCAGTCGAGCCGGCGATGAAGATGCCGACGTCGCAGTTGACCTGCGGGCGAGCCGTTGATCCTTTTGGCGATCACACAGTGGAACTCTCAATGAAAGCACCAATGTCGGCGTAAAAACCGGCGGATCTCGGGTAGGGGGTCCCGAACTGTGCGTCTAAGGCGGATGGTAACAGAAGGCAGGGGACACAATGTTTACCCAGGTTCGGGCCCTCTCGATGGAGGTAATACCCTACATCCTGCTTGATTGATCTTGATGATATGAGTATTACAAGAGTTGATCTATCACGAGATCATAGAGGCTAAAACCTAGAAGCTAGCCTATGGTATGATTGTTGTATGTTTCTATCGACTAGCCTGGCCTCGGTTTATATAATGCACCAGAGGCCTAGGATAACAAGAGTCGCAGGTGGGGAAAGTCCTTGTCTAAATCGCCAAGTCTTGTGGAATTTTCCTTGTATGCGGCAGCTCTCCGAACTGGCCCATGAGTATACGGCCATGGGGGTCCTCGGCCCAATCTAACAGATCGGGAGATGACGTGGTGAGTACCCCCTAGTCCAGGACACCATCAGCAAGAAATATCAATCTAGTAGGCCAAATCAAACTGATAATTCGAAGAGACTTGCAAAGATAACCAATCACACATAAAAGAATTCAGAGAAGATTCAAATATTGTTCATAGATAAACTTGATCATAAACCCACAATTCCTCGGTCTCAACAAACACACCGCGAAAGAAGATTACATCGAATAGATCTCCACAAGAGAGGGAGAGAACTTTGTATTGAGATCCAAAAAGATAGAAGAAGCCATCTAGCTAATAACTATGGACCCAAAGGTCTGAGGTAAACTACTCACACTTCATCGGAGAGACTATGGTGTTGATGTAGAAGCCCTCCATGACCGATGCCCCCTCCAGCGGAGCTCTGGAACAGGCCCCAAGATGGGATCTCGTGGATACAGAAAGTTGCGGCGGTGGAATTAGAGTTTTGGCTCCGTATCTGATCGTTTGGGGTTACGTAGGTATATATAGGAGGAGGAAATACGTCGGTGGAGCAGCAGGGGCCCACGAGGGTGGAGGGCGCACCTGGGGGGGGGAGGGTAGGTGCGCCCCCTACCTCGTGGCCTCCCTGTTGGTTGCTTGACGTAGGGTCCAAGTCTCCTGAATCTTGTTCGTTCCAAAAATCACATTCCCGAAGGTTTCATTCCGTTTGGACTCCGTTTGATATTCCTGTTCTTCGAAACTCTAAAATAGGCAAAAAAATAGCAATTCTGGGCTGGTCCTCCGGTTAATAGGTTAGTCCCAAAAATAATATAAAAGTGGATAATAAAGCCCAATAATGTCCAAAACAGAAGATAATATAGCATGGAGCAATCAAAAATTATAGATACGTTGGAGACGTATCAGTGTCAACTTATTCAAATCGAGTCTACGATATAAAAAGAGAGGCATAACACTAAGACCGGCTCCAAGATCACATAAAGCAGTTTTAACATAGTTTCTTTTAGTGGAGCATGGTATAGTTGGTACTCCGGGATCTCCTATTTTCTTAGGTATTCCACCCTTAAAAGTATAGTTAGCAAGCATGGTGGAAGTTTCAGCTTCCGGTATCTTTCTTTTATTAGTAACAATATCTTTCATGTACTTAGCATAAGGATTCATTTTAAGCATATCAGTCAAACGCATACGCAAGAAGATAGGTCTAATCATTTCAGCAAAGCGCTCAAAATCCTCATCATCCTTTTTCTTGGATGGTTTAGGAGGAAAAGGCATGGGTTTTTCTGAACCCATGGTTCTCTTTCTTTACCGTGCTTCCTAGCAACAAAGTCTCTCTTATCATAACGTTGATTCTTTGATTGTGGGTTATCAAGATCAACAGCAGGTTCAATCTCTACATCATTATTATTTCTAGGTTGAGCATCAATATGAACATCATTATTAACATTATTACTAGGTTCATGTTCATTACCAGATTGTGTTTCAGCATCAGAAATAGAAATATTATTGGGATTCTCAGGTGTGTCATCAACAGGTTCACTAGAAGCATGCAAAGTCATATCATTTTTCTTTCTCTTCCTTTTAGAAGGACTAGGTGCATCAATATTATCTCTCTGAGAATCTTGCTCAATTCTCTTAGGATGGCCCTCAGGATACAAAGTTTCCTGAGTCATTTTACCACCTCTAGTCATAACTCTAACAACATTATCATTTTTCTTACTATTTAAATCACTAAGCAAATCATTCTGAGTTTTAAGTACTTGCTCTACTTGAGTGATATTCATATAAGCATGTTTACTAATAAGTTCTAGTTCACCTTTAACATTAGCCATATAATCACTCAAGTGTTCATCATGTAAGCATTGCGTTTTAATTCTCTACAAAAATAAGCACTGAAGTCTTCTTGCTTAAACATAAAGTTATCAAACTCATCCAAACATTGGCTAGCAAACTTAGTAGGAGGGATTTCAGCTTTATCATATCTATAGAAAGAATTTACCTTTACTACCTGTGTCGGGTTATCAAGACCATGTGTTTCTTCAATTGGTGATGGATTAAAACCATGTATTTCTTCAACAAGCGGTAAATTAAGACCATGTATTTCTTCAACAGGAGGTAAATTCTTAAAATCTTCAGCTTTTATACCTTTTCCTTGATAGATTTCTTTGCCTCTTGCATATCTTCAGGACTGAGAAATAGAATACCCCTTTTCTTCAGAGTTGGCTCAGGAGTTGGTTCAGGAATTAGATCAGGGATTGGATCAGGAAGTGTCCAATTATTTTCATTAGTCAACATATTATTCAATAGAATTTCAGCTTCATCAACAGTTCTTTCCGTGAAAACACAACCAGCACAACTATCCAGGTAATCTTTGGAAGCATCGGTTAGTCCATTATAAAAGATATCAAGTATTTCATTTTTCTTGAGACGATGATCAGGCAAAGCATTAAGTAATCGGAGAAGCCTCCCCCAAGCTTGTGGGAGACTCTCTTCTTCAATTTGCACAAAATTATATATTTCCCTTAAAGCAGCTTGTTTCTTATGAGCGGGGAAATATTTAGCAGAGTAGTAATAAATCATATCCTGGGGACTACGCACACAACCAGGATCAAGAGAATTAAACCATATCTTAGCATCACCCTTTAATGAGAATGGAAATATCTTAAGGATATAATAGTAGTGAGTTTTCTCATCATTAGTGAATAGGATGGCTATATCATTTAATTTAGTAAGATGTGCCACAACAGTTTCAGATTCATAACCATAGAAAGGATCAGATTCAACCAAAGTAATTATATCAGGGTCGACAGAGAAATCATAATCCTTATCAGTAACAAAGATAGGTGAAGTAGCATAAGCATGGTCATATTTCATTCTAGCATTCAAAGTTTTTTGTTTCAGCTTAGCTAATAGTTTCTTAAGATCACTTCTATCATTGCAAGCAAGAAAGTCTCTAGCAGTTTCTGCATCCATAACATAACCTTCAGGAACAACAGGCAATTCATATCTAGGGGGAGAATCTTCATCATCACTTTCATCAATATTATCAGTTTCAATAATTTCATTCTCTCTAGCCCTAGCAAGTTGTTCATCAAGAAATTCACCAAGTGGCACAATATTATCAAGCATAGAAGTAGTTTCATCATAAGTATCATGCATAGCAGAAGTGGCATCATCAATAACATGCGACATATCAGAATTAATAGCAGAAGCAGGTTTAGGTGTCGCAAGCTTACTCAAAATAGAAGGTGAATCAAGTGCAGAGCTAGATGGCAGTTCCTTACCTCCCCTCGTAGTTGAGGGATAAATCTTGGTTCTTGGATCTTTCAAGTTCTTCATAGTGATAAACATATATAAATTCCAAGTGACTCAAAGAATAGAGCTATGCTCCCCGGCAACGGCGCCAGAAAATAGTCTTGATAACCCACAAGTATAGGGGATCGCAACAGTTTTCAAGGGTAGAATATTCAACCCAAATTTATTGATTCGACACAAGGGGAGCCAAAGAATATTCTCAAGTATTAGCAGCTAAGTTGTCAATTCAACCACACCTGGATAACTTAATATCTGCAGTAAAGTATTTAGTAGCAAAGTAATATGATAGTAGTGGTAACAATAGCAAAAGTAACGGTAGCAAAAGTAATATTTTTGGTGTTTTTTAGTGATTGTAACAATAGCAACGAAAAAGTAAATAAGCAAAGAAAAATATATGAAAAGCTCATAGGCATTGGATCGGTGATAGAGAATTATGCCGGATGTGATCGATCATGTAACAGTCACAACCTAGGGCGACACAGAACTAGCTCCAATTCATCAATGTAATGTAGGCATGTATTTCGAATATAGTCATATGTGCTTATCGAAAAGAACTTGAAGGAATCTTTTGTCCTACCCTCCCGTGGCAGCGGGGTCCTAGCAGAAACTAAGGAATATTAAGGCCTCCTTTTAATAGAGTACTGCACCAAAGCATTAACACATAGTGAATACATGAACTCCTCAAACTACAGTCATCACCGGGAGTGGTCCCGATTATTGTCACTTCAGAGTTGCCGGATCATAACACATAGTAGGTGACTATAGACTTGCAAGGTAGGATCAAGAACTCTCATATATTGATGAAAACATAATAGGTTCAGATCTGAAATCATGGCACTCGGGCCCTAGTGACAAGCATTAAGCATAGCAAAGGCATAGCAACATCAATCTCAGAACATAGTGGATATTAGGGATCAAACCCTAACAAAACTAACCCGATTAGATGATAAATATCATCCAGCCCATCACCGTCCAGCAAGCCTACGATGGAATTACTCACGCACGGCTGTGAGCATCATGAAATTGGTGATGGAGGATGGTTGATGATGACGATGGCGACGGATTCCCCTCTCCGGAGCCCCGAACAGACTCCAGATCAGCCCTCCTGAGAGAGTTTAGGGCTTGGCGGTGGCTCTGTATCGTAAAACGCGATGAATCCTTCTCCTTCGGTTTTTTCTCCTCAAAAGTGAATATATGGAGTCCAGGTTGAGGTCGGTGGAGCATCAGGGGGCCCATGAGGCAGGGGGCGCGCCCAGGAAGGTAGGGAGCCCCCCCACCCTCGTGGACAGGTGGAGGCCCCCCTAACATGGATCTTCCTTCCATTATTTTTTATATATTCCAAAATAATTCTCCGTTGATTTTCAGGTCATTCCGAGAACTTTTATTTCTGCACAAAAATAACACCATGGCAATTCTGCTGAAAACATCATCAGTCCGGGTTAGTTCCATTCAAATCATGCAAGTTAGAGTGCAAAACAAGGGCAAAAGTCTTTGGAAAAGTAGATACGACGGAGACGTATCATAGTGGCATAACCTTTTCCTCAATTCATGTGTCCTTTCATCTTGGTAACGTTCTTCCGAGACTGGGTCTTCTTAGCTGACAGGTCTAGCACCGATACTAAACAACTATCGATATCTCATGGTGGTCATCAATTTATGGTTTCTCCTGCAGGAAATGGGTCTGGGCTTCATTCTCACCGTATGACCTACAATTGGCAACAGATGCCTTGTACAAGGGAAAATTGTCATACCATTCTAAGGTTCAATTCAAGGTTTTGATATCGTCGTCTCTCTACTACGGGTAAGTCACTCAGATTTACCATCCCATATAGCAAAGGCGAATAATAAGAGTAAGCCAGCATGGTGATCGATCCATTCCGCACCCAAATCTTTACCTTGTATATGGTTTGGTGAATCTCGCATTCTAGCACTCGGTCATCCTCACAAGCATTGCAGAAATTCTCTTGTCGACGAACTAAGTTCGGATAAATCCATGGATTCTGCAAGCCAAACAAATATCTATCATTCCTACACAACTCTCAGGTTTTGTGTAACTCCTATAAGATCATTTGTTGTTAAAGTCATAACTTCTTCGAGGGTTTTTTCCTTCCTCAAGAGTGTGCTTGCTTTTCGTCAAGTCCTGGAGCCTGTGGGTTATGGCCCATCTCATCACTTGTAAACATTGAACTCATCCTGGGATTACAATTGCTCCCTATTACCAACATTATACCTCCTTTATATCCAATAGTACTTCATCCCTTCGTATTCTTGGGGTACCCCACATATCGAGATAAAACTCATACTTATTTTGTCCGAAGTCCACTTCGTAGAATATCATTATCTTTTCCAGGGGTCAAGTGTCCTCACAGGGTACTACCACCCTTGAAATGCACAAATTCTTCCATAGACCATATGTAACACCCTCGATGCGACTATAGCTCCCATGTGTCGAGGCACGACTTAGATACATAATCGCATTGAAGGCATATGTCGCAAGTGAGGTAATCTTCACACAACCCATGTAATACATAAGGGAAAGAGATACATAGTTGGCTTACAATCGCCACTTCACACAATTACATAAATAAAACATTACAACATCCAAATACACTCAAGGTCCGACTACGGAACCAAAATAAAAGAAGAACCCCAAATGCGACAAGGCCCCCGATCGACCCCAACTGGGCTCCACTACTGATCAACTAGAACGAAACAATACAAAGGACAAGATCTTCATCGAGCTCCTCCTTGAGCTTGGTTGCGTCATCTGCACGGTCTCATCGGCACCTGCAAACTAGTTTTGGAAGTATTTGTGAGCCACGGGGACTCAGCAATCTCGCACCCTCGCGATCAAGACTATTTAAGCTTATGGGTAAGGTAAAGGTATGAGGTGGAGCTGCAGCAAGTGACTAGCATATATGGAGGCTACCAAACGCAAAAGAGAGCGAGAAGAGAAGGCAAAGCACGGTCGATAAAAGTATGATCAACAAGTGATCCTATAACAACCTACGTCAAGCATAACTCCAACAACCGTGTTCACTTCCCGGACTCCGCCGAAAAGAGACCATCACAGTTACACACGCTGTTGATTCATTTTAATTAAGGTCAACTTTAGGTTTTCTACAACCGGACATTAACAAATTCCCATCTGCCCATAACCGCGGGCACGGCTTTCGAAAGTTCAAATCGCTGCAGGGGTGTCCCAACTTAGCCCATCACAAGCTCTCACGGTCAACGAAGGAATAGACCTCCTCCCGAGACATTCCGATCAGACTCGGTATCCCGGTACAACAAGACATTTCGACAGGGTAAAACTAAACCAGCAACACCGCCCGAATGTGCCGACAAATCCCGATAGGAGCTGCACATATCTCTTTCTTAGGGCACACTCAGATGAGACATCCTACGAGTAAAACCAACCCTCAAGTTGCCCCGAGGTGGCCCCGTAGTCTACTCAGTCAGACCAACACTCAGAGGAGCACTGGCCCGGGGGGAGGGGGGTTAGAATAAAGATGACCCTTGAGTCTGCAGAACCGAAGGGAAGGTGGTAGGTTGTTAGTGCAAATGGTAAAACCAATGTTGGGCATTGCTGGAGGAGCTTTACTTAAGGCGAACTGTCAAGGGGTCCCCATTATAGCCCAACCGCGTAAGGAACGCAAAATCCGGGAACATAACACCGATATGACGGAAACTAGGGCGGCAAGAGTGGAACAAAACACCAGGCATAAGGCCGAGCCTTCCACCCTTTACCAAGTATATAGATGCATTAATTAAATAAGATATATAGTGATATCCCAACAAGTAAACATGTCCCAACAAGGAACGACATCCCCATGTTCCAACAAGGAACAAACTTCAATCTTCACCTGCAACTAACAACACTATAAGAGGGGCTGGGCAAAGCGGTAACATAGCCAATCAACGGTTTGCTAGGACATGATGGGTTAGAGGTTTGACATGGCAATTTGGGAGGCTTGAAAGCAAATGGTAGGCATCGTAGCATTGGCATAGCAAAAGAGCGAGCATCTAGCAAAGCAAAGATAGTAGTGATTTCGAGGGTATGATCATCTTGCCTGAAATCCTGCAAGGAAGAAGAACGAGTCCATGAAGAAGATAAACAAATGTAGTCGAACGGTCCTCACAACACGACGTTACCGGAATCAACCCGAAGAAGCAAACACCGGAAAAGAGCAAACAACATAGTAAACAACCACCACATAACATGGCATGATGCACAATCAAGTATGATGCATGTCCGGTTTAATGAAGCATGGCACGGCAAAGTGCACAAGCAACCCTACAAATTAAGTGGAGCACACTATGCAACTCCGTTGCATATTGACGAAACACCACGTGACTTATTTAGTTCGATCTCGTTTATGTACCCAACAAGATTAAATGTTGTTAGCATGGCAAGAGGTGTCACAAGATTAAACTATCTAATCTAGGCAAGTTTAAATGAGGCCGGAACAACAAACAACAAGTCCGGAAACTCCTCATGTGCATATTTAAAGGTTTGGTACTGTTCTGCCCTAAACACAATTTTAGAGTTGTTAAACATGCAAAGTAAAGCCGTCATGTTAAACTAGGCATTTTTCTACCCCATTTACATATAAAGTTTAATAAATTCCGAGTTACGGTTATTTAGTTATGATTTAAAGCATTTTAGCAAGTTTTTTAAGCAAATTTAAACAAACAACATTTTAAACATTTTAAACATAGATGAAAGTTGCATATTATTAAACTAGATGAAAATCTAAGCAAGTTTCATATTAAGTTTTTTAATCCGATGCACGGTTGGAGAGTTATAAAATGCATGATGTTTTGGGGCTATATTGTAAATATGTAGTTTTCTGTAAATAGAGAAATTCGTCCTGTGAAAAAAAACACATCACGGCCGAAACCGATGGAAGTGGGCTGCTCACCACGGGCTTCGGCCCGGTCCAGTGGTGAGGTGAGGCCAGCAGGGGCGCACTGGGCCGGCCTGCTTACTTCGATCGTGGAAGGGTCAACGCGGTCATCCGCATCTCTCGAAGGAAGCAGGGGATGCAGCGCCAGGGACTTGCAGGCGAGGCAGGGAAACTTGGCGGCGCCAGGCGACTGGGTCTTGGAGCAGCTGGGCGGCGGCCATCCATGGCGTCGGGTAGGGAGGCCCACGGGCAGCGAAGACGGCGAGGTGGGTTACTCCAGGGGCGAAGACAATGAGAGGACGAGGCACTGATACTCTCGTTCCTTAAGAACTGAAACAACAGCAGGTGTCTGGCGATGCAGAAGGCGATGCAGTGGGGTTTTGGCGACGGGGTCGACGGAAGCCGGCCGGAACGGGTGGAACGGAGCACGGGGAGACGCTTGAGTTCAGATCCGGGAAGGGGGGGCGCGGATCAGAGCTCGAAGCAGAGGTGCGGTGCAACCTGTTCGAACAAGAGAGAGGGAGCTCGAGGTAAGGTGAGGAAGAGAGTAAATAGAGGGGAACGAGGGGGAGAGGGCCATGTGGGGGCTTGCTCACTCGCGGACCACGATGGCCGGCGCTCCTGCGGTCCCGCATGGTCGAGGTGCTCTCCGACGGGTTCCTGTAGGCGACGGGGAGAGAGTCAGGCCAGGCATGTGCCAAGGAAAAAAAAGAGAGGAGGAAGGGAACGAGAGAAGCAGGACAAGGTGCCGGTGGGAGAAGGAGCGCGAGGGCGGAGGTCCTGGTCCTGTGGGTCGCCGGGATGCACCGGACGAGTGGCGGCGGTTCTGCTTGCGGGCGAGCTCCAGCTCGAGGGACACATGCACGACACCATGAGCACGGTGGGGGAACATGGCCTGCTGGTTCGGTCGTGGCTGAACACTAGAAAGGAGATGGTTGGCTGCTGGAGGATTTGGATCTAGGAAGATCCCGAGGTGGAAGGAGAGACCAGGTGGAGTGGCGGCGCGGTGATGGAAAAGATGGGACATCTCCCTAAATTTTAGGGTTGGTATGTATATATAGCAGACGGGGGAAGTTTTAGGTGCGTCCGATCGTCATCGGACGGCTCTGGGTCAATTGGATAGTCAAACGAAGAAACGAAAGAAGTATTGTGGTATTTCAGGGTTGATCCGGACTCAACTGTTATGACTGAGGGGGTCGGGTTAGGGGGTATCTCGTACCTCCGATCGCAATCGGACGATCGCGAATAAAATAGCTAGGGAGTCCAAATAGGAAAACGGTGACGTTTTGTAGATGTTTGGGGATGATCCGGACACAACGGTGGCGACACCTCGGGTCGGGTCCGGGACAACTTTCGGACGCTCACGTGAGGGGTTCGATGCACTGTGCAGAGAGGGTTTCGGACCGTGCGGTCGCATCGGACAACTCCGAAAGCGAAGAGGGGAAGGAGGATGGACTAGGTGGGATGTGGCGAGACTGCGAGGGGGAGAAGAGAGAGAGAGGGCCCGGCATCTGTTTCCGAAGACCAAAAACGTCCGACGTTAGACCGGCTATATTGCCGCTATAGTTATCCGTTGGGGCGTCAAACGGACTCCGAACGCGATGAAACTTGGCAGGCGGTCTACTAACAACAAAAAAACACCGCACGCCAACTTTCATCCCATTCTGAGAACATTTTCCGGCCACTCATAAAATACTATTTCGGACATGCCGCGGGCGCGTGCAAGTGTGGTTGGGCTCAGAACGGACACGGAAGGAACGGGGAGAACCCGGACGGATGCAAGTTTTGAAAACATGATGATGCAATGCGGATGATGACATGATAAAATGCAACACGCAAGCAAATGACAAGGCAACAACAGCGAATAACTGGACGACACCGGGTGCAACGGTCTCGGGGCGTTACAACACTCCACCACTACGAGAGGATCTCATCCCGAGATCTAGAATGGCACCGGAGGGAAAACAGAAGAGAAAAAGAAGAGGTAAAACTAAGTTGCTTCTTTGACAAACGAGTGAAACCAATGAACCTTGAGAGGTTAACCAATTGGAAAGAAGAATACAACAGAGATGAACAAAGTTGAAAACACTCCGATAGAAAAGAGGAACAAAGAACATTACTAGAACCTTGAGATTGAAGGGCAAGACAAATATTGAAACCACTCCGGTTGAAACAAGAAAGAAAAGGACTAAGAATGATATAATTCGGGCAGCACTCCGACTGTAAATGGAAAGAATTGAACATGAACTTGAAAAGATGAGAGGATACTTGATGAAATCACAATACACTGCCTCTGTAACTATTGAATGAATGGAACAAGGGGTAAGAAATATCTCGGATAGCACTCCGGTTGAAAAGAGATGAAAAACTTGATTAAATGAAAGAACTTGAGAAAAGGAACACAATACTCCGGTTAAAAGGATAAGCACGATCAAAACATGGTCCTGACAATCCGAGAAGATGGGTTGAGGAGAGCAACATCACAATGCCTCCAGAACAGAAGAATAGAAGATAGATAATTGTCATAGGAGAATTGAGAAGAAAATGCCAACTTCTGCCACAAAAGAGCTTGAAGAGGCATCTTCAGGGGAACGGTCGAACGGAATTGTTGGAAAACCAACAATGAGAAGAATAAACTTGATATGGTCTTATGGAATACATCCCAAATTATGAGGTGACAACCCGCCACTAACAAAACCAAAGATTGGATTGATATCAACAAGGAGACGACAAACTTATTCACCGGGAGGATAATTGAAGAACTTGGGTCATTATAAGCACCATAGATAGCAACGACCCTTAGGGAAGGCTTTAGGTGAAATATAACCCAAGATAATTCCAACGAATAGGTTGATGGATTTAAAATATCTCATACTTGATAACTTGTGAAACATGAAACAAGAACTCAAATTATCAAGAATGACATAATACCATCTCCGATAATATGGTAGAAAGAATTTGCACTCCGGATTGCAAGAAGAAGAATACTTGAGCTCCTTAGAAAAAGAATGTTGATGAGCACTTCGAGAGAGAATTAAATCCTTGATCAACCCTCATGTAGAATCTTCATGAAGAACTCCGATAACAAAAGAATGATCAAACGAAAGGAAGGAGAAATTGAGAATACAAGGTGAAACCTTGTAATGATTTAGATGGATCTCCGTGGTGAAATAATTGAAAAAGGTTGGAACTTCAGAAAAGAAAGATGAACTATTGGAACCAAGAATTTGATGAGCCTCCGGAATAGGGAATTAATCATTTCGATGAAGCAAGAATAAGAATTACATTATGCTTATACTTCACCAATTAAATTGATGACAATCAACGGATTTGGCATACTACTTATTCTCATTGAAAGGATTAAGATAGATATAGCGCAAACTTGAGAAGGTATTGAACGAACCACCAGAAGGGTTGAAACAACGAATAAATTGATATGATAAGAAAGAAGAAGAAATCTTGAACGAACCACCGTAAGAATTGAAAATGAACAAAGAAAAGATAAGGAAGACCCCGGGAAGAATTAAGCAAATGAACGAAGATACTTGAAGGAATTTAGATACATGAGAACGAAGAGATTCCGAGATGATTAGAGAACACTTGAACAAAGCACCGGTAAGATTTGGAGAATGATAGCTGAAAGCTGAGAATGAATAATTATGAGATGATGGGCTCCGGAGAATCAAACTGAAAATACTCTGAATTACTCCGGATGGGTGAAAAGAATTCTGACAATCGAAAACAATTATGAGAGGATGGCAACAAGCTAGAACCACGAATCTTGAAGAGAATGGAGCAAGATATGGAGGTAAAAATCTTCTTCAGTCTTCAAATGTTGAGAATGCCGACGAGAAACACCACCAAGAATTATTGAGGCACACCGGAATGAAGAATGGAAAAGTTGAGCCAACGATGAAAAGAATTCGACAGATCTTGGAGAGAAGCATTTGACTGATGATAAATCATTCTTACGTCAAATTTGAAATGAATTGAGGATAGCTCCGGGAAAATAAGAAGAGTCAGGTAAGATCCTGGGAAAAGACCTGTGGGTTAGGGCCCACTCAAAAGAAACACCGTTGAACGATCTAAAAGAGAGAAAGCACCGGTTGAATTAAATGGCTAGAATGAGATAACATCCTCGAAAGAGTTTGAACGAATGTAGAGTGGAAACAAGAATCTTCGAGATATCTTGAGCACTCCGGAACAATTGAATAGCGAGAAATGAATGAATATGAGGAGCATCGACATGAGAAATCATTGAAACGAGGAAAGGATATGATCAACAAAGCTTGACTTGAAGACCACCGGAGATGAAAAGAATGAAGAATGATGAACTAGTAGAGCATCTTCATGAGAAACACCGGGTAAAAACATGAAGGAAAAAGAATGGAGAGACTTCCATCAATAAAATGGATACTTGAACAAGACATCGGATTCCTTGAAGAAAAACAAAGGGAGGGAGGGTGGGAAAAACAAAGACAATTTGGAATGGAAGAAACAAACACCGTTGAGGAACTTAGAATTGATCTTGCGGATGTTGAAATGATCGGATCTACTTGAAGAGAAGCACACCGGTTAAAAAGGATTGACATGGCAATCTCGATGATCGAGAAGGATTAGTGTTCACATCGAGGTATGAGAACACCGCTTAGAGAAGGTATGGAATCAACATTTGACTTCGAAGCAACTCGAATACCACAACTCAAAATAAAACAAAGGATTGGCTTGCAGAATAAGCCAGAACAAACATATGATAGAGATTTCGTCTGAAGTTTTCGTGGTGGGGCCTACACGGGCTCGACCGTACAACACCATCATGTACAAGGCAGTGCACATGACATACAAAGCGTCCCCGAGTCGGCATAGCCAAGTACTCTTTAAGACACAACGAGACCACTGTAAAATCGATCGTGAATAGGCGGACCACTAGACGTCGAACCCCAATTTCATATCATACATCTGTCGGAAAGATATCCTAAGAGCTACTTGAATTCCCACTTATAAACTCCCGAAATTTTCCGGTTATGCAATCAGGTGTTGGGGATACAGGGGAAGCATAATATCTCACCCAAACTAGCAAATCCTACATCCAGCTATATCCATCCTTCAACACATAACCAAGAAACCTTCAGAAATCATCTACCTCAACCTTCGAAAAGCATCCGTTATACAAGTTATGGCAATACTCTTGAACTCCCACCCCAGTACTGGGTGGCGTCGAGGTTATCTCACCAACGAACTGCATAAAAGAGATTTTCGATGTCGGCGTACTAAACTCAGGTATTCCAGAACTGCAACGATAAAATTATGACGACAACACCTCAGAGCTCAACTCCCCGGGACACTTCCACAAAACCCCTGACAGGAGGCACCAAGACAATGTTCTCGTCATAAAACCATCGGAACGATTCCAAGATACCCGCGTGATCCTAAATTTTTTTAGTGAAATTTGAGAAGAGAAGAGTCAAAACTCTACGTCAGGATGCCTTACCAGAGCGATGAGGAGACTGGGAAGTAAAAAGAATTCCTAAACTCTCTGATATATAATTCCTAAATGACTCAAAACATTTTTCTAGACTCAACAACGGCTGCTAAAAACGATCAAGCAGTGGGGGCTCCTAAGGTCGGGGAAGGCTCTGATTACCAACTTGTAACACCCTTGATGCGACTATAGCTCCCACGTGTCGAGGCACGACTTAGATACATAATCGCATTGAAGGCATATGTCGCAAGTGAGGTAATCTTCACACAACCCATGTAATACATAAGGGAAAGAGATACATAGTTGGCTTACAATCGCCACTTCACACAATTACATAAATAAAACATTACAACATCCAAATACACTCAAGGTCCGACTATGGAACCAAAATAAAAGAAGAACCCCAAATGCGACAAGGCCCCCGATCGACCCCAACTGGGCTCCACTACTGATCAACTAGAACGAAACAATACAAAGGACAAGATCTTCATCGAGCTCCTCCTTGAGCTTGGTTGCGTCATCTGCACGGTCTCATCGGCACCTGCAAACTGGTTTTGGAAGTATCTGTGAGCCACGGGGACTCAGCAATCTCGCACCCTCGCGATCAAGACTATTTAAGCTTATGGGTAAGGTAAAGGTATGAGGTGGAGCTGCAGCAAGTGACTAGCATATACGGAGGCTACCAAACGCAAAAGAGAGCGAGAAGAGAAGGCAAAGCACGGTCGATAAAAGTATGATCAAGAAGTGATCCTATAACAACCTACGTCAAGCATAACTCCAACAACCGTGTTCACTTCCCGGACTCCGCCGAAAAGAGACCATCACGGTTACACACGCTGTTGATTCATTTTAATTAAGGTTAACTTTAGGTTTTCTACAACTGGACATTAACAAATTCCCATCTGCCCATAACCGCGGGCACGGCTTTCGAAAGTTCAAATCGCTGCAGGGGTGTCCCAACTTAGCCCATCACAAGCTCTCACGGTCAACGAAGGAATAGACCTCCTCCCGAGACATTTCGATCAGACTCGGTATCCCGGTACAACAAGACATTTCGATAGGGTAAAACTAAACCAGCAACACCGCCCAAATGTGCCGGCAAATCCCGATATGAGCTGCACATATCTCTTTCTCAGGGCACACTCAGATGAGACATCCTACGAGTAAAACCAACCCTCAAGTTGCCCCGAGGTGGCCCCGCAGTCTACTCGGTCGGACCAACACTCAGAGGAGCACTGGCCCGGGGGGGGGGTTAGAATAAAGATGACCCTTGAGTCTGCAGAACCCAAGGGAAGGTGGTAGGTTGTTAGTGCAAATGGTAAAACCAATGTTGGGCATTGCTGGAGTTGCTTTACTTAAGGCGAACTGTCAAGGGGGTCCCATTATAGCCCAACCGCGTAAGGAACGCAAAATCCGGGAACATAACACCGATATGACGGAAACTAGGGCGGCAAGAGTGGAACAAAACACCAGGCATAAGGCCGAACCTTCCACCCTTTACCAAGTATATAGATGCATTAATTAAATAAGATATATAGTGATATCCCAACAAGTAAACATGTCCCAACAAGGAACGACATCCCCATGTTCCAACAAGGAACAAACTTCAATCTTCACCTGCAACTAACAACGCTATAAGAGGGGCTGAGCAAAGCGGTAACATAGCTAATCAACGGTTTGCTAGGACATGATGGGTTAGAGGTTTGACATGGCAATTTGGGAGGCTTGAAAGCAAATGGTAGGCATCGTAGCATTGGCATAGCAAAAGAGCGAGCATCTAGCAAAGCAAAGATAGTAGTGATTTCGAGGGTATGATCATCTTGCCTGAAATCCTGCAAGGAAGAAAAACGAGTCCATGAAGAAGATAAACAGACATAGTCGAACGGTCCTCACAACACGACGTTACCGGAATCAACCTGAAGAAGCAAACACCGGAAAAGAGCAAACAACATAGTAAACAACCACCACATAACATGGCATGATGCACAATCAAGTATGATGCATGTCCGGTTTAATGAAGCATGGCATGGCAAAGTGCACAAGCAACCCTACAAATTAAGTGGAGCACATTATGCAACTCCGTTGCATATTGACGAAACACCATGTGACTTATTTAGTTCGATCTAGTTTATGTACCCAACAAGATTAAATGTTGTTAGCATGGCAAGAGGTGTCACAAGATGAAACTATCTAATCTAGGCAAGTTTAAATGAGGCCGGAACAACAAACAACAAGTCCGGAAACTCCTCATGTGCATATTTAAAGGTTTGGTACTGTTCTGCCCTAAACACAATTTTAGAGTTGTTAAACATGCAAAGTAAAGCCATCATGTTAAACTAGGCATTTTTCTACCCCATTTACACATAAAGTTTAATAAATTCCGAGTTACGGTTATTTAGTTATGATTTAAAGCATTTTAGCAAGTTTTTTAAGCAAATTTAAACAAACAACATTTTAAACATTTTAAACATAGATGAAAGTTGCATATTATTAAACTAGATGAAAATCTAAGCAAGTTTCATATTAAGTTTGTTTTAATCCGATGCACGGTTGGAGAGTTATAAAATGCATGATGTTTTGGGGCTATATTGTAAATATGTAGTTTTCTGTAAATAGAGAAATTCGTCCTGTGAAAAAAAACACATCACGGCCGAAACCGATGGAAGTGGGCTGCTCACCACGGGCTTCGGCCCGGTCCAGTGGTGAGGTGAGGCCAGCAGGGGCGCACTGGGCCGGCCTGCTTACTTCGATCGTGGAAGGGTCAACGCGGTCGTCCGCATCTCTCGAAGGAAGCAGGGGATGCAGCGCCAGAGACTTGTAGGCGAGGCAGGGAAACTTGGCGGCGCCGGGCGACTGGGTCTTGGAGCAGCTGGGCGGCGGCCATCCATGGCGTTGGGTAGGGAGGCCCACGGGCAGCAAAGACGGCGAGGTGGGTTACTCCAGGGGCGAAGACGATGAGAGGACGAGGCACTGACACTCTCGTTCCTTAAGAACTGAAACAACAGCAGGTGTCTGGCGATGCAGAAGGCGATGCAGTGGGGTTTCGGCGACGGGGTCGACGGAAGCCGGCCGGAACGGGTGGAACGGAGCGCGGGGAGACGCTTGAGTTCAGATCCGGGAAGGGGAGGCGCGGATCAGAGTTCGAAGCAGAGGTGCGGTGCAACCTGTTCGAACAAGAGAGAGGGAGCTCGAGGTGAGGTGAGGAAGAGAGTAAATAGAGGGGAACAAGGGGGAGAGGGCCATGTGGGGGCTTGCTCACCCGCGGACCACGGTGGCCGGCGCTCCTGCGGTCCCGCATGGTCGAGGTGCTCTCCGACGGGTTCCTGTAGGCGACGGGGAGAGAGTCAGGCCAGGCATGGGCCAAGTAAAAAAAGAGAGGAGGAAGGGAACGAGAGAAGCAGGACAAGGTGCCGGTGGGAGAAGGAGCGCGAGGGCGGAGGTCCTGGTCCTGTGGGTCGCCGGGATGCACCGGACAAGTGGCGGCGGTTCTGCTTGCGGGCGAGCTCCGGCTCGAGGGACACATGCACGACACCATGAGCGCGGTGGGGGAACATGGCCTGCTGGTTCGGTCGTGGCTGAACACTAGGAGGGAGATGGTTGGCTGCTGGAGGATTTGGATCTAGGAAGATCCCGAGGTGGAAGGAGAGACTAGGTGGAGTGGCGGCGCGGTGATGGAAAAGATGGGACATCTCCCTAAATTTTAGGGTTGGTATGTATATATAGCAGACGGGGGAAGTTTTAGGTGCGTCCGATCGTCATCGGACGGCTCTGGGTCAATTGGATAGTCAAAAGAAGAAACGAAAGAAGCATTGTGGTATTTTAGGGTTGATCCGGACTCAACTGTTATGACTGAGGGGGTCGGGTTAGGGGGTATCTCGTACCTCCGATCGCAATCGGACGATCGTGAATAAAATAGCTAGGGAGTCCAAATAGGAAAACGGTGACGTTTTGTAGATGTTTGGGGATGATCCGGACACAACGGTGGCGACACCTCGGGTCGGGTCCGGGACAACTTTCGGACGCTCACGTGAGGGGTTCGATGCACTGTGCAGAGAGGGTTTCGGACCGTGCGGTCGCATCGGACAACTCCGGAAGCGAATAGGGGAAGGAGGATGGACTAGGTGGGTTGTGGCGAGACTGCGAGGGGGAG
The DNA here is from genome assembly GCF_002162155.2 of Triticum dicoccoides. NCBI lineage: Eukaryota > Viridiplantae > Streptophyta > Magnoliopsida > Poales > Poaceae > Triticum > Triticum dicoccoides. The sequence goes on along the minus strand of NC_041384.1, from coordinate 506,926,911 downwards.
AAGAGAGAAAGAGGGCCCGACATCTGTTTCCGAAGACCGAAAACGTCCGACGTTAGACCGGCTATATTGCCGCTATAGTTATCCGTTGGGGCGTCAAACGGACTCCGAACGCGATGAAACTTGGGAGGCGGTCTACTAACAACAAAACAACACCGCACGCCAACTTTCATCCCATTCTGAGAACATTTTCCGGCCACTCATAAAATACTATTTCGGACATGCCGCGGGCGCGTGCAAGTGTGGTTGGGCTCAGAACGGACACGGAAGGAACGGGGAGAACCCGGACGGATGCAAGTTTTGAAATCATGATGATGCAATGCGGATGATGACATGATAAAATGCAACATGCAAGCAAATGACAAGGCAACAACAGCGAATAACTGGACGACACCTGGCGCCACGGTCTCGGGGCATTACACCATATTTCTCATATCCTTGAAAAATGGTCAGAATCCTTCTTCATAGAGTAACAACTCCTAAAATTCAACATATGAAATCATTACACATGAACTTCATTGATTTCATGAACTTATGACAATCTCTTTCATATCCATTACATGCCTCAACTCAACACCTCAATATAAAAGAAATGTTCCCACTACTACTATTATATTTCTTTTTAGCTCAACTATTCAGCACAAGTCTCCTTCTGATTGGGACAATCTCTGACAAAGTGCCCTGCTTCACTACAACGGAAACATATTACTTCTGACAAGTCTCATGGCTTCCTTGTGATTACATAGCCTCCTTGGGTCCTCGGCTTCCTTTTTGGGCAACCGCTGAAGTAGTGCCCTGAATCATTGCACCTGAAACATGTGATATGACTTAGGTCCTTCTTTGTAGAAATTGGGTTGTTCCTGGAATCCAATCTATTTCTCTTCTTGGACTTTTCCGTGCCAATCATGGCTTCTATTTCCTGTGGGTCATACTCTACTTCCACTGTCGGGAATGCTACTAGATTCCCCTTCAAACAATTCTGGGAGATGTGTCCTTCTTCTCCACATGAATAGAAAGACTTGGCGCAGGGTTTAATTGGGTCTTCTTCGGGTGTGTCCTCCACCTGTTCCTTCATGACGGGTTCTTCTAAAATTTCTATGAGGGTTCCTTTCATTGCTTCTTTCTTCTGCTGGATGATTTGTTGTACTATGGGGTAAATGTGACATTGAGCAGGGTAGTGGGTAGTCCCTTCACACAAGAAACAAGTAATCTGCCTAGTTGGGCATTTTTCAGCTTGGTGACTTTCTTCACAATGAGGTCATTCATCCTTGTGTTCTTTATGGTTGTGTCCTATTTCTCCATAGAGCTTGCATGCACAAGGTTTCTTCATATCATTTCCATAAGGCTTTAATTTCTGGGACACAAGCCGAGACTTTAGCAGAGTCAACTTAAATTCTTTCCAAGTGGTTACTCCTTGCCATCCATTGATGGTTTTGGTACATCCTCCACCAGGTAGCAGCACCTCTTTCAAAGCACCGAAGAGCATGATGGGCCATAACTTTTCCGGCTATAGTGTTATCCTTCATGTGATCTTCCATGTTCTGAATCCATCTGTCTGTCTCCAATTGACTTATTGGTCCCGAAAAGGTGAGTTCATCTCCAATCATCCTCTATTGGTTCCAAGGGTTTTGGGGTGAGATAAGAGAGATAGAGAGGAATACACACAATACAAACAATAGTTTTGAAGAGACAGATTTTGTTTTGTGGCTCCTGGAAAAACATCAAACAAATGACAACTCACAATCGTCGCATCTAACGTAAGTATATAACAGGGGTTTGGTATTCTTCTGATCCTGCTTGCTGATCTTCTCAAGTTCTTCTGCCAAGTCATTTTTGTTGACGCGCAGTCTCTCGTGACATCCTTTAATATTCTGGAGTTGCGTTCCAAACCTCTGGGTTTCAACCTCCTTGGCATAAACCATGGTCCTACTGTCCTTCAGTTCCTGACGAAACTCCGGTATCTCAAGGCTTTGCTCCTCCAGCTTGGCTACTTTCAGCTTCTGGGTCCTGAATTCTTCACGAAATGCTTCCTTGTCAAATACAGCTTCCTGAAGGTCCATCTTAAAATTCTTGATGTAATACTCCAGATCCTGGTGATACACCAGCTAGGTTAAAACTTCATATTTGGCTGATAGGTTCTCCATTAGCCCTTTTGTCATCCAATCCTTCCGAAGACATGCATGCTTAACTCAGCACGATGACAATAGCATAAGCGAGTGATAACATCATGGATAGTCGTGTTTATGCCCATGTCATTGCCATGGGCTATCATTCCATAGTTGATATCTCCTGCCTTAGGGTTTTCTTGACAAAAACTTTGAGTTTTAATGCTCCATGCTCCGGTCTTTCTCCGACACACCTTGATCTCAGGTATTGGCAGCTTCAATAGTCTGACAAGTTCCATAAGGGTAGCTTTCCTAGGTCATACCAATCTGGGAATTCTTCAGAGCCTTCAAATTCTTCGAGCCTTCGGAGTCTTCAACCGTTGTAGTTCTAATTATCCAGATGCACGGTAAAATTCTCTTTATTCCGAAGTGGTCTTAGTTGTCCGATATCTTATACTTCTTAGAGTGGTCTCATCAGTCGAATCTTTGTGTGGTCAAAAGGGGAAAGGGTATAGTCTAACTATGTGAGATGAGAGGAAATACTTGGTAAAGCTTAGAAAAGATGAGAGTTAAGGGATCTCTTTTGAAAATAAAGTTTTAGAGAAATATTTTCCTAAGGGCTTGCCAGTTTCTAGGGGTCATGTCCTACAGTCAACATGTGCTCTGATACCATCTTGTAGCGACCCGACCTGAATGGATCGAAGTCTCTGTGCTTAAGTGTCATCCCTGGATCGGTATGCTGACACACACAGTACTCGAGGATTTATGACAGAGGTAAATCACATGTATAGAGTAACATAAATACTATTACCTCAATCCATATAGCGGAAGAAACAACAAAGCTGTGGAGTCCCGACAACACCAACGACAAAGTTAAGTGTAGACATCGTAACCCTAACGTATCACTTACTCGTCGTAAGAATCCTGCAACATGAGACGTTGCAGCCATGTAGGTCAGTACATTGAATGTACTGGCAATTTCACACCATAGAATAATAATGAAAATATCTATCTCTATATGCATATTTAGTTGGTGGAGGCTCTAAGTTCAAATTTTGCATAAAACTAGTTTTTCCCTACAACAAAGGAATAAATTTTATTTACTACTAAGTTAAATTACCCATATTGAGAAGGTAACCTCAACTCAATCCCAAAATCACCAAATCATTAATAACCCAACAATTTCATTAAATAGAGTGATGAGATCAACAAATAATTCACTTCTAGATACTCAAGATGTCCATAACCGGGGACACGACTAATCATGATTAGTTTTTACTCTCTGCAGAGGTTTGCACACTTTTCCCCACAAGACTCGATCTCCTCCATTGGATTCCACGCACTGCTTGATGTTTGAGAACCGGATGATCTAAACACAGTCTTTCCGAAGAGGTCCCCTTAACCGATAGATAGGCCGGTACACCTACAATTCCCCTACATCTGCTAGCCCATCATGGAAAGGTTTCCCACAACTTACTTTACTGTGCCAGAGCCCATAATGGCTTGTGGCTGCACACGGAAGTTTCTAGGCATGAATAATCTTATGATCCCTTTGAGCTTGGGTGGCATTCCATAGGGCGATCACACGGATACCCCGGGATCTCCTAGGACAACACTGGATTCCCTAGGTGCCCGCAACCAATCCACCCAGATGTGTATTAAAGTAGCCACCTTGAGTTTCCCTTAGTTATTAACTCTCACAACTTGCATCATTCTCACATACCAATCCCGGTCTACGAGCATGGCTAAACAATATGAGCATAACGTATATTTCCGGGGTGATCAAAGGTATTATGTTCCTACCTCATCAACTACATAGCAATAACCACATGTTCCCAATCCTACTCATGCAATCTTTGAGGGTGTATCTAATGCAAGTAAAACTAGGTATAGGAAGAGTATGATCAAAGTGTGAACTTGCCTTGTACTGTTGATGAAGATTCTTCGCACTCATAATTCCTGCCAGTTCTACTCGTCACACTTCGATCAATCTATCGTAAGGAATCAATTATAACCACACATAAACAATCACTCAAAGACCCAAAAAAATGCAAAGGAAGATCGTAAAAACTCCAAAAGAACCGAATCAAATTATTTTGCAAGATCAAATTCTAATTTCGGTGAAAAAGTGTGGTGATGGCTCAAGATGATAGATTACGTCTAGGGATTCAATTGCAATAAGGAATCAATTGAAAATGTGCTGCCGTTTACAAGATATGATCAAATGAAGGTTCGAAGAGTTTGAAAGGTTCCAAAGTTGAAACTAATGATGCTACTAGATGTAGGAAGTCAATAGGAACATGTAGGAAGAAGAATTACTAGATTGGAAATAACGGATCAAAATATAGAAATAATTCAACATAGCATTAAATTCACTTAGAATGTTGTGTGATAACTCTTTGTGGACTAGCAGAGTAATCTGACTATGATCAAAATTATATGTTGGAAAGATGACACTAATTGTGCGATCGGAAAGATTACTTCAATACGAATCCGATGAAGTTGGGTTCATCGGAGACGAAGCTACGGGTAAAAATATATGATCAAAAGAAGTTTGAATATGAATCTGAACAAATTTTGAAATTTGAAAGTTGCAAAAAGTTTATTTGATAGATTCACTAGGTAGGCGTTGGTTTTATCTAATTTGGATGACCGAGTAAAAAATTATGACTATTTGAAAAATCAGGGATAAGCTGTTTTACGGAAGAAAAATAGTCACGACTAAATTTTTTTAGGTCTAATGTATAAATACATAAACTAATTGTTAATCTAATTATTCTACCTTACACTAGTCTAAAAATAATAAGTTATGAAAGTATATAAAAAACACGAAGAAATATACCTTTATAAGATTGATAAAATACGAGTTTGAAGAGAAGAGACAACTTCCTGAAGTCCCGCCGAAGAGAAGAAATATATATTTTATTTATTGAATCTAGTGAAACCAAAATATTGATTTAATTCGAATCGGATAATTTTTGAAGGCTATACGAGTTAATATTTATAGGTGGAAAAGAGACCTAGGAGTTAAATGCTAGGCAATATGGGACTAAAAATATACATACGCAAATGCAATTGAAAAAGGTCATGCGCATGGGCTAAGAGTTCGGGCCGGCCGCGCGGGGCGGCAGTTTTTTTTAAAATATTTTTCTTTCCTGAAATTTTATTTTTTCAGAAAAAAAATAAAAATAATTGTAAACCTTGACGAAAATAAAAAGAGAAAAATAAAAATACGGGCCGGCCTGTCTACTATGCTGCACATGTGGGTGACAAATAATTATGAGCTGCACACACAGTTTTTATATAAAAATAAAAAGAAAAACTGAATAACGAAAATAAAATAAAATTTATATAGACATATTATATATCAAAATTTTCAAAAAAATATTTTCTAAAACATGACCATGTTTTCAGTGGCAAATAAATTTTACAAAAAATTAAATAAACAAACAATGCTGCTGGCTCATTTAAAAACCAAAAAAATATATTTTAAAATACCAAAATAATTTTAAATTTATATCTCTCCATTTTTATATTGTAGGGAATCATTTTTACCCTATTTTCCATATATTTTATTTTTTGACAAAAATAATTTAATAAGAACCAGATAACTCCAAATTGAAAGTGGCTTTCAAAATAATTTCAAAGGACTTTCAATTTCATTATTTGAAACTTCAAATTCTCTTTCTTAGCATTTGAAGAAGTCATTTTATCTTCTCTCATGAAAATCATTGAGTTGCATAAAGTTTCCGAATTTGAAATAGTTCCAAGTGGAATTTTAATCTTTTCAAAACCCTTTTCATATTTAAATGGAAGAAGTCATATCATATTCACTCTAGGGTTTTGTGATGAAATGAATTTTAATTCACGGAGATCATAAATGCAATGTGAAAGTTTGGGAAAGTCATTTCATTCCCTCTCATTCAACTTTCAAAAAGTTTCAAATTTCACTCAATTTCACACAAGCAACCACACCACAAGCAATCAATATTACTTAATTAATATAACATTCTAAAGTTTAAAATTTTGGGACGTTACACAAACCCGTAGATATACTGGTCGGGGTGGGCGTTTTGCGGGCCACGGTAAATATTTTTACGGGCTGGGCGAGTATACGGACTCTGTTTTGGCCAGAAAATTAGGCTGAGCATGTATGCTCGCCGGAATTTTGCGAGTTTGCCGATTTTGCGGGGTCCGCTAGAGTTGCTCTAACGTCCACACGTGGGAGCTAAAGGTCTGGGCAATTCCCCATATTGAGCTAATTGTTATGGAATTTTCTATTTGATAGGTTTTAAAAATTTATTCGGTTTAGGAAGACGGAAGAAAAACATTCATGTTCACGCATATAAAAATCTATTGGATATCATATCCCATGGTAACATCTATTCAATTTGCTATCGGCAAAGTACGCATTTTAAAATAAGTTCACAACATATTTCAATATATTCAACGCTTATTTTTGTAAATTATGGTGCCATGACGGGCAGATTACGCATTTAAGGTTGTTTAATGGGCCATGCAGCTCTGCAGGAGTACCTTTTTTAGATGGACAGTGTTTACCATGGCCCATCAAACAAGATACATTTGTTATATTCACATAATTTGTTCATGGTATGAAAATATAAATATTCTTATACTTCAAAACAATTTTTTATGTATAATAAAAGTAATGTTCATATATATTAAAAGAAAATTATTGTAATAATCTTGGATTTATGAAGAAATATAAATTTAAAAGTAATATTAAAAATATGCATGGATTTGTGAAAATAATAATAAAAGTAAAACACAGAACGGGGAATGTGAAAAATAAGAGCATCTCCAGCTACGCCCCCAAGAAGACCTCCCAGGCATCGCGCTTCTAAGGGCCCAGTTTTCGCCGGCTCGGGCCGAAATTGGTACCGGTGGACCTAACCCGAACCCGGCGCGCTGGGGGTCGCTCGGGGGCGCCGGACAAATCTTTTTTGGCGCGAAGAGCCGCGGACCAGCCGCGTCAGCGACTCGACTCTCTTCTCGCCGCTTCGTCGTCCTCATCGCCTCGTTTCCCGCGGCGAATCAATGCCAAAGCTGCGCGCGCTTCCGCGCCGGTCAGCCTCCATTGATGCCTCACGGGCGGCGCAGTGAAGGCCGGGCGACGCGCGTCCCCTCGGCCGCCACGCCATCAAGCCATGCGTAACGCGCCGGCCAAGCCTACCACGCGGCGCCTCCGCCTATATAAGCCGACCACCAGCGCGCCGGAGGCACGCACAGACACTCCACCGCCGACGCACCCATTTCTCCCCCCTTCCTCCTCTCGCCGTCTCCAGTTCAGAAGAATGGCCGAGCGCTTTCCAGGCGACGGCGCGGCGGCGAATGGCTTCGGACGCCGCCATCTTCACGAGGACAAGGCTCGCCTCCTTTTCGAGGCCGAGTACCCGGTCCCGCCGGATATGCGGGTGCCCGGGGCTTGGAGGATCAGTGCCGACGGCGTGCCGGTGCCACCACCACCCATCGGGGCGGCCCGGCGTGCGGAGATCGCACGTATCCGCGCGTCCCTGCCGCGGGCGGCGAGGGAGGGGCCACGGTACGTCCCCGACAGCCCGCTCTGGGAGCCCTACTTCCGCCGCCATCACGCCGAGCAGCTCGAGGCCACCAACGGCGTCGTGCCCTCCGACAGGCTCAACTCTGATGGCCGGCGCCGGTGGTGGGGCGTGCCCGGCTGCACATTGGAGGCCGTCCTCGAGTACATCGAGGGCGGCAACACGCCGCGCCTCGAGTACCCCGCTCCCCCGTCCTTCTCACGCCTCCGTGGAAACTCCTGAACGCCGAGGCGCATGGAGCGGCCCGGGGCGTCCTCCTCCTCGTCCGGCCGCTCGTCGGGCTCTCCCTGCCTCCGCCCCGTCAAGCCGGAGCCCCAGGACACGCCTGTCAGCGCGCACATCCGCAGCTCCGGCGTCCGCATTG
>NC_041384.1:506913862-506918433 GCF_002162155.2 Triticum dicoccoides | reverse complement strand
GGAGCCCGGCCTCCCCGCGGAGTACGAGGAGATAGCCCGGCGCGGCTTCTCCGACGAGGACGCCCTGCGGTGGGCGCGGGACGACTACCTCCGGACGGAGATGACCCGGCAGGGCGTGCGCGTGCCCCTAGGTCGTCAATTTGACCAACCTAATACAAGTCATATATTACAAAAAATATACCAATATAAACTTCAAATGTTCTATTTTCAAACCGGATAACTTTTGTGTTATATAGTTTATATTAAGGTGATAAAATTGGCAACCTAGATATATGCATAGAACTTGTAAACTGAAACGGAGGCAGTAGATAGTTTTTTCTAATCAAATCGAAGACCTAAAAATCTGTGCCTGATTAATGTTTCCATTCGTTGGAGAAGTCAAGTTGTGTTTTTATTCCCCGCCTAGTATCTCTGAGGTTTTGGGTTTATGTACTGCATATGCGCAAGAAAATCTGAGTATAGTAAAGAAACAAATGAAACTTGAATGCTGGTGACACCATGTCTGCTATAAGTGGAGAATTGTTCATATTGCTCTCCACAACCAATACAAGAGTTACGAAATCAAAAACAGAAAGAATTGATTTCACGTACATTTCACTCTGCGTTCTTCCGCTTTACAAGACTAAGCACACTACAAAGTTGCAGGTTGGATCGCTTAACCTTTTCGATCCAAGTCTCTAGTGTAAATATATATTTGTGCACTAGTAAGTACATTTGGAGAGACCATATATACCATGAAGAGATGAGATTCATATGGGCGGTGTGGACTGCCTACGCCCCATGGAAATCTTCTGCTTGGCGGGCCGCGGGCATGCTGTTACTCTATGGCATATCGTCGTGCCAGTCGCCATCCGAGGAACAGCATGCATGCACCCGGAGAGTCAGCTCATCAGGGGTGTATCTTCACCCAAGCGGCTTTGCTCGGCACCCCCTTGACCAGAACGAACACGAAGTAGTAGCCTGGCGGCGCGAGGGTCGGCTTCGACGGCGTCTGGGCCGTGATCTTGTACCTGTTCCCTTCTGGCTTGAACGCGGTGACCTGCAGTACCAGCAGCCGCTGGTTCTGCGAGAAGCCGTGTGTGGTGAACGGCGGCGCGTACATGGTCACCTTCATGTCGGCGTCGGTCACGGCTGGCCCGGGCGACGTGAACCTGAGTGTGAGCTTGTCCCCGTACTTCACCCCGTTCGCTGGGACCGACGCCATGTCGATCTCCGGCCTGGTGGCCGCAAGCTCCGGGGCGAGGTACGGCGGGTTGAACCGCTCGACGCGCACCTCCGTCGGGAAGTCGACGCCAGAGAAGTTGTAGGCCGAGTTGGTGTTGCCGCCGGCCACGAGCACGGTGGCGTCGGGCAGCACCGCGCTGCTGGAGTGGTACATGCGTGGGATGTTGGACGCGGCCAGGGCGCGGAACCGCGCGCCCCGTCGTTTCCGCGGAGAGTAGAGAAGCGGGGTCAGCACCGGTTCCCGGGCGAAAACCCACCCCGAGCAGCCCTGGGCCGCGCCGTTGAGCAGCAGGAGGTCTCCGGTGGGCAGTATGAGCATGTCGCCCATCACGCGGCCCACTGGCATGAAGTCGATCGCCCACCGCGCCCCGGGCTTAGACGGGTTGATGCGCGCGCAGTCCCGGAGCGCGTGCGGGAACTTGTTGACCTCGCCGAGCTTGAAGGCTTCCTTGGGGGCGCCGCCGCAGACTATCACCTCCGCGCTCAGCCTCTCGCCGCGGCGGAGGTCGAGGGGAAGGAGAGCGGACATGCCGGAGGCAGGGTAGTTCCGTGCACCGCCGTTGAGCTTCGGGAGCTCGCGGAGGACCTGCCCGTTCTGTGGGTCGAAAATGATGGAGCGGTCGTTGGCGAAGAGGAAGATGGTCCCCTCCGGGAGGAGGTGGACGAAGGGGTACAGGTTGTTCTCCACGTCATCGGTCGTTTGTTGAAGAAGCGGGAGGGGAGTGAATTGGGTGTTCAACTGGCCGGCGGCCGGGACGAACTCGTAGCTGAACGATCGCCGCCCGCCGACCACGATGAAGCGGCCGTCTGGGAGCACCTGCTGCGTTGCGTACCTGCGAGCTCATGCATGCAGAAACCAGTTGTAAATTCCTTCTTGATCATATCTGTTATACTACTGTCAATTAGTACGTATTACTTAATTCCACATATGAAAATTGGTTGATTAATATAACTAGCTAAATCATGAAGCACGACTCTACTCATTAGCTAGCTAGACTATGTACGTAGGAGTACCATCTTCCTTCGGCCAAGGTATTGGGGAACTCGACCCAGTCGGCATTTCCTTGTGGGTTCAGGCGTCTCACAACCTTCACCCCTTCGAAGTAGCCGCCCGTTTGCACCAGCATGCCGTCCACGTCGAACGCTCCCGACGAGCACCACGTATCAGTTAAGATCTGCAGGCACGCTCCCGATGAACAGCGTGCACGCGAGAAGCAAATCGGCGCGGCGAACAGTCAGCCAAGCAAACCAACCTTGAGAGGCCGGACCGCGCCAGTGTTGTAGTCGAACTCCACGGCGTGCGCCGAGCAGTCCATGCCGCCCGGCGGGTCGCTCCGGGGGTCGACGCGGCAGTTCCCTGCCGGCAGCTGCATGAGCGACGGCCCCGTCGTGGTCGTGTCGAACATGACGGCCTTGCCATGCCGCATCACGGCCATGTGCATCGCGGACACGCCCGCGTTCTCGGTCAGGATGTTCCACAAACCGGCGAATCCCCCGGCATTGTCCACGGGGAGCACCACCCTGTCCATGTTTGCCTTGGTGGGCGGGGACCTGTTCGGCACCCTCAAGAGTCCCACCTGCTGGCCCTGCGCCACCCCGACCACGGCGAGGGCGAGTAGCGCCGCGGCGAGGGCGCCAGGGCGGAGGAGCGGCGCCATTGTGAGAGAGAAGATGCTCCTCATTCTTCCTTCCTACGATCTTGTGGAGAATGGAATGGTGCACCCTCCCTTCCCTTTGTGACCATTGTGTCGTCGCGAGCTTATAATTCTATACAGCGGGCGTGCCTTGTTTGGGTTGGGAGATTGGAGAAGCACGAGGAGCGCTCGTTCAAATATAGAAATTTCTGAACGGTGGCCGTGGTTCGCGCCAAAACCAGGAAAGAACAGAGGGCTTCTCTTTTACGCAGGTGAACCTACAGCACTGCACGTGCTTGGTTTATTCTGGGAGCCCCGGACATGATTAAGATCATGATGCACGTGGTAATTTGTTTCTTCAACTATACGATTATCGCAATTGTTCGAGAAAGAGATATTTTCTTCATATTTGTTTTTTTAGAAAAGGAGGAAGATCCCCGGCCTGTGCATCTGGTCGATGCATGCAACAACTTTATTAATTATTCATAAAAGACCTTACAAAAAATACAATAGTAAGTCTGAAGCCACCGTCTAGACAATATCTGTCGCTACTCCTATCCAGTTGATGAAAGAATGCTGATAGTCCGGGCCTAATACCACATACCTCGCCACCAAGCATAACATCTAAGGCCTGAGACCCCAACCAAGCCACTTGTCGGGTATGGGACACACACCGGTCCAGCGCGCTCTCAGAGGCCACCGCCGCCAACTGCCACCACTCTATCTTCAGAGCTGTACTGACACATCATCCTTGCCCGGTCTAGCTGTCGTCGACGCCACCATGGCGCCCAACGGCACCACCTCCCTGCACGCGAACTGCTGAGCACGCCGCGGTCGCTGCCGGTACACCTCAGCACCATGCCGCCAAGTATCACCAGCCGACACAGCTTGAAGTCACTGAAAGATCTGTCGAGCATAGCACCTGCCGACCAGGCATGACACATCGTAGCACCTGTCGGCCAGGCATGACTTGACATCTCCACCGAAGCTCCGTGCAAGACGAAGTCGCTCCACCTCCTACCTCTGACTTCCAGCGCCGCTCCACAAACGATACTCCCAAGAGAGAAACAACACCGCAGTGCCGCCATCGTCGGATCTGGAAAATCAAATCCTAGGGTTTCCCCCGGAGCAGCACGAGTGGGTCGACAACAGTTACACGACGATGCCTTCATCATGGTAACGACGCATAACGCTGCCATCGGCTCGGTTTTCACCGGCAACTATGTCTTCCTGACTCGCAACCGAAGCTAGATGACGGATCTCGAGATCTGCCCATCTAGCGTCAGGCCGACCACCTTCGGCGGAGGAGATGGCCACCACCGCCGCGCTTAGGTCCGGAGCCCCCGACGTCCTCGTGTTGCAGGTCCAGCCTAGACGCCGCTTGACGTAGCCGGATCAGCGGAGATGCGCGATAGCGTGTGGAGCGACTCGTTGAAGCCCATCTGGGCCCAGATCGGGCGTCCTAGCCGCCGTCACGGAGATTTCGCCGTCGCCGGCTCTAGCACGCCGACCCTGGTTGCCGTCAGCCCGTGCCACCGCCCTTGATTCGACAGGAGTAGAACGCCGCCACCCAGATCCAATTGCGGGCCGAGGAGGATTGTCGCCGCCGCCGCTGCGGCCTGTAGGCTTAGCCCGCGACACCCTTGGCGACGGCGGCGGGAGGTGGGGCCGCTGGTGGCAACTGGAGGCGGTCGACGGGGTTGCCTCGTTGCG
>NC_041384.1:506858319-506913598 GCF_002162155.2 Triticum dicoccoides | reverse complement strand
CTACGAGATGTGTCTAAAATTGGGGGAGAATTTCACTTCCCCGACCTCTGCACTAACTAGGGATGCATACGACCTTTTAAGTATGACTACTAGGATTTTTAATCTTGGTTACACACCGAGCCTAGTCCTCAATAAATGCTTGAATACCAGGAAAGCCTGGTCCTCATAAACTAGGACATGATTATGGTAGTGTATCTTTCAGAATATTATAATTTGCACTTAAATTGCATGTATATGCTCATATTGTACTCACTGTTCAAACAACTGGATAAGGACGTTAGAGATTAATCATCGCTTGAAAGGCCGGAATTGACTAACATGTTAAGAGCATCTACAATGGTGCTATCTTCGGAGAGACACATGGGATAAACAATAAGGTGGAGGAGAGAGAAATCATAAGAAAATGCTTGTCTTCTCTTATTTAAGAGATGATCTCTTAGCACAATTATGTCTCATCATGTTTCTAGAAATTGCTAGTTATTGAAGATAAGACTAAGAGTGTAACACCCAAGATGCAATTCTATCCCAATCACGTGATGAATTCATGATTGGGGCACAACCGCATTTCGAGCGCATAGCAAGGTGGATATCATTAGAACATATCATGTACTGAATAGATGAGAATACAAGATAAATGCTTACACTCGCCACAAGCTACAACATGAATACATCAGTTCATCAATACATAGCAATCATCATACAGAAGAGCAGGATCCGATTACGGATGAAACCAAACGAAAAACAAGAATGACATCCACCCTGCTAATCCCAGGCTCCCCCGACCTGGAACCTAACCCTTGATTGAAGAAGCAGAAGAACTCCAAAACAAGCAAGCATCGCTCTCACGTCAAAGCATCACTTTACCTATACCTGCAACTATTGTTGTAGTAATTTGTGAGCCACGAGGACTCAACAATCCCATTACCATCGGTATCAAGACTAGCAAAGCTTAATGGGTAAGGAATAGATACGTGGTGAGGTTGCAGCATCACTAAGCATTGTATGGTGGCTAACTTACGAGTACAAGAGTAAGAAGAGTTACTACACATAACGGTCGCAAACTAATAATGATCAAGAAGTGATCCTGAACTACTTACGTTCAAACATAACCCCACCGTGTTCTCTTGTCGAACTCACTCGAAAAGAGACGGTCACGGTTACACACGTAATTGGTGTATTTTATTTTGAATATCGTGTCAAGTTCTCTACAACCGGACATTAAAAATTCCCATCTGCCACATAACTGCGGGCACGGCTCTCGAAAGTTTAAACCCTGCAGGGGTGTCCCAACTTAGCCCATGAGAAGCTCACGATCCGAGTAGACAATCCTCCATCTTGGGACCCTTCGATCATACTCGGAATCCCGGTGCACAAGACATTTGGACAATGGTAAAACAAGTCCAGCAAGACCTCCCGGCGTGCGGAAACCCTGATAGTAGCCGCGCGTATCTCGTCTAAGGCCATGACCGGATGTGACATCCTATGAGTAAAACCAGATCCTCGGGTTGCCCCGTGGCGGCCCCCAGTCTACCCATTTGGGACCAACACCATCACCACTGCCCCCTGTATTATGTTAAAAGAATCCTCGGGGACAAGACCCCCTATGCCAATTAATTAATTATCAGGTTTATTATGTTGGGAAAATGTTAAAGCCAATGGCGGGCCTTGCTGGAAGAGTTTTATTCAAAGCAAACTATCAAGGGGGGCCCATAAACCCCAACTGTGTTAGGAATGCAAAATCAAGGAACATTACACCGATATGATGGAAAGTAGGGCGGCAAGAGTGGAACAAAAAACCAGGCAAAAGGCCAAGCCTTCCACCCTTTACCAAGTATATATGTGCATTAATAAAATAAGAGATATTGTGATATCCCAAAATATCCATGTCCCAACATGGAACAACCTGCACTGCACCTGCAACTAGCAACGCTATAAGAGGGGCTGAGCAAAGCGGTAACATAGCCAAACGACGGTTTGCTAGGATGGTGGAAAAATGTGAGAGGCTTATCATGGCATATTGGGAGGCTTGAGAAACAAGTGGTAGGTAGCGCGACATAGCGATAGCATCAAGACAACTAGCATAGCAAAGATAGTAGTGAGATCCAAGGTGACGGTCATCTTGCCTGAAATCCCGCTAGAAAGAAGACCGAATCCATGAAGTAGACGGACCAACATAGTCGAGCGGATCCTCAAAATCGCAACATACCGCGGAATTATCGAGAAGAAGCAACAGCGGAAAGAACCAGACAACACGGTGAACCAACAAGCATAAACATGACATGATGCACAACAAAGTATGATGCATGTCCATTTAAATAAGGCATGCCATGGCAAGTGCAATAAACAATACTACAAGTTAAGTGGAGCTCAATATGCAACGGGTTGCATATTGGAGACACACCACATTTAATTATTTAGTTAACTCTCGTTTATGTACTCAACAATATTAAATGTTGGTTAACATGGCAAGAAGTGAGCCATAAGTAAACTACACATTTTAGGCAATTTAAATGAGGCCGGAAATAACAAACAACAATTCCGGAAAAGCCCCATATGCATATTGGAATTTAATGCAAACAACAATTTTAAACATTTTAAATATTGTTATCATGATGCAGATGACACATGCAAGTTATATGCAAATTTTATGAAAAAGGTGATATGGGCATGTTATGAAGCATTTGGTCACGATGGCGGAACGAAAGGAGTGCCACGGCAACGACAATGGAAATGGTGCCACAACAACATTTTGATGATCCGACAACTCATTAAGATACCGGTGCAAAAGAGCAAGTGTGCAGATGTGCGGAACATGCTAGACATGTTGGGGTGATCCCGGCTACCGGGTTCCCATGAGTTGACGGCATGGCAAATGAGGAGGAACGTGCAACGTACAATTTGGTTATGAGCATCGCATACAACATGCATTCGTTCTCAAAAGGTCATCTCGGCGGTTATACCTTTGAAGCATGCATTTTGAGGCGGAACGAGTTCAATACGGTGTAGACGGAAGTAGTGGTACACAGCATCGGTAGAGGTACTCGTTGGTAGTCGTACATGTTTGGAGAGGAACTTGGCGTTACTCTGTGTTCGATAGTCATCAAACTTGTCATCAACGACAACAACAAGAGTAGGTGCACGTGAAGGAAATATGCCCTAGAGCCAATAATAAAGTTGTTATTTATATTTCCTTATATCATGATAAATGTTTATTATTCATGCTAGAATTGTATTAACCGGAAACTTAGTACATGTGTGAATACATAGACAAACAGAGTGTCACTAGTATGCCTCTACTTGACTAGCTCGTTGAATCAATGATGGTTATGTTTCCTGACCATAGACATGAGTTGTCATTTGATTAACGGGATCACATCATTAGAGAATGATGTGATTGACTTGACCCATCCATTATCTTAGCACGATGATCGTTTAAGTTTACTGCTATTGCTTTCTCCATAACTTATACATGTTCCTATGACTATGAGATCATGCAACTCCCGAATACCGGAGGAACACTTAGTGTGCTACCAAACATCACAACATAACTGGGTGATTATAAAGGTGCTCTACAGGTGTCTCCGATGGTACTTGTTGAGTTGGCATAGATCAAGATTATGATTTGTCACTCCATGTATCGGAGAGGTATCTCTTGGCCCTCTCGGTAAAGCACATCACTATAAGCCTTGCAAGCAATGCAACTAATGAGTTAGTTGCAGGATGATGCATTACGGAACGAGTAAAGAGACTTGCCGGTAACAAGATTGAGCTAGGTATTGAGATACCGACGATTGAATCTCAGGCAAGTAACATACCGATGACAAAGGGAACAACCTATGTTGTTGTGCGGTTTGACCGATGAAGATCTTCGTAGAATATGTAGGAACCAATATGAGCATCCAGGTTCCGCTATTGGTTATTGACTAGAGATGAGTCTCGGTCATGTCTACATAGTTCTTGAACCCTTAGGGTCCGCACGCTTAATGTTCGGTGACAATCCGTATTATGAGTTTATGTGTTTTGATGTACCGAAGGTAGTTCGGAGTCCCAGATATGATCACGGACATGACGAGGAGTCTCGAAATGGTCGAGAGATAAAGATTGATATATTGGATGGCTATATTCAAGCACTGGAAGTGTTCCGGGTGATTTCGGAGAAAACCGGAGTGCTGGAGGGTTACCACAACCCCCCAGGAACTAATGAGCCACATGGGCCTTAGTGGAGAGAGAGAGGGCCGACAAGGGCAGGCCGCGCGCCCCTCCCCCTCTGGTCTGAATTGGACTAGGGAAGGGGGGGGGGCGGCGCCCCCCTTTCCTTCTCCCTCTCCTCCTTCCATTCCCCCTCCTGGTAGGACTAGGAAAAGGGGAGTCCTACTCCTACTAGGAGGAGGACTCCTCCTCTCCTGGCGCGCCCCAAGGGCCGGCCGGCCGCCCCCTTGCTCCTTTATATATAGGGGCAGGGGGTACCCCTAGAAACACAAGTTGATCATTGATCTCTTAGCCGTGTGCGGTGCCCCCCTCCACCATAATAATCCACCTCAGTCATATCGTCGTAGTGCTTAGGAGAAGCCCTGCGCCGGTAGCTTCATCATCACCGTCATCACACCGTCGTGCTGACGAAGCTCTCCTTCGACACTCAATTGGATCAAGAGTTCATGGCATGTTGATACGTCTCCGTCGTATCTACTTTCCCAAACACTTTTTCCCTTGTTTTGGACTCTATCTTGTATGATTTGAATGGAACTAACCCGGACTGACGCTGTTTTCAGCAGAATTACCATGATGTTGTTTTATGTGCAGAAAACAAATATTCTCGGAATGACCTGAAACTCCACGGGAGGTCTTAGAAAAAATAATAAAAAAATCCTTGCCAAATATGAAGACCAGGGGGCCCACACCCTTTCCACGAGGGTGGGGGGCGTGCCCCCCAGGGCGCGCCCCCTACCTCATGGGCCCCCTGTTGACCCTCCGACTCCAACTCCAACTCTATATATTTGCTTTCGGAGAGAAAAAAAATCAAAGAGAAGAAATCATCGTGTTTTACGATACGGAGCCGCCGCCAAGCCCTAAAACCTCTCGGGAGGGCTGATCTGGAGTCCGTTCGGGGCTCCAGAGAGGGGGATTCGTCGCCGTCGTCATCATAAACCATCCTCCATCACCAATTTCATGATGCTCACTGTCGTCCGTGAGTAATTCCATCGTAGGCTTGCTGTATGGTGATGGGTTGGATGAGATTTATCATGTAATCGAGTTAGTTTTGTTAGGGTTTGATCCCTAGTATCCATTATGTTCCGAGATTGATGTTGCTATGACTTTGCTATGCTTAATGCTTGTCACTAGGGCCCGAGTGCCATGATTTCAGATCTGAACCTATTATGTTTTCACAAATATATGTGAGTTCTTGATCCTATCTTGCAAGTCTATAGTCACCTACTATGTGTTATGATCCAGCAACCCCGAAGTGACAATAATCGGGACCACTCCCGGTGATGACTATAGTTTGAGGAGTTCATGTATTCACTATGTGCTAATGCTTTGTTCCGGTTCTCTATTAAAAGGAGGCCTTAATATCCCTTAGTTTCCAATAGGACCCCGCTGCCACGGGAGGGTAGGACAAAAGATGTCATGCAAGTTCTTTTCCATAAGCACGTATGACTATATACAGAATACATGCCTACATTACATTGACGAACTGGAGCTAGTTCTGTGTCGCCCTATGTTATGACTGTTACATGATGAACCGCATCCGGCATAATTATCCATCACTGATCCGGTGCCTACTAGTTTTCCATATACTGGTTTACGCTTATTTACTTTTTCGTTCCTACTGTAACAATCACTACAAAATACCAAAAACATTACTTTTGCTGTCTTTACTTTTGTTGCCGCTACCACCACTATCTTATTACTTTTCTACTAAACACTTTGCTGCAGATACTAAGTTTCCAGGTGTGGTTGAATTGACAACTCAGCTGCTAAAGTGCTAATACTTGAGAATATTCTTTGGCTCCCCTTGTGCCGAATCAATAAATTTGGGTTAAATACTCTACCCTCGAAAGCTGTTGTGATCCCCTATACTTGTGGGTTATCAAGACTAATTTCTGGCGCCGTTGCTGGGAAGCATAGCTCTATTCTTTGAGTCACTTGGGATTTATATCTGCTGGACACTATGAAGAACTTGAGAGATCCAAAAACCAAGATCTATCCCTCAACTATGAGGGGAGGTAAGGAACTGCCATCTAGCTCTGAACTTGATTCACCTTCTGTTATGAGTAAGTTTGTGACACCTACACCTGCTTCTGCTATTCGTTCTGATATGTTGCATGTTATTGATGATGCCACTTCTGCTATGCACGATACTTATGATGAAACTACTTCTATGCCTGATACTACTATGCCCCTTAGTGAATTTCTTGATGAACAAATTGCTAGGGCTAGAGAAAGAGAAATTATTGAATCTGAATATGATGATGATAGTGATGATGAAAATATGCCTATTATTCCTAAAGGTTATCTATTTGATTAAGATGCTTCTTTAGCTATTTTAACTTGTAGAGATAGATATGAGCTTAAGAGGTTATTAATTAAATGGAACAAAGAATCACTTAGAGATAGAATGAGACCTGACCCTGCTTTTGCTACTTCACCTATATGTGTTCCTGATAAAGATTATGAATTCTCTGTTGATCCTGATATAATTACTTTGGTTGAATCTGATCCGTTTTATGGCTATGAATCTGAAACTGTTGTGGCACATCTTACTAAGTTAAATGATATAGCTGCCCTGTTCACTAATAATGAGAGATCACGTTACCTCTATTTACTCAAAATATTTCCGTTCTCATTAAAGGGTGATGCTAAGATATGGTTTAATTCTATTGATCCTGGTTGTGTGCATAGTCCCCAGGATATGATTTATTACTTCTCTGCTAAATATTTCCCTGCTCATAAGAAACAAGCTGCTTTGAGGGAAATATACAATTTTGTGCAAATTAAAGAAGAGAGTCTCCCACAAGCTTGGGGGAGGCTTCTCAAGTTACTTAATGCTTTGCCTGATCATCCTCTTAAGAAACCTGAAATACTTGATATCTTTTATAATGGACTAACCGATGCTTCCAGAGATTACCTGGATAGTTGTGCTGGTTCTCTTTTCAGGGAAAGAACACCGGATGAAGCTGAAATTCTATTGAATAATATGTTGACAAATGAAAATAATTGGACACCTCCTGAGCCAGCTCCTGAGCCATCTCCTGCTCCAATTACTGAGCATATTCCTAAACCAACTCCGAAGAAGAGATGTGTTCTATTTCTCAGTCCCGAAGATATGCAAGAGGCAAAGAAATTTATGAAAGAAAAAGGTATTAAAGCTGAAGACGTTAAGAATTTACCTCCTATTGAAGAAATACATGGTCTTAATTCACCGCCTGTTGAAGAAACATATGATCTCAATTATTTATTCACTGAAGAACCTCCTGATCCCGATATCCCGACACATGTAGTAAAGTAAATTCTCTCTATAGATATGATAAAGCCGAAGTCCCTCCTACTAAAATTGCTAGTCAGTGCTTGGATGAGTTTGATAACTTTATGTTTAAGCAAGACGACTTCAATGCTTATTTTGGTAGACAATTAAAAGAAAATGCTTATATGATTAGACGCTTGGGTGATTATATGGCTGATATTAAAGGTGAACTTTAACTTATTAGCAAACATGCTTCTATGGTTACCACTCAAGTAGAACAAGTACTTAAGGCTCAAAAAGAAGTGCTTGATGAAATGAATAGTAAGAAAAATGATTATGTTGTTAGAGTGGCTACTAGAACGTGTAGAATGACTCAGGAACCTTTGTATCCTGAAGGCGACCCTAAGAGAATCAAGTAAGATTCTCCGAGAAATAATATTGATGTTCCTAGTTCTTCTAAAAAGAAGAAGAAGAAAAATGATAGAACTATGCAAACTTCTAGTGAACCTATTGCTGAACCACCTGATAATCCAAATGATATTTCTATGTCTGATGCTGAAACACAATCTGGTAATGAACATGAACCTAGTAAAAATATTAATGATGATGTTCATGATGATGCTCAACCTAGTAACGATAATAATGTAGAAATTGAACCTGCTGTTGATTTTGATAACCCACAATCAAACAATCAACGTTATGATAAAAGAGACTTTGTTGCTAGGAAACATGGTAAAGAAATGGAACCTTGGGTTCAGAAATCCATGCCTTTTCCTCCAAAACCATCCAAGAAAAAGGATGATGAGGATTTTGAGCGCTTTGCTGAAATGATTAGGCCTATCTTTTTGCGTATGAGATTAACTGATGTGCTCAAAACAAATCCTTATGCTAAATATATGAAAGATATCATTACTAATGAAAGAAAGATACCGAAAGCTGAGATTTCCACCATGCTTGCTAATTACACTTTTAAGGGTGGAATACCAAAGAAACTTGGAGACCCCGGAGTACCTACTATATCTTGCTCCATTAAAAAGAATTATATTAAAACTGCTTTATGTGATCTTGGAGCCGGTGTTAGTGTTATGCCTTTCTCTTTATATCGTAGACTTGACTTGAATAAGTTGACACCTACTGAAATATCTTTGCAAATGGCTGATAAATCAACTGCTATACCTATCGGTATTTGTGAGGATGTGCCTGTTGTGGTTGCAAACATTACTATTTTAACGGACTTTGTTATTCTTGATATTCCCAAGGATGATAGTATGTCTATTATTCTTGGAAGACCTTTTATTAATACTGAGGGGCTGTTATTGATTGCAACAAAGGCAATGTCACTTTTCATGTTAATGGTAATGAGCATACAGTACACT
Organism: Triticum dicoccoides; assembly: GCF_002162155.2. Lineage (NCBI taxonomy): Eukaryota > Viridiplantae > Streptophyta > Magnoliopsida > Poales > Poaceae > Triticum > Triticum dicoccoides. The sequence continues at coordinate 506,904,760 of NC_041384.1, read as the reverse complement.
TTCCGAGGAAACAACCTCAAGTTCATAGTATCAACTCTATTGGAAAAATTCCATCAATTATATTTGGAGGTTTTGAATTTCCTCTTCCTACTGTCAAGAAGAAATATGATATTCTTATTATTGGGGATGTGCATATCCCCGTTGACGTAACTTAGTGTTATTCGAAATTTCTCCGGTTTCATGATTATCGAAATGAGTTTGTTAACAAGACTTGATCAACCTTGTTAGTGGATTCTTTTTGATGAGCATGAGATGGATGAAACTAGAAGCACAAACTTCTGTACCCTCTTTATATTTTCTGTTATTTATATTAAATAAAGTAAAAATAGTATTTTCCTGTCTGTTTCCTGACTTATCTATGCAATATAAAAATATCCTGAAAATAAAAGTCCTCAGAATGCCATGCCAATTTAATATGATTTTTTCGGGAATATTTGAGGATTTACTGTGCAAAAATTACTGCAGGAGGAGCTACCACCTGGTCACGAGGGTGGTGGGCGCGCCCCCCCTATAGGGCGCGCCCCCTGCCTCGTGGGCCCACGGTGGCCCTCCTCCACTTATCCCAGCACCCATCTTCTTCCTCTATCTCACACAAACCCGAAAAACCAACTCAAGCACGAGTTCCAGCCACTTTTGCTGCGATTTTCGATCTCCTTGCTCAAAGCACCTCTTGCAAAACTGCTTGGGGAGATTGTTCCTTGGTATGTGACTCCTCCATTGGTCCAATTAGTTTTTGTTCTAGTGCTTTATTCATTGCAAATTTGTGCTGCATAGGTGACCATGTTCTTGAGCTTGCATGTCAAATTTATATGGTTCCAAGTAGTTCTAATGCTTGATATAGGCTCTAGGCACTTTTAGGAGTAGTTACTATTAGTTTTATTGAGTTTGGTTACTTTTATTTTGAAGTTACTAAAAATTTCAGATTGTTTCAGAAAAATGATGAGGAGATTATTGAGGGGCTCATCAAGCCAAAGCTCAAAGGAAAAGGCACCTAAGCCTAAGTATAATTTGCCACGCATCGCGGAGATTCGGGCGTGTGAATGGCCTTTTGAAGTTTTCTTGAGAGCAGCCGGTATCTATGAAGATTTTCATGAATTGGCTCACAATGCAGGCCTCACCGCTTTCCTCCATGACCATTGTGATCAGTATCTCTTACTCACAAATACCTTTGTGCAAAACTTTTATTTTCATCCTAGGAACTCACCACCTACGGTGGAATTTCATTTATATGATGAGCCTAAGGAAATGTCACTTTATGATTTATATCGGGTTTGTTTAGTCCCTTTTGAGGGCAAGACAGAAGAACCACATCATGATGATGTGGTTGGGTTTATTGATAATATCACTGTAGGAGAAACCAGGAAGGTTTCCGATGCACGAATCACTAGCATACATTTTCCTGTTTTGCGTTACTTTGCATTATTTGCTAGTCATTGTTTAATTGGGCGCGGAAATTCTGGAAAACTTAGTATCCCTGATTTAATTATTCTGCTCCAAGGTTTATACAGTGATAACACTTTTAGTTTGGGCGGTATTATTGCTAGACGGTTAAATATGAATCGTACTAAGGGTCCCATCTTTGGAGGCATCTATGCCACACGCCTAGCCGCACATTTTAACATACCTATTAGGCATGCTGAGAAGGAAGAAAAAGTGCTACCCCGTGTTTATCTAGATCGTAAAAGTATGGTGGGACATGATTTTATTGTTAAGAATAGGGCAGGGGAGCTTAGATATCAACTGTTCTTTAATAAACATCATCCTGAGACTATTACCTTGTCTGCTCCTTCTTTGTTTGATTTGACTGCAGGCACGTACCTTGTTCCGTTGGCAGCTATTCACGCCTACCGGAACCCTGCACCAGCTGAGGAGCCAGAGCCGGAACCACAATTTGATCCTTCACGACAGTCTAACTATCAGTGGGATCCGGAGATGATTGCCAGCCAGTGGCAATCGGAGCCTTCTTCTTCTTCATCACAGTACGACCCCAACAACTATTATTATGGATATCCGCCAGGCCAGCCGTGGCCATAGACCAACTTAGGCCAAAAGACTAAGCTTAGGGGAGTACATATTTCTCACCGACATTACATTTATGTTCACACACACTCATTGCTATATGTCGGTGCTCATACTTTTTCATTGTAATATCCATGCTAGTTTATTTTCCTTTTCCTGCTTTCTTCTTGTGTGTTTAGTAAACCTTAAGAAAAACAAAAAAAAATTAGTAGTAGTTTACTTTTCTGCTGTAGTAGTAATAATTAAAAAGAAAACCCAAAAATATTTCATGTTCTTCTTCTGCTTGTTGGGAGCTTTCCTGTGTAAATAGTTTTGTTTCTTTTCTTTTATTTGGGGGTCAGTAGGAGAAGACCATAAATAAATTGTTGAAGTGGATCTTATATGCATTATTGTTGAATTAACCAAAGAGCCCATATTGCCTTGTCTTCTCCTGTTTATCGAATGCTCGCAGATTCCAGCTTAGTCCAATGCACGTGCACTCTTATTATTATTCACACCGTTCGGTCGTGCAAGTGAAAGGCAATTATGATGATATATGATGGACTGACTGAGATGAGAAAAGCTGGTATGAACTCAACCTCTTTTATTTTTGTAAATATGATGAGTCCTGCGTTCTTGATTCAGCTTATTATGAATAAACATGTTTGCAATGACAATTAGAGATTGTAGTTGCTTGTGCCATGCTTGATTAGCTATGAGTTATAATGATTTACCTTGTGTGCCAACATGCTATTGAGATGGTTATGATGTGGTGGTATCCTCTTTTGAATGATTTAAGTGACTTGACTTGGCACATGTTCACACATGTAGTTGAAACAAAATCAACATAGCCTTCACGATATTTATGTTCATGGTGGATTATATCTTACTCATGCTTGCATCCAATGTTTATTAATTTTAATGCATGTACATGGCTATTGTCGCTCGCTAGTGGATCGCTTCCCAGTCTTTTGCTAGCCTTCACTTGTACTAAGCGGGAATACTGCTTGTGCATCCAATCCCTTAAACCCCAAAATTATTCGAGATGAGTCCACCATACCTTCCTATATGCGGTATCTACCTGCCGTTCCAAGTAAATTTGTATGTGCCAAACTCTAAACCTTCAAATAAACATTCTGTTTTGTATGCTCGAATAGATCATGTATCAACAAAGGCTGTCCTTATCTTCCGTGTTAGGCGGGTTATTCTCAAGAGGAGTGGACTCCTCTCCTCACTCACGAGAAAATGGCTGGTCACCGGGATGCCCAGTCCCATGCTTTATGCAAACTAAATCAAAATTAATTGCAAACAAAACTCCCCCTGGGACCTGATGTATGTTGGAGGCACTCGTTGTTTCGAGCAAGCCATGGATTGATGCTTGTTGGTGGAGGGGGGGGGGTATAAACTTTACCATTCTGTTTGGGAACCGCCTATAATGTGTTTAACATGGAAGATATCGCCATCTCTTAGTTGTTATGTTGACAATGAAAGTATACCGCTCAAAATACAATTTATCTCTATTTCTAAATTGAGCTCTGCCACCTCTACAAATCCCTGCTTCCCTCTGCAAAGGGCCTATCCATTTACTTTTATGTTGAGTCATCACCCTCTTATTAAAAAGCACTAGCTGGAGAGCACAGTTGTCATTTGCATTCGTCACTATTAATCTATGTTGGGTATGACTATGATTGGATCTCTTTTACCATGAATTACAATGTCTAGTCAGTCCTTGATCTTTAAAGGTGCTCTGCATTTGTGTTTTGCGGTCTCAGAAAGGGCTAGCGAGATACCATCTTGTTATATCATATTATGGTTGTTTTGAGAAAGTGTTGTCATCCGAGATTTATTATTATGACTTGCTAGTTGATTATGCTATTGATATGAGTAATTATGAGACCTAAGAATTATTGCAAGTGTGGTTAGTTATGATCTATGCTGAAAACTTGAATGCTGGCTTGACATAGTTACAATAACAAGAGCAAACAGAGTTTGTAAAAGTTTTTCTTTCTTTCTTTCAGTTTGTCAACTGAATTGCTTGATGACAAGCAAGGGTTTAAGCTTGGGGGAGTTGATACGTCTCCGTCGTATCTACTTTTCCAAACACTTTTGCCCTTGTTTTGGACTCTATCTTGTATGATTTGAATGGAACTAACCCGGACTGACGCTGTTTTCAGCAGAATTACCATGATGTTGTTTTATGTGCAGAAAACAAATATTCTCGGAATGACCTGAAACTCCACGGGAGGTCTTAGAAAAAAAATAAAAAATCCTCGCCAAATATGAAGACCAGGGGGCCCACACCCTTTCCATGAGGGTGGGAGGCGCGCCCCCCCTAGGGCGCGCCCCTACCTCGCGGGTCCCCTGTTGACCCTCTGACTCCAACTCCAACTCTATATATTTGCTTTCGGAGAGAAAAAAATCAGAGAGAAGAAATCATCGCGTTTTACGATACGGAGCTGCCGCCAAGCCCTAAAACCTCTCGGGAGGGCTGATCTGGAGTCCGTTCGGGGCTTCGGAGAGGGGGATTCGTCGCCGTCGTCATCATCAACCATCCTCCATCACCACTTTCATGATGCTCACCGTCGTGCGTGAGTAATTCCATCGTAGGCTTGCTGGACGGTGATGGGTTGGATGAGATTTATCATGTAATCGAGTTAGTTTTGTTAGGGTTTGATCCCTAGTATCCATTATGTTCCGAGATTGATGTTGCTATGACTTTGCTATGCTTAATGCTTGTCACTAGGGCCCGAGTGCCATGATTTTAGATCTGAACCTATTATGTTTTCACGAATATATGTGAGTTCTTGATCCTATCTTGCAATTCTATAGTCACCTACTATGTGTTATGATCCGGCAACCCCAGAGTGACAATAATCGGGACCACTCCCAGTGATGACCATAGTTTGAGGAGTTCATGTATTCACTATCTGCTAATGCTTTGTTCCGGTTCTCTATTAAAAGGAGGCCTTAATATCCCTTAGTGTCCAATAGGACCCTGCTGCCACGGGAGGGTAGGACAAAAGATGTCATGCAAGTTCTTTTCCATAAGCACGTATGACTATATACGGAATACATGCCTACATTACATTGACGAACTGGAGCTAGTTCTATGTCACCCTATGTTATGACTGTTACATGATGAACCGCATCTGGCATAATTATCCATCACTGATCCGGTGCCTACGAGTTTTCCATATACTGGTTTACGCTTATTTACTTTTCCGTTGCTACTGTTACAATCACTACAAAATACCAAAAACATTACTTTTGCTGTCTTTACTTTTGTTGCCGCTACCACCACTATCTTATTACTTTGCTACTAAACACTTTGCTGCTGATACTAAGTTTCCAGGTGTGCTTGAATTGACAACTCAACTGCTAATACTTGATAATATTCTTTGGCTCCCCTTGTGTCGAATCAATAAATTTGGGTTGAATACTCTACCCTCAAAAGCTGTTGCGATCCCCTATACTTGTGGGTTATCACATGTCACCGAGCTGAACGTGTGCTTTCGGTACTTTCGGTACTAAGATCAGTCAGATCGTGAAGACGTACGACTACATCAACCGCGTTTTCATAACGCTTCCGCTTACGGTCTACGAGGGTACATGGACAACACTCTTCCCTCGTGTTGCTATGCATCACCATGATAGATCTTGCGTGTTCGTATGATTTTTATTTGAAATTACTGCGTTCCCCAACAGTGGCATCCGAGCCAGGTCTATGCGTAGATGTTATATGCACGAGTAGAACACAAAGGAATTGTGGGCATGGGTATATACATATTGCTTGCCGTCACTAGTTGATTCTTGATTCAGCGGTATTGTTGGATGAAGCGGCTCAGACCGACATTACACGTACGCTTACGCGAGATTGGTTCTACCAACGTGCTTCGCACATAGGTGGCTAGTGGGTGTCTGTTTCTCCAACTTTAGTTGAATCGGAATCAATGAACAGGGTTCTTTCTGAAGATCAAAAAGCAATCACTATACCGCGTTGTGGTTTTTGATGCATAGGTAAGAACGGTTCTTGCTAAGCCCATAGCAGCCACGTAAAACTTGCAACAACAAAGTAGAGGACATCTAACTTGTTTTTGTAGGGCATGTTGTGATGTGATATGGTCAAGACGTGATGAGATATGAATTTTTGTATGAGATGATCATCTTTTGTTAAAGTTATCGGCAACTGGCAGAAGCCTTATGGTTGTCTCTTTATTGCATAAGATGCAAGCGCCATATAATTGCTTTGCTTTATCGCTATGCGATAGCAATAGTTGGCGAGACGACCATGTGAAGACACGTTGATAAAGATCAAGATGATGGAGATCATGGTGTTATGCCGGTAACGATGAAGATCATGACAGTACTCTGGAGATGGAGATCAAAGGCACAAGATGATGATGGCCATATCATGTCACATATTTTGATTGCATGTGAGGTTTATCCTTTATGCATCTTATTTTGCTTAGTACGAAGGTAGCATTATGAGATGATCCCTTACTAAAATTTCAAGGTATAAGTGTTCTCCCTGAGTATGCACCGTTGCGACAGTTCGTTGTTGCCGAGACACCACGTGATGATCGGGTGTGATAAGCTCTACATTCACATAAAACGGGTGCAAGCCAGTTTTGCACACACAGAATACTCGGGTTAAACTTGATGAGCCTAGCATATGCAGATATGGCCTCGGAACACTGAGACCGAAAGGTCGAGCGTGAATCATATAGTAGATATGATCAACATAGTGATGTTCACCATTGAAAACCACTCCATCACACGTGATGATCGGACATGGTTTAGTTGATATGGATCACATGATCACTTAGATGATTAGAGGGATGTCTATCTAAGTGGGAGTTCTTAAGTAATATGATTAATTGAACTTTAATTTATCATGAACTTAGTCCTGATAGTATTTGCATAACTATGTTGTAGATCAGTAGCTCGTGATGTAGCTCCGCGTTTATTTTTGATATGTTCCTAGAGAATAATAAGTTGAAAGATGTTACTAGAAATGATGCGGACTAGCTCCATGATCTGAGGATTATCCTCAATGCTGCACAGAAGTATTATGTCCTTGATGCACGACTAGGTGACATAACTGTTGTAGGAGCAGATGCATACGTTATGAATGTTTGACGAGCTCGATATGATGACTACTTGATAGTTTAGTGCACCATGCTTTACGGCTTAGAACCGGGACTTCAAAAATGTTTTGAACGACATGGAGCATATGAGATGTTCCAAGAGTTGAAATTGGTATTTCATGCTCATGCCCGTGTCGAGAGGTATGAGACCTCTGGCAGTACTTTGCCTACAAGATGAAGGAGAATAGCTCAACCAGTGAACATGTGCTCAGATTGTCTGGGTACTACAATTGCTTGAATCAAGTGGGAGTTAATCTTCCAGATAAAATAGTGATTGACAGAGTTCTCTAGTCTCTATCACCAAGTTACTAGAACTTCATGATGAACTATAATATGCAAGGGATGGAGAAAGTAATTCCCAAGCTCTTCGCGATGCTGAAATCAGCAAAGGTAGAAATCAAGAAAAGCATAAAGTGTTGATGGTTGACAAGACCACTAGTTTCAAGTAAAAGGGCAAGGGAAAGAAAGTGAACTTCAAGAAGAATGGCAAGCAAGTTGCCACTCCCATGAAGAAGCCCAAAGCTAGACCCAAGCGTGAAACTGAGTGCTTCTACTGCAAAGGAAATGGTCACTGGAAGTGGAATTGCCCTAGATAGTTGGCGGATAAGAAGGATGGCATACTGAACAAAGGCATATTGGATATACATGTTATTGATGTGTACTTTACTAGTGTTTATAGCAACCCCTTAGTATTTGATACTGGTTCAGTTGCTAAGAGTAGTAAATCGAAATGGGAGTTGCAAAATAAACAGAGAGTAGTTAAGGGCGAGGTGATGATGTGTGTTGGAAGTGATTCCAAGGTTGTCAAGATCACCATCGCACACTCCCTTTACCTTCGGGATTAGTGTTGAACCTAAAATAAATGTTATTTGGTGTTTGCGTTGAGCATGAATATGATTTGATCATGTTTATTGCAATAGGGTTATTCATTTAAGTTAAAGAATAATTGTTGTTCTATTTACATGAATAAAACCTTCTATGGTCATACACTCAATATAAATGGTTTATTGAATCTCAATCGTAGCGACACACATATTCATAATATTGAAGCCAAAAGATGCAAAGTTAATAATGATTGTGCAACTTATTTGCGGCACTGCTGTTTAGGTCATATTGGTGTAAAGCGCATGAATAAACTCCATGCTGATGGGCTTTTGGAATCACTTGATGCTTGCGAACCATGCCTCATGGGCAAGATGACTAAGACTCCGTTCTCCGGAACAATGGAGCGAGCAACTGACTTACTAGAAATAATACATACTAATGTATGCGGTCCGATGAGTGTTGAGGCTCGTGGCGAGTATCGTTATTTTCTGACCTTCACAGATGATTTGAGCAGATATGGGTATATCTACTTGATGAAACATAAGTCTGCAACATTTGAAAAGTTCAAAGAATTTCATAGTGAAGTGGAAAATCATCGTAACAAGAAAATAAAGTTTCTACGATCTGATCGCGGAGACGAATATTTGAGTTACGAGTTTGGTCTTCAACTAAAACAATGTGGAATAGTTTCACAAATTCATTCCACCTGTAACACCACATCATAATGGTGTGTCTGAATGTCATAACCGTACTTTATTGGATTTAGTGCAATCTATGATGTCTCTTACCGATTTACCACTATCGTTTTGGGGTTATGCATTAGAGACAGTTACATTCATGTTAAATAGGGCACCGTCTAATCCATTGAGACGACACTGTATGAACTATGGTTTGGCTAGAAACCTAATACGTCATTTCTTAAAGTTTGGGGTTGTGATGCTTATGTGAAAAAGTTTCAGCCTGATAAGCTCAAACCCAAATCGGAAAAGTGCGTCTTCATAGGATATCCAAAAGAAACTATTGGGTACACCTTCTATCACAGATCCGAAAGGCAAGATCTTTGTTGCTAAGAGTGGATCCTTTCTAGAGAAGAAGTTTCTCTTGAAAGAAGTGAATGGGAGGAATGTAGAACTTGATGAGGTAATTGTACCTTCTCCCGAATTGGAAAGTAGTTCATCACAGAAATCAGTTCTAGTGATTTCTACGCCAATTAGTGAGGAAACTAATGATGATGATCATGAAACTTCATATCAAGTTACTACCGAACCTCGTAGGACAACCAGAGTATGGTCCACACCAGAGTGGTACGGTAATCCTTTCTGGAAGTCATGTTACTAGACCATGACGAACCTACGAACTATGAGGAAGCGATGATGAGCCCAAATTCCACGAAATGGCTTAAGGCCATGAAATCTGAGATGGGATCCATGTATAAAGAACAAATTATGGATTTTGATTGGCTTGCCCAATGATCGGTGAGCCATTGAGAATAAATGGATCTTCAGGAGGAAGACGGACGCAGATAGTAGTGTTACTATCTACAAAGCTCAGATTGTCGCAAAAAGGTTTTTCGACAAGATTTAAGGTGTTAACTATGATGAGATTTTATCACTCATAGCGATGCTTAAGTCTGTCCGAATCATGTTAGCAATTGCCACATTTTATGAAATCTGGCAAATGGATGTCAGAACTGCATTCCTTAATGGATTTCTTAAAGAAGAGTTGTATATGATACAACAAGAAAGTTTTGTCAATCCTAAAGGTGCTAACGAAGTGTGCAAGCTCCAGCGATCCATCTATGGAATGGTGCAAGCATCTCAGAGTTGGAATATACGCTTTGATGAGTTGATCAAAGCATATAGTTTTATACAGACTTTTGGAGAAGCCTGTATTTACAAGAAAGTGAGTGGGAGCTCTGTAGCATTTATGATATTATATGTGGATGTCATATTGTTGATCGGAAATGATACTGAATTTCTAGATAGCATAAAAGGATACTTGAATAAGAATTTTTCAAAGAAAGACCTCGGTGAAGCTGCTTACACATTGAGCATCAAGATCTATGGAGATAGATCAAGACGCATGATAAGATTTTTAAATGAGTACATACCTTGACAAGATTTTGAAGTAGTTCAAAATGGAACAGTCAAAGAAGGAGTTCTTGCCTATGTTGCAAGGTGTGAAGTTGAGTAAAGACTCAAAACCCGACCACAGTAGAAAATATAAAGAGAATGAAAAGTCATTCCCTATGCCTCAGTCATAGGTCCTATAAAGTATGCTATGCTGTGTACCAGTCCTATTGTATACCTAAGCATGATTCTGGCAAGGGAGTACAATAGTGATCTAGGAGTAGATCACTGGACAGCGGTCAAAATTATCCTTAGAGGACAAAGAAATATTTCTCGGTTATGGAGGTGATAAAAGAGTTCGTCGTAAAGAGTTACCTCGATGCAAGCTTTTTACATCAATCTAGATAACTCTAATTCTCGATCTAGATACATATTGAAAGTGGGAGCAATTAGCTAGAGTAGTTCCGTGCAGAGTATTGTAGACATAGAAATTTGCAAAATACATACGGATCTGAATGTTGCACACCCGTAGACTAAACATCTCTCACAAGCAAAACATGATCACTCTTTGGGTATTAATCACATAGCGATGTGAACTAGATTATTGACTATAGTAAACCCTTTGGGTATTAGTCACATGAAGATGTGAACTAATCACATAAAGATGTGAACTATTGGTGTGAAATCACATGACAATGTGAACTAGATTATTGGCTCCAGTGCAAGTGGGAGACTAAAGGAAATATGCCCTAGAGGCAATAATAAAGTTGTTATTTATATTTCCTTATATCATGATAAATGTTTATTATTCATGCTAGAATTGTATTAACTAGAAACTTAGTACATGTGTGAATACATAGATAAACAGAGTGTCACTAGTATGCCTCTACTTGACTAGCTCGTTGAATCAATGATGGTTATGTTTCCTGACCATAGACACAAGTTGTCATTTGATTAACGGGATCACATCATTAGAGAATGATGTGATTGACTTGACCCATCCATTAGCTTAGCACGATGATTGTTTAAGTTTACTGCTATTGCTTTCTCCATAACTTATACATGTTCCTATGACTATGAGATCATGCAATTGCCAAATACCGGAGGAACACTTAGTGTGCTATCAAATGTCACAACGTAACTGGGTGACTATAAAGATGCTCTACAGGTGTCTCCAACGGTTCTTGTTGAGTTGGCATAGATCAAGATTATGATTTGTCACTCCATGTATCGGAGAGGTATCTCTGGGCCCTCTCGGCAATGCAGATCACTATAAGCCTTGCAAGCAATGTGACTAATGAGTTAGTTGTGGGATGATGCATTACGGAACAAGTAAAGAGACTTGCTAGTAACGAGATTGAAATAGGTATTGAGATACCGACGATCGAATCTCAGGCAAGTAACATACCGATAACAAAGGGAACGACGTATGTTGTTGTGCGGTTTGACCGATGAAGATCTTCGTAGAATATGTAGGAACCAATATGAGCATCCAGGTTCCGCTATTGGTTATTGATCGGAGATGAGTCTTGGTCATGTCTACATAGTTCTCAAACCCGTAGGGTCCGCACGCTTAACGTTCAGGACAATCGATATTATGAGTTTATGTGTTTTGATGTACCGAAGGTAGTTCAGAGTCCCAGATATGATCACGGAAATGACGAGGAGTCTCGAAATGGTCGAGACATAAAAATTGATACATTGGACGGCTATATTCGGACACTGGAAGTGTTTCGGGTGATTTTGGAGAAAACTAGAGTGTCGGAGGGTTACCAGAACCCCCCTGGGGAACTAATGGGCCACATGGGCCTTATTGGAGAGAGAGAGAGCCGACCAGGGCAGGCCGCGCACCCCCTCCCCCTCTGGTCCGAATTGGACTAGGGAAGGGGGGCGGTGCCTGTCGGTTCTATATCCGGCGTATGTCGTAGTAGGTGTCCTAAGCTAGGCGTCTTGGAGCGATGGTAACATGGACACGGGGTTTTACCCAGCTTCGGGCTCTCTCAAGGAGATAATACCCTACATGCTGCTTTTGATTGTATTCATATGGGGTGCAGTACAGAGTACATGTATCTACCACGAGATTGTAGTAATGAATATGAGATGCCTATTGACTAGCCTGACCTCGGTTTATATAAGACACTGGAGGCCTAGGGTTTTAGGAGAGTCCTTGTCTTGGGCACCAAGTCTTGTGGAGTCTTCCTTGTATGCGACATGGGCTGTCCGAACTGGCCCAATAGTCAACCACCATGGGGGTCCTTGTCGGATTTCGGGTTCCGGCAGACCCTTAAGGTTCGAACTCTAGGGTGCGTGCGAAGATTACGTCTTCTACCTCACCGTCTCGCAAAGATCTAGACTACTGAAAGAACTACACAAGAGACACAAGGTTTATACTGGTTCTGGCCACCGTTGTGGTCTAATACCCTACTCCAGTGTGTGGTGGGTGGATTGCCTCTTGGGGCTGATGATGATGAACAATACAAGGAAGAACAGCCTCGCGAGGGTCTGCACTTGGCTGGGTCGATGAACTATTAGGAGGAGTTCAGTCACCCTTCTCTCTCTTTCTCTCTCTTATTCACTTACTGCCTTATTCTTACCCGCCGTCCCCCGCTATGTGGGTGGCTGGTCCTATTTATAGAGGCCCTGGTCCTCTTCCCAAATATCAAGCGGGAAGGGAGCCAACAATGGCGGGCTAATTTGAAGGGGGACAACAAGTATCAGCTATCCTGACAAAAGCAGTCTTCGCCTGCGCAAAGCTCTGGTGATGACGCCGTCTTGGGCTCCACGGTGACCTCCGTCTCATAGTCCTCCTGGTCTTGGTCTCGTTGCACCGAAACGGCAACCTTTGCCTGACGCCTCGGTACTCCGCGGCTGCGCTTGCTCCCTTTGCACCAAAGAGGAAAGGAGGACGCTGCGCGGGCTGGCACCCGCCTGGCACCCTGAGTCGTCACGGCTTGCGTCACGGGCACCTCGCGAGGTACCCCGCCTTGATCTCTCCGCCTCCTCGTGAGCCAGCCTGACGAGGCTGCGCCTGAGGAAGCTCCACGTCGTCCGCCCAGCGAGGCTTGGCCCCTCGCGAGGGTCTTGAGTCTTGTGTTGATGAAGATGGGCCGTGCTGGGCCCCCCTTTGAGCCACGCCGCAGGCCGCAGGCAGGCAAGTCTGGGGACCCTAGTTCCTAGAACGCAAACAGTAGCCCCCGGGCCCAAGGCGCGCCCGGACTTGGCCGTGCTGAGAGGCGAAAGGGCAAGGGCGAAGCGCCACGGGCCCTAACAGCCTGCGGCCCTGGGCGCTGTGTGGCGGCTGATTGGACGCCAGTGCTTCAGCAACCGCGCAGGTTGATAAAGGAGCGGCATCTGCCCAGACTTTGCATTTTGCTTTCTCCAGTTGCTGCTCAGATCCCCTTTCTTGCGCCTCCCCTTTCTTCCTCCAAATTTCCAGATCTACTTTGGCCGCGTGACCTAGGAAGCCATGGCGCCTCGTCAGTCTCCGGCCGAAGCTTGATACTCGCCTGCCCTGGACTTGCCGAGCGTGTCCAAGGCGGGCCTTGCCCGGCTGTGCCGGATGGCGGCGGCGCAGGGCATCAATGGGGCGCAGGTGTTCAAGGCTGGCTCCGCCACCCCTGAGGGCCGAGGGAGCACCTTTTATCCTCTCTTTGTAAGCTCCATTGCCGCGGGCCTGGTGCCTCCCTTCTCCAAGTTTTTCTTCTCTGTCCTCCGCCATTACAACTTGCAGGCTCTGCATCTCCACCCCAACTCCGTCCTTCTCCTGGCGATCTTTGCTTATTACTGCAAGACTCACGTAGGGGTGCAGCCTTCAGTGGCCTTGCTGCGCCACTACTTCTCCCTCCGGGTCTCTCGTGGTTCTCCTTCCGCGTGCGCGATCTTCGTCGCGTATGGAGGCACCATTGCCATCTCGAATCCCGGGAAGAGGATTGAGGGCTTCAGGAGCAAGTGGGTCTTGGTAGATGCCGGGCGCAGCCACCCTCGGCTGATCTTGCCCGCGGAGCAGCCCGTGAGCTCTAGCGACTGGTGCCGGGCGGAGCTCACGGACCCCCGCGCGAAACTGGTGTTGAAGAAGATGGACGCGGACCTGAGGCCGGTCAGCACGGCGGTGGCGAAGTTGACCGGTTCGTTGCTGCTAAGGGAGTTCCTGGAGCACCAGCTGGCTCCACTCCGGCAGTACTCACCTCCGATGTGGAGGCCTTATCCGAGCCCCGTGGCCTTGGGCGACGAAGATTTGGCCGCGGTCCTCCAATCTCTGGTCGGGGGCGAGGTGGCAAGGTTGGAGGGCGCTCCCAAGCCCTTGTTCCTTCACGACGACTGGGAGCAGGTGGTGGAGTCCATGCCCGCTTTCAACGGGGACGGGCTCGTGCCCGTGGCGGCTTCCGAGGGGCTGGTGGACGTGCCCTCCGGCGACTCCAGCAAGGAGGAGGACGAAGAGGAGCGGGAAAAGGGGCCTGACTCTGAGGCGACCGACGGAGAGTCGAGGGCTCCCCTCCCCCGGCGCAGGCCCCGCAGTCTCCGCCTTTCTTCGAGCGACGATGATGAGGATGAAGACGAGCAGGTCGGCGGGAGCTTGCCCCTGATCCCGAAGAAGGACAAGACCGGGCTGATCTCCCGCGGGTCTGCCCCTGCCCCGAGGCAGTTCGCAGACGCACCTTCTGCTTCCGAGGTTGACCCTTCTAGCCGGCTGTCAGGCTTCAAGTTTGGCCGGAGGCTGCCCGAGCTCTCCTGCGATGACCCGTAAGTGCTTGACCCTTGTCTTTATTTCTTGTTCCGTTGCCGAGGCTTGACGTTCGCATCTCTTGAATAGGCTGGCGCAGGCGGCGAAGAAGCAGAAGGGGGCTCCTGAGGCTCCATCCGCGGCAGCGCCTCCGCCTGCGGAGGAGGGTGACCGCGGCGCGCGGGCTTCTCCTGCCTGGTCATCCTCGTGAGGCCTGGCCGAGCTGGCTGGGGCGAGCTCAGCCCCCATGGCCCAAGTGACCCCTGTGGTGCCTTTGCCCACTGCCGCCACCACAACTGCTGGGGCGCAGCAGGCTCCACCTCAGGACGCTGTGGTCTTGCCGTCGCCGCCTTCTTCCCTCGTTCCGCCGACTGCTGTTTCTCCAACTCCTCCTGCCGTCCTGGAGCGTGCTGTTGCTGGACTGGACCGGCTGCGGCAGGATCTTCTTGGTGCCGACCCTCGCCTGGTGGCCGGGCGCTTGGAACTGGCTTCAGGATGGATTCGCTCCGACGCCTCTATCCGGGCGGCGCTGGTTCAAGCCTCGACGGCCTGCGACGAGGAGAGGCGGGCTGTCCTTGAGACGAAGGCTGCTCGTGACGCAGCCCTGGGGGAGGTGGTTGAAGTCCGCAACCGTTACAAGGCACTGGAGGACGAGCTGCAAGGCCTGCGGGACCAGCTCGCGAAAGAGGTTCGTCTTCGCCAGGAGCAAGAAGAAGGTATGAAGGCTCGCGAGGTGGCCATCGAGGGCCGGGAGGCCAATCTCAAGAAGCGCCGCGACCGCCTAGGTGCGCTGGGGAAGGAGTTGGAGGCGACGAAGGTCGAGCTGGACCGCAAGGCCCAGGTTCTTACCGAGGATCGCGTGGCCTTCGCAGACATGGAGAATAAGGCTCGTGCTTCGCTGAAGATGCTCTATGCCAGTGGCCTGGAGAGCCCGCTGGCCGGCGCCGAGGATGGCCCCGCCAAGCTGCTTCCCTTCCTGGTTCATGCTCTTGAGGATGTCACCCTTGGCCTTGGCCCCACGGCCGAGGCCGAGGCGCATGTCCTGTCTCCTGCTGCGCTGACGCGGGTCTTCACCCACATCTACCTTCGCGACCCCAGCGCCGACCTCGACAGCCTGTTGGAGCCAGTGAGCGGTGATGGTGCTGCCGCCGCTGCCGAGGCCGTGAAGGGTCGCGCGGAGGCTCTGCTGGGGAAGTTCCGGGCCTTCAGTACGAAGTCGAAGCAGGATGCTGCCGGTCCTGCTGCTCCATGAGGCGGGGCCACCCGCGCTGCTCCACCGCCGCCAAGTGACTCCGCTACTGCTCCTGTCCTACTTTTAATTCCTGCACACGCATCATTCCTCGGGGAGGCGTTTAAACTCGCGTTTGGTATCGAGACGACAGTATGGATTGTAATATTTGCTTTTAAATTCCTTGAATTTTATGCTTTTCTTCCCTACTTGCTTGTGTTGTACGCCGGCAGAGCCCGGCCCCGCGCGTACCTCACCCAGCATTAGCCCCGACCGGAAACCAGGACGGGACCAAAGGAGTGAGGGGCTACGGAGTCAGTTAGGCTCCTGAGTCGCGATGCTCAGGAGTCCCCCTTGGCGCACGAACAACAAGTAGGGAGGTGTGATGTAGGTGGATCTTCCGTTTTACGTCTGCAGAGCCCGACTCCGCGCGTACCTCACCCAGCATTAGCCCCGACCGGAAACCAGGACGGGACCAAAGGAGTGAGGGGCTACGGAGCCAGTTAGGCTCCTGAGTCGCGATGCTCAGGAGTCCCCCTTGACGCGCAAACAGCTAGTGATGAGGCAAGATGCAAGTGGGACCACCGTTCTATGTCTGCAGAGCCCGGTCCCGCACGTGCCTCACCCAACATTAGCCTTTCGGAACTAAGGAGTGAGGGGCTACGGGACCAGTTAGGCCCCTGAGTCGCGATGCTCAGGGGTCCCCCTTGACGCTCAAATGGCCTTCATACCTTGGCTCCCCTCGAGGAGAGACACGCGGCGAACCAGGCTCGAGGGGCCTGGCTGGGTGGCATATGTCTGGGCGTGACCCAGGCGCAGCCCCCGTGCCCAGCCCCCTCGCGCGGCGCTCCCGAGGGGAGGCGTTGCGATGAGGATAGACACTAAGCTCTGGGCTCCCTGAGGTTGATGCGGCCCGGGGGCCACCCTCAGTTGTTTATCACCAGCGCGGAGCATAGCGCTTCCGCATGTGTACGGGCATAGCCGCTCCTCGGTAGTGTCGTCAGCCAGCGCGGAGCATGGTGCTTCCACTGGTACGTGGGAGGGGGCTCCCCTCCGGGAGGAGCCCCCGGGGCGTGTACAGCCCCACCCTGACACGTGGCCGGCACGGTAGGGCTAGGTGAGGTGTATCTGGGCACCCGTGAGCCAGCGCGGGACTCACGGGGCCCTACCTCTAGGCGGGTTGCGCCTGGCACTGGGCCTTATCTTGTGCTGTGTTCCTGCAAATTTGGCTAGATGCCGGCACTCTACGTCCTCGGGTCCCGGCCCTCGAGCTTGTCTCAGCCGTCGCTGGTATGCCAGGTCGCGATGCCGTGGACATGGCCAGAGGGTGAGGGCTGGAGAGCCAGTAAGAGCCCTGAGTCGCGATGCTCAGGTACCCCCCCTTTAACGTGCAAGTGGTCGACATGGAGAAGAAGAGGTGCTGTGGACAGACATCAAGTAATCAAGCATGATGGGCGAATGCATAACCGGGAATAAACGCAAGGGAGATACATGCCGTTGGGCCTGGCCCGAGCGACTTGGGGATGATGCAGCTCGAGGGGCGCCCCCAACAAAGCAAGCTAACAACATGAAATAAAAGGGATACATACCGCAGGGACGGACCCACGCGGCCTGGGAACGATGCAGCCCTGGGAGGGCGCTCCCAGCTAGAAATGAAACTGGTAAGATGTCACCTGAGGGTGTCGAGGGCGAAGGGGTGTTGGTGCGGCAGATTCGGTGGGCTGCGGAAGCCGATCCTCATGAGCCCCCAGGCCCAGGGGCCTCGGGAGGCTCGGGAGGCATTGGTAGCTCTTCGCGAATCATCGCCATCTCCGCCAACGCTGCGGAACGCCTGTCTTCTTGAGCCTTCATGATGCCCCTCATAAGGCACTGGCGCGTAGCAACCGCGCTCGGCAGGCTGTAAGGCATGCGAACGTAGCTGTGGGGCGGACCCCCGCAGCGCCCCACTCACGAGGGCCAGAGGCGCTCCATCATAGCGACTTGGTTGAGCCCTGGTACGTCGATGCAGACGCGCAACCCACCATCCTCGCCTGGATGGGGAGCCACAGCCGGTAGACAGCGGCAACCTCTCATGATTCTTGATTCCTGTAGTTCTTGAATGGCCTTGTCGATGAACTCCTGCGGGTCTGACCTTCCTTGCCTTGCTCCTTCTTGAGGGAAACGTGCTTCGAAACACACCTCCACGTGGTGCCCCAGCGCCTCCCTCATGACCCTAGCCAGGTCGGTGGCCCTCCAGGGGAGAGCCCCTGAGCCCTGCCTGAGGAGGGCGCCAGGCGCGCTTCCCTATGCGACAGAAGGAGGTTCCCCCTGGGCAGATGCGGGCCCTGAGGGTGGCCGGACGATGTCTTCTTCTTCTTGGGGGTGGCCTCGGGAAGCCTCCTACTTCCGCGATCCGGGTCTTCCAGTGACGCGGCCTGAAAGGCTCGCTCCAGGGAACACACTGCATCCTTCTCCTCACAGGGCACCGTGATGACTCCGCCACTTCCTGGCATCTTGAGGACGTTGTAGCCATGGTGAGTTACGGCCATGAATTTGGCCAGCGCTGGGTACCCGAGGATGGCGTTGTACGGCAGGCGGACGTGGGCGACGTCGAAGTCGATAAGCTCGGTGTGATAGTTGTTGCATGCCCCGAAGGTGACTGGGAGGCGGACCTGCCCAATCGGGACCGTGGAGCCGTCGGTGACTCCGGAGAAGGGCTTGGTTGGCTGAAGCTGGTCGTAGGGCACTTGGAGATTGTTGAACGTTTCCACGGACAGGACGTTGAGCCCTGCCCCACCATCGATGAGGGTCCTGGTGACCAGTACATTGCTGATGACTGGGGAGCAAAGCATCGGGAGGACTCCTGCTGTGGCCGCACACTTGAGTTGATCCGCTGAGCTGAATGTGATGGCGCATGCCGACCACCTGAGAGGGCGTTGCTTCAAGCCTGGGGAGGACTGCATTCACTTCACGGGCAAACTTCTTGAAGATGCGTTGGGAGGCTGGGGCTTGAGCTCCGCCCAGGATGCAGGCGATTGCGCATGGCTCTTGGAAGCCCCCAGCCCCTTCGTCTTGATGGCGATCCTCGTTCCTCCTTGGCTGAGGCGGCAGTGGAGGGAGGCCTGCGTGGCCCTATGGGTGATCCTCACAAGGCTGATCCCTCCAGTCCCCCTCGCGAGGTAGGTCTCGCCAGCGATCCTCGTGAGGTTGATCGCGCCATCCTGGGAGCGGGCCGCGGTCTTCCCAGCGTCCTGCGTTTCTTCCTCCTCCTCGGCCATAGCCCCGATCGGCGCGGTCGGGACGACGGCCGATCCTTCCTTCTCGCACAGCGCAGAGTTCTTGGCATTCGTTGGTGTTGTGGGTGTGGAGGTCATGGTACACACAGTACCGGCTGCCCCAGGGGGACTTAGGCAGATCTTTGCCCCGCTTGGTGTCTGGTTCTGCCGCGAGCACGGCAGCCCCCTTGCGCTTCACGTCCTTGGCCTTGGGCTTCTTCTCTTCTAGTTCTGCGGCAGGCAGCTCGAGGAGGAAGAGGCGTCCCTCCTCAGCCCTGGCGCACTTGGTCGCCAAGTTGAACAGCTCCAGGGAGGTGCACAGGTCTTCATGCATCGCCAGCTCCTCCTTCATCTTGACGTCGCGCACACCATCGGAGAAGGCCGAGATGATGGCCTCCTCGGACACCTTGGGAATCTTGAGGCGCACGCTGTTGAAGCACTGGATGTACTTTTGCAGGGTCTCTCCGGGTTGTTGCTTGATGCGGCGCATGTCGCACACGGCGGGTGGCCGGTCGCGAGTACCTTGGAAGTTGGCGATGAAGCGGGTTCGCATCTGGTCCCAGGAAGAGATCGTGCCTGGAGCTAGATTCAGGAGCCAGGTGCGAGCTCCTTCCTTGAGCGCCATGGGGAACCAGTTCGCCATGGCCCTCTCGTCCCCGTTGGCAGCTTTGATGCCCAGCTCATAGAGCTGGAGGAACTCTGCAGGGTCTGTCGTGCCGCCGTAACGTGGAGGTAGGTCTGGCTTGAACTTGCCGGGCCACGCGACGCTACGCAGCTCGGTGGTGTAGGCATGGCAGCCTGCGGTGGCCACGAAAGGCTTGAGCTGGTGGAGGGCTCGGTCTTGAGGGTCCTCACGCGCTGCAGCTAGGAGCAGCGCGGGGTCTTGGCGTGCCGGAGCTGGAGTAGGGTCGCGGTGTGCCGGAGCAGGGAGCGCCCGGGCAGCTCCTTGCGGGCGAGGGACCTCTTGGCAGCTCCGTTCTTGCTGCGCTAGCACCTGACGGAGCGGGTTCCGCCCAGGGGCCACGCGCCTTGGAGCCATGGGGTCTTCTTGGAGAGGAGGCGGCTGGTACGCCCCCGGAGCTTCGTTGCCCGCGCGGGGCGGGGTGCGGCGCAGCGGAACAGATGGCGCGGGAGAGCCCCCTGCGGCACGGACGAGCTCGGTGATGCGGTCGAGCCACTCTTCGTAGACGTCGTCGACGGGACGGTAGTGCAGGAGCTCGTTTGCCGCGATGAGCGCAGCTCGAGCCTCCAAGGGTGCGCGGAGCGCGCTGGACGAAGAACCAGCTGGTGTGAGTGATGGAGTAGCGGTGCGGCCGTCTTGCCGCACGGATGGATGCTGAGACGACGCTTGCTGCTCGCCCCCCGTCGGGCTGGTGGCGGCGTTTATGGCGGGTGATGGGGAACGACGAGGACGTCCGCCGATGGGCGCCGTCTGGGCGACGCGGGAAGCGATGGCGGCCCGGCGCTCGACGCGGGCCCGACGAGCGTCGGACATGGACGCAACGGTCGCAGGAGAACAGGGCGGTGGGAGATGAATTCCGGCGCACCCCTAACTGGCGTGCCAAATGTCGGATTTCGGGTTCCGGCAGACCCTTAAGGTTCGAACTCTGGGGTGCGCGCGAAGATTACGTCTTCTACCTCACTGTCTCGCAAAGATCTAGACTACTGAAAGAACTGCACAAGAGACACAAGGTTTATACTGGTTCGGGCCACCGTTGTGGTGTAATACCCTACTCCAGTGTGTGGTGGGTGGATTGCCTCTTGGGGCTGATGATGATGAACAATACAAGGAAGAACAGCCTCGCGAGGGTCTGCACTTGGCTGGGGCGATGAACTGTTAGGAGGAGTTCAGTCACCCTTCTCTCTCTTTCTCTCTCTTATTCACTTACTGCCTTATTCTTACCCGCCGTCCCCCGCTATGTGGGTGGCTGGTCCTATTTATAGAGGCCCTGGTCCTCTTCCCAAATATCGAGCGGGAAGGGAGCCAACAATGGCGGGCTAATTCGAAGGGGGACAACAAGTATCAGCTATCCTGACAAAAGCAGCCTTCGCCTGCGCAAAGCTCTAGTGATGACGCCATCTTGGGTTCCATGCTGACCTCCGTCTTGTAGTCCTCCTGGTCTTGGTCTCGTTGCACCGAAATGGCAACCTTTTCCTGACGCCTCGGTACTCCACAGCTGCGCTTGCTCCCTTTGCACCAAAGAGGAAAGGAGGACGCTGCGCGGGCTGGCACCCGCCTGGCGCCCTGAGTCATCACGGCTTGCGTCACGGGCACCTCGCGAGGTACCCCGCCTTGATCTCTCCGCCTCCTCGTGAGCCAGCCTGACGAGGCCACGCTTGAGGAAGCTCCACATCGTCCGCCCCACGAGGCTTGGCCCCTCACGAGGGTCTTGAGTCTTGTGTTGATGAAGATGGGCCGTGCTGGGCCCCCCTTTGAGCCACGCCGCAGGCCGCAGGCAGGCAAGTCTGGGGACCCCCGTTCCCAGAACGCCGACAGTCCTCGGCCTGATCTAGCTAGTCGGGAGACGATATGGTGAGTACCGCCTAGTCCAGGACACCGTCAGTAGCCCCCTGAATCGGTCTTCAAGTTGGGGACGCTCCTCGATTTTTCGAACTGTTCTTCATCTTCGGTCGTCGGTCTTGAAAACTGGTTCAACAAATCTTTCCGTCTTCGATCTTGAGGATTGCCAAAATGAATCCGAAGAGTTTACACGTCGGGTATCCGAGGAGCCCCTTTATGTTTTCGGCCTTTATCAATGCCTTGTTGCTTGTTATTTTTATGCCACACCTCAGGTTTGAAGTTGTTCCCGGGTGACATGGTCCTCTTGCGTCTGAGCTCCAACGCCAGACTACATTCTAGGTATATTTTGCATCCGAGCACCAACGCCAGACCGCTTCCAAGCTTGAACGCCGGAATGTATTCGAGCTCCAATGCCGGACTGTATCCGAAGAGTATTGTTACAGCCGAGATCCAGCGCCGGACTGTATCCGAGCTCCAACGTCAGACTATGTCCAAGCTCCAACACCGGACTGTATCCGAGCTCCAACTCCGAACTATGTCCAAGCTCCAACGCCAGACTACGTCCAAGCTCCAACGCTGGACTGTATCCGAGCTCCAACACCGGACTGTGTCCAAGCTCCAACGCTGTACTGTATCCGAGGTGTCATAGATCACCTTGGTTCAAAAAAGTTGAAGGAGTTTAGCCGAGCTTAATGCCGGAAATGCCCTCTATGGAGCCAGCCACCGGTGGCCGAGCTTTATGCCGGACTGCATCCGAGGTGGTGCACCACCCCGACTACGGGCCGATTTTTTGTCAGTATTTTTGATTGGTGCAATTTATTCTCTGCCGAGATATATAGCCAGTAGCCCTCAAGGTGTGTATCGGTCTAAAACCCAATATGCACCTGAAGGATGACATATGACCGCTGATCCCAGTAGCCCCTGAGACTCAGGTTGATTCGCAAAATTGGCCTGAGATCAACTCCTAGCTCGGTAGAATACTTCGGGACACAAAAAGCAGTGTGCAAAGTCCTCGAGACTCAGGATGGGTGCGGCCGACTAACCTGAGGATCATAATCTCCTCGAAAACTATATTGCACTTAAATTTTCTGCATTGGATTGTCAATGGAGTAGCCCCAGAGAATTGGGTTGGGCAAAATGGCCGACCCTAGGATCGTACCTCCTCGGGAACAAGTTCAACTGTCATGTATGTTTTGACAATGCCGAGGTGGAGTTCAGCAGGATTGATGCCGTACGGTAGTTTTAGTAAAGAGTTTCACGCTGAACACCTCAACCAAGAGAATGTCCTACTTCATCTAGATTGAATCAAGCTGTTTTGGTGCCAATATGAAATTGGTCTTAAAATTATACTTTCGTCTTGCTTTGACATGACACATATGATCTCTAGACTTCAAGTGAGTCAGCCTTCTGCTTCAATCTCCCTATCCTGAAGGCGGAGTGTTTCTCAGGCCAGTTTAGCAAACTAAACGTGAGCGGCTTTAGAGAGAAACCAGGCTACCTGACTATTGATCATACACCTGAGTCGAGAAAGGAGTGGTAGAAAAAGACTGTGTAGCGACTAACAAAAGCAACTCATATTAATTTAAGAGCCCCCAAGTGACTTGGGTAAAAAAATATGTATAATGATTGTATGTACCGAAGTACTTATATCATATTTGTGTTCACCCGAACTTTAAACGCGTCTTAACCGACTGTCGGCTTCTCCCTCTTCGGTCAAGGGCCGAAAAGTGTTATGTACTCCACCGGTCGAGAATATCGACGGTGTTTCTGATAACCAGGCAATCAGGCCATAAGGCTGTAATAGACAAAGCACGCTCAGTGAACTTATGCTATATTACTGACGAAGTGTAAGAAGCATCTTCGAAGAAAAAATAGTACCCCCACTAATACCTTTCTTCGGTTGCTCATTGTTACTATGATACTTGTGCAATATATTTTTTGTACTCATGAGTTCCGTTGTGTGCCGACCATGATTGAAAACAATAAGAGCGCTAGCTTTTAGCTTCACCCAGTTTGAGGTCCGAGCTCGGATGACCTGATCGTGACAATCGCAGAGGTGCTCCCTTTACTCCCTAGCCGAATAATCGAGAATGTAGGGGTAAACACAGGAGCAAGGCAACCCAGCTTGCGGAACACTTAAGTCAACATGGTGCATATTGTGGCGTAATACACGAACAAGGAACGAAGCCATACAAGTATAATCATATGCAAGAAGAATGGCTTCATAAAGGAAGCCCCCAACTAAACGGGGTATTTGAACTTGTTTGTAACATGCAATCTGGTGTTGGGCATACAGGGAGGCACAAATATCTCACACAACTAACAAATTCTACACTCCAACTGTATCCATCCGTCAACACGTAACCAAGAAAACCTCGGAAATCCTGTACCTTAGACCTTTGAAAACATCCGATATACTAGATGTGGAAATACATCTGTTCGCTCTTCCCAGTACTGGGTGTCGTCAAACTACTCTCACCATAGAGTATAGAAGCATTTTCGATGTCAGCGTCCTCTGGTATTTGAAACTGAGACGATAAGCACTATGACAAAAACACCTTGGAGCTCAACTCCCAGGGACACTTCCACAACCCCTAAATGTCAGGAGGCACCAAGACAGAATTCCCGTCACAATGATATCAGACCAATTCCACAATACCCGCGTGATCCTAAAAAAATTTTGAGTGAAAAAGAGGAGAGTGAAGTCAAAACATCTACGTCAGGAGTCCTCAACAGAGCGACAAAGGGGCTGAGGAGTAAAAAGAATTCCTACTCTCCGATATATAGCTACACTCAAAATAGCTTTTTTTCTAGACTCAACAACGACAGCGGTTTGATCAATCAAGGGGGCTCCTAAGGTCGGTAAGGCTCTGATACCAACTTGTAACGCCCAAGATGCGATTCTATCCCAATCATGAGATGAATTCATGATTGGGGCAAAACCGCATTTCGAGTGCATAGCAAGGTGGATAGCATTACAACATACCATGTACTGAATAGATGAGAATACAAGATAAAGGCTTACACTCTCCACAAGCTACAACAGGAATACAACAATTCATCAATACATAGCAATCATCATACAGAAGAGCAGGATCTGACTATGGATGAAACCAAACGAAAAACAAGAACGACATCCACCCTGCTAATCTCAGGCTTCCCTGACCCGGAACCTATCCCTTGATCGAAGAAGTAGAAGAACTCCAAAACAAGCAACAATCGCTCTCACATCAAAGCATCGCTTTACCTGTACCCGCAACTGTTGTTTTAGTAATCTGTGAGCCACGAGGACTCAGCAATCCCATTACCATGGGTATCAAGACTAGGAAAGCTTAATGGGTAAGTAATGGATAAGTGGTGTGGTTGCAGCAACACTAAGCATTGTATGGTGGCTAACTTACGAGTACAAGAGTAAGAAGAGTTACTACGCATAATGGTCGCAAACTAATAATGATCAAGAAGTGATCCTGAGCTACTTATGTTCAAACATAACCCCACCGTGTTCTCTTCTCGAACTCACTCGATAAGAGACGGTCACGATTACATACGCGGTTGGTGTATTTTATTTCGAATGTCGTGTCAAGTTCTCTACAACCGGACATTAAAAATTCCCATATGCCACATAACTGCGGGCAAGACTCTCAAAAGTTTAAGCCCGGCAGGGGTGTCCCAACTTAGCCCATACCAAGATCACGATCCACAGAGACAATCATCCATCTCGGGACCCTCTGATCAGACTCGGAATCCCGGTGCACAAGAAATTTCGACAATGGTAAAACAAGTCCAGTAAGACCTCCCAGCGTGCCGACACCCTGATAGTAGCCGCGCGTATCTCGTCTGAGGCCACGACCGGATGGGACATCCCACGAGTAAAACTAGATCCTCGGGTTGCCCCGTGGTGGCCCCGCAGTCTACCCGTTAGGGACCAACACCATCAGCACTGGCCCCTTGTATTATGTTAAAAGTGAAGGAAATATGCCCTAGAGGCAATAATAAAGTTATTATTTATTTCCTTATAATCATGATAAATGTTTATTATTCATGCTAGAATTGTATTTTCCGGAAACATAATACATGTGTGAATACATAGACAAACAGAGTGTCACTAGTATGCCTCTACTTGACTAGCTCGTTAATCAAAGATGGTTATGTTTCCTAACCATGAACAATGAGTTGTTATTTGATTAAACGAGGTCACATCATTAGTAGAATGATCTGATTGACATGACCCATTCCATTAGCTTAGCACCCGATCGTTTAGTATGTTGCTATTGCTTTCTTCATGACTTATACATGTTCCTATGACTATGAGATTATGCAACTCCCGTTTACCGGAGGAACACTTTGGGTACTACCAAACGTCACAACGTAACTGGGTGATTATAAAGGAGTACTACAGGTGTCTCCAATGGTCGATGTTGGGTTGGCTTATTTCGAGATTAGGATTTGTCACTCCGATTGTCGGAGAGGTATCTCTGGGCCCTCTCGGTAATACACATCACATAAGCCTTGCAAGCATTACAACTAATATGTTAGTTGTGAGATGATGTATTACGGAACGAGTAAAGAGACTTGCCGGTAACGAGATTGAACTAGGTATTGGATACCGACGATCGAATCTCGGGCAAGTAACATACCGATGACAAAGGGAACAACGTATGTTGTTATGCGGTCTGACCGATAAAGATCTTCGTAGAATATGTAGGAGCCAATATGGGCATCCAGGTCCCGCTATTGGTTATTGACCGGAGACGTGTCTCGGTCATGTCTACATTATTCTCGAACCCGTAGGGTCCGCACGCTTAAGGTTTCGATGACAGTTATATTATGAGTTTATGAGTTTTGATGTACCGAAGGAGTTCGGAGTCCCGGATGAGATCGGGGACATGACGAGGAGTCTCGAAATGGTCGAGACGTAAAGATCGATATATTGGACGACTATATTCGGAGTTCGGAAAGGTTCCGAGTGATTCGGGTATTTTTCGGAGTACCGGGGGGTTACGGGAATACGGGGAAGAGTATTGGGCCTTGATGGGCTTTAGTGGGAAGAGGAGAAAAAAGCTGCGCCCCCCCTCCCCTCTAGTCCGAATTGGACTAGGGAAAAGGGGGCCGGCCACCTCTCCTTCTCCTCCTATTCCTTCTCCCTTCCTCCCCTCTTGGTGGACTCCTACTAGGACTTGGAGTCCTAGTAGGACTCCCTATCCTGGCCGCACCTTTGCCTTGGCCGGCCTCCTCCTCCTCCATCCTTTATATACAGGGGCAGGGGGCACCCCATAGACACAAGTTGATCCACGTGATCTATTCCTTAGCCGTGTGCGGTGCCCCCTGTCACCATATACCTCGATAATACTGTAGCGGAGTTTAGGCGAAGCCCTGCTGCTGTAGTTCATCAAGATCATCACCACGCCGTCGTGCTGACGAAACTCTTCCCCGACACTTTGCTGGATCGGAGTCCGGGGATCGTCATCGGGCTGAACGTGTGCTCGAACTCGGAGGTGCCATAGTTTCGGTGCTTGATCGGTTGGATCGTGAAGACGTACGACTACTTCCTCTACGTCGTGTCATCGCTTCCGCAGTCGGTCTGCGTTGGGTACGTAGACAACACTCTCCCCTCGTTGCTATGCATCACATGATCCTGTGTGCGCGTAGGAAATTTTTTGAAATTACTACGAAACCCAACAGTGGCATCCGAGCCTGGTTATTGATGTTGATGTTATATGCACGAGTAGAACACAAGTAAGTTGTGGACGATACAAGTCATACTGCCTACCAGCATGTCATATTTTGGTTCGGCGGTATTGCTGGACGAGACGACCCAGACCAACCTTACGCGTACGCTTACGCGAGACCGGTTCCCTCGACGTGCTTTGCACAGAGATGGCTTGCGGGCGACTGTCTCTCCAACTTTAGTTGAACCAAGTATGGCTACGCCCGGTCCTTGTGAAGGTTAAAACGGAGTCTATTTGACAAACTATCGTTGTGGTTTTGATGCGTAGGTGAGATTGGTTCTTACTTAAGCCCGTAGCAGCCTCGTAAATAAATTGCAACAACAAAGTAGAGGACGTCTAACTTGTTTTTGCAGGGCATGTTGTGATGTGATATGGTCAAGGCATGATGCTGAATTTTATTGTATGAGATGATCATGTTTTGTAACCAAGTTATCGGCAACTGGCAGGAGCCATATGGTTGTCGCTTTATTGTATGCAATGCAATCGCGATGTAATGCTTAACTTTATTACTAAACGGTAGTGATAGTCGTGAAAGCATAAGATTGGCGAGACGACAACGATGCTACGATGGAGATCAAGGTGTCGTGCCGGTGACGATGGTGATCATGACGGTGCTTCGGAGATGGAGATCACAAGCACGAGATGATGATGGCCATATCATATCACTTATATTGATTGCATGTGATGTTTATCTTTTTATGCATCTTATCTTGCTTTGATTGACGGTAGCATTATAAGATGATCTCTCATTAAATTATCAAGAAGTGTTCTCCCTGAGTATGCACTGTTGCCAAAGTTCGTCGTGCCCAGACACCACGTGATGATCGGGTGTGATAAGCTCTACGTCCATCTACAACGGGTGCAAGCCAGTTTTTGCACACGCAGAATACTCAGGTTAAACTTGACGAGCCTAGCATATGCAGATATGGCCTCGGAACACGGAGACCGAAAGGTCGAGCGTGAATCATATAGTAGATATGATCAACATAAGATGTTCACCATTGAAAACTACTCCATCTCACGTGATGATCGGTTATGGTTTAGTTGATTTGGATCACGTGATCACTTAGATGACTAGAGAGATGTCTGTCTAAGTGGGAGTTCTTAAGTAATATGATTAATTGAACTTAAATTTATCATGAACTTAGTCCTGGTAGTATTTTGCAAATTATGTTGTAGATCAATAGCTTGCGTTGTTGCTCTCATATGTTTATTTTGATATGTTCCTAGAGAAAATTGTGTTGAAAAATGTTAGTAGCAATGATGCGGATTGGATCCGTGATCTGAGGTTTATCCTCATTGCTGCGCAGAAGAATTATGTCCTTGATGCACCGCTAGGTGACAAACCTATTGCAGGAGCAGATGCAGACGTTATGAACGTTTGGCTAGCTCAATATGATGACTACTTGATAGTTTAGTGCACCATGCTTAACGGCTTAGAATCGGGACTTCAAAGACGTTTTGAACGTCATGGACCATATGAGATGTTCTAGGAATTGAAGTTAATATTTCAAGCAAATACCCGAGTTGAGAGATATGAAGTCTCCAACAAGTTCTATAGCTAAAAGATGGAGGAGAATCGCTCAACTAGTGAGCATGTGCTCAGATTGTCTGGGTACTTCAATCGCTTGAATCAAGTGGGAGTTAATCTTCCAGATAAGATAGTGATTGACAGAATTCTCTAGTCACCATCACCAAGTTAGTAGAACTTCGTGATGAACTATAGTATGCAAGGGATGATGAAAATGATTCCCGAGCTCTTCGTGATGTTGAAATCAACGAAGGTAGAAATCAAGAAAGAGCATCAAGTGTTGATGGTTGACAAGATCACTAGTTTCAAGAAAAGGGCAAAGGGAAAGAAAGGGGAACTTCAAATAGATTGACAAGCAAGTTGTCACTCCCACGAAGAAGCCCAAAAGCTGAACCAAAGCCTGAAACTGAGTGCTTACACTGCAAAGGAAATGGTCACTGGAAGCGGAACTACCCTAAATATTTGGTGGATAAGAAGGATGGCAAAGTGAAAAAGGGTATATTTGATATACAGGTGTTTGATGTGTGCTTTAACTAGTGTTTATAGCAACCCCTCGGTATTTGGTACTGGTTTAGTTGCTAAGAGTAGTAACTCGAAACGGGAGTTGCAGAATAAACAGAAACTAGTTAAGGGTGAAGTGATGATGTGTGTTGAAAGTAGTTTCAAGATTGATATGATCATCATCGCACACTCCCTATTCTTTCGGGATTAGTGTTGAACCTAAATAAATGTTATTTGGTGTTTGCGTTGAGCATGAATATGATTTGATCGTGTTTATTGCAATACGGTTACTCATTTAAGTAAGAGAATAAACTGTTGTTCTATTTACATGAATAAAACCTTATATGGTTACACACCCAATGAAAATGGTTCATTGGATCTCGATCGTAGTGATACACATATTCATAATATTGATGCCAAAAGATGCAAAGTTAATAATGATAGTGCAACTTATTTGTGGCACTGCCGTTTGGGTCATATCGGTGTAAAGCGCATGAAGAAACTCCATAAAGATGGATTTTCGGAATCACTTGGTTATGAATCATTTGATGCTTGCGAACCGTGCCTTTTGGGCAAGATGACTAAAACTCCGTTCTTCGGAACAATGGAACGAGTTACTGACTTGTTGGAAATAATACATACCGATGTATGCGATCCAATGAGTGCTGTTGCTCGTGGCAAGCATCGTTGTTTTCTGACCTTCACAAGATGATTTGAGCAGATATGGGTATATCTACTTGATGAAACATAAGTCTGAAATAGTTGAAAGGTTCAAAGAATTTCAGAGTGAAGTGGAAAAATCATCGTAACAAGAAAATAAAGTTTCTGCGATCTGATCGCGGAGACAAATATTCGAGTTACGAGTCTGGTCTTCAAACTAAAACAATGTGGAATAGTTTCACAGCTCACGCCACCTAGAACACCACATCGTTATGGTATGTCCGAACGTCGTAACCGCACTTTATTTGATATGGTGCAATCTATGATATCTCTTTACCACTATCGTTTTGGGGTTATGCATTAGAGACAGCTGCATTCACGTTTTAAAATAGGGCACCATCTAAATCCGTTGAGACGACACTGTATGAACTATGGTTTAGCAGTAAACCTAACCTGTTGTTTCTTAAAGTTTGGGGCTGCGATGCTTATGTGAAAAAGGTTTCATCCTGATAAGCTCGAACCCAAATCGGAGAAGTGCGTCTTCATACCCAAAGGAAATTGTTGGGTACACCTTCTATCACAGATCCGAAGGCAAGACATTCGTTGCTAAAATGGATCCTTTCCAGAGAAGGAGTTTCTCTCGAAAGAAGTGAGTGGGAGGAGAGTAGAACTTGATGAGGTAATTATACCTTCTCCCTTATTGGAAAGTAGTTCATCACAGAAATCAGTTCCAGTGATTCCTACACCAATAAGTGAGGAAGTTAATGATGATGATCATCAAACTTCAGATCAAGTTACTACCAAACCTCGTAGGTCTTCCAGAGTAAGATCCGCACCAGAGTGGTACGGTAATCATGTTCTGGAAGTCATGTTACTAGACCATGATGAACCTACGAACTATGAGGAAGCAATGATGAGCCCAGATTCCGTAAAGTGGCTTGAAGCCATGAAATCTGAGATGGGATCCATGTATGAGAACAAAGTATGGACTTTGGTTGACTTGCCCGATGATCGGCAAGCAATTGAGAATAAATGGATTTTTAAGAAGAAGACTGACGCTGATGGTAATGTTACTGTCTACAAAGCTCGACTTGTCGCAAAAGGTTTTCGACAAGTTCAAGGAATTGACTACGATGAGACCTTCTCACCCGTAGCGATGCTTAAGTCCGTCCGAATCATGTTAGCAATTGCCGCATTTTATGATTATGAAATTTGGCAAATGGATGTCAAAACTGCATTCCTGAATGGATTTCTGGAAGAAGAGTTGTATATGATGCAACCAGAAGGTTTTGTCGATCCAAAGGGAGCTAAGAAAGTGTGCAAGCTCCAGCGATCCATTTATGGACCGGTGCAAGCCTCTCGGAGTTGGAATAAACGTTTTGATAGTGTGATCAAAGCATTTGGTTTTATACAGACTTTCGGAGAAGCCTGTATTTACAAGAAAGTGAGTGGGAGCTCTGTAGCATTTCTGATATTATATGTGGATGACATATTACTGATTGGAAATGATATAGAATTTCTGGATAGCATAAAGGGATACTTGAATAAAAGTTTTTCAATGAAAGACCTCGGTGAAGCTGCTTACATATTAGGCATTAAGATCTATAGAGATAGATCAAGACGCTTAATTGGACTTTCACAAAGCACATACCTTGACAAAATTTTGAAGAAGTTCAAAATGGATCAAGCGAAGAAAGGGTTCTTGCCTGTGTTACAAGGTGTGAAATTGAGTAAGACTCAATGCCCGACCACTGCAGAAGATAGAGAGAATATGAAAGATGTTCCCTATGCATCAGCCATAGGCTCTATCATGTATGCAATGCTGTGTACCAGACCTGATGTGTGCCTTGCTATAAGTTTAGCAGGGAGGTACCAAAGTAATCCAGGAATGGATCGCTGGACAGCGGTCAAGAACATCCTGAAATACCTGAAAAGGACTAAGGATATGTTTCTCGTATATGGAAGTGACAAAGAGCTCATCGTAAAAGGTTACGTTGATGCAAGCTTTGACACTGATCCGGACGATTCTAAATCGCAAACCGGATACGTGTTTACATTAAACGGTGGAGCTGTCAGTTGGTGCAGTTCTAAACAAAGCGTCGTAGCGGGATCTACATGTGAAGCGGAATACATAGCTGCTTCGGAAGCAGCAAATGAAGGAGTCTGGATGAAGGAGTTCATATCCGATCTAGGTGTCATACCTAGTGCATCGGGTCCAATGAAAATCTTTTGTGACAATACTGGTGCAATTGCCTTGGCAAAGGAATCCAGATTTCACAAAAGGACCAAACACATCAAGAGACGCTTCAACTCCATCCGGGATCTAGTCCAGGTGGGAGACATAGAGATTTGCAAGATACATACGGATCTGAATGTTGCAGACCCGTTGACTAAGCCTCTTCCACGAGCAAAACATGATCGGCACCAAAGCTCCATGGGTGTTAGATTCATTACAGTGTAATCTAGATTATTGACTCTAGTGCAAGTGGGAGACTGAAGGAAATATGCCCTAGAGGCAATAATAAAGTTATTATTTATTTCCTTATAATCATGATAAATGTTTATTATTCATGCTAGAATTGTATTTACCGGAAACATAATACATGTGTGAATACATAGACAAACAGAGTGTCACTAGTATGCCTCTACTTGACTAGCTCGTTAATCAAAAGATGGTTATGTTTCCTAACCATGAACAATGAGTTGTTATTTGATTAACGAGGTCACATCATTAGTAGAATGATCTGATTGACATGACCCATTCCATTAGCTTAGCACCCGATCGTTTAGTATGTTGCTATTGCTTTCTTCATGACTTATACATGTTCCTATGACTATGAGATTATGCAACTCCCGTTTACCGGAGGAACACTTTGGGTACTACCAAACGTCACAACGTAACTAGGTGATTATAAAGGAGTACTACAGGTGTCTCCAATGGTCGATGTTGGGTTGGCGTATTTCGAGATTAGGATTTGTCACTCCGATTGTCGGAGAGGTATCTCTGGGCCCTCTCGGTAATACACATCACATAAAGCCTTGCAAGCATTACAACTAATATGTTAGTTGTGAGATGATGTATTACGGAACGAGTAAAGAGACTTGCCGGTAACGAGATTGAACTAGGTATTGGATACCGACGATCGAATCTCGGGCAAGTAACATACCGATGACAAAGGGAACAACGTATGTTGTTATGCGGTCTGACCGATAAAGATCTTCGTAGAATATGTAGGAGCCAATATGGGCATCCAGGTCCCGCTATTGGTTATTGACCGGAGACGTGTCTCGGTCATGTCTACATTGTTCTCGAACCCGTAGGGTCCGCACGCTTAAGGTTTCGATGACAGTTATATTATGAGTTTATGAGTTTTGATGTACCGAAGGAGTTCGGAGTCCCGGATAAGATCGGGGACATGACGAGGAGTCTCGAAATGGTCGAGACGTAAAGATCGATATATTGGACGACTATATTCGGAGTTCGGAAAGGTTCCGAGTGATTCGGGTATTTTCCGGAGTACCGGGGGGTTACGGGAATACGGGGAAGAGTATTGGGCCTTGATGGGCTTTAGTGGGAAGAGGAGAAAAAAGATGCGCCCCCCCTCCCCTCTAGTCCGAATTGGACTAGGGAAAAGGGGGCCGGCCACCTCTCCTTCTCCTCCTATTCCTTCTCCCTTCCTCCCCTCTTGGTGGACTCCTACTAGGACTTGGAGTCCTAGTAGGACTCCCTATCCTGGCCGCACCTTTGCCTTGGCCGGCCTCCTCCTCCTCCATCCTTTATATACAGGGGCAGGGGGCACCCCATAGACACAAGTTGATCCACGTGATCTATTCCTTAGCCGTGTGCGGTGCCCCCTGCCACCATATACCTCGATAATACTGTAGCGGAGTTTAGGCGAAGCCCTGCTGCTGTAGTTCATCAAGATCGTCACCACGCCGTCGTGCTGACGAAACTCTTCCCCGACACTTTGCTGGATCGGAGTCCGGGGATCGTCATCGGGCTGAACGTGTGCTCGAACTCGGAGGTGCCGTAGTTTCGGTGCTTGATCGGTTGGATCGTGAAGACGTACGACTACTTCCTCTACGTCGTGTCATCGCTTCCGCAGTCGGTCTGCGTTGGGTACGTAGACAA
This sequence comes from Triticum dicoccoides, assembly GCF_002162155.2. Taxonomy (NCBI): domain Eukaryota; kingdom Viridiplantae; phylum Streptophyta; class Magnoliopsida; order Poales; family Poaceae; genus Triticum; species Triticum dicoccoides. The sequence goes on along the minus strand of NC_041384.1, from coordinate 506,870,445 downwards.
CACTCTCCCCTCGTTGCTATGCATCACATGATCCTGTGTGCGCGTAGGAATTTTTTTGAAATTACTATGAAACCCAACAAAAAGAATCCTCGGGGACGCGCCCGCTATGCCAATTAATTAATTATTAGGTTTATTATGTAGGGTAAATGTTAAAACCAATGTTGGGCCTTGCTGGAAGAGTTTTATTCGAAGTGAACTGTCAAGGGGGCCCCATAAACCCCAACCGTGTTAGGAACGCAAAATCAAGGAACATAACACCGATATGACGGAAATTAGGTTTGCAAGAGTGGAACAAAATACCAGGCAGAATGCCAAGCCTTCCACCCTTTACCAAGTATATATGTGCACTAATTAAATAAGAGATATTGTGATATCCCAAAATATCCATGTCCCAACATGGAACAACCTGCAGTACACCTGCAACTAGCAACCTATAAGAGGGTATGAGAAAAGCCGTAACATAGCCAAACAATGGTTTGCTAGGATGGTGGAAAAATGTTAGGGGCTTATCATCGCATATTGGGAGGCTTGAGAAACAAGTGGTAGGTAGCGCGACATAGCGATAACATCGAGACAACTAGCATAGCAAAGATAGTAGTGAGATCCAAGGTGACGGTCATCTTGCCTGAAATCCCTTTAGGAAGAAGACCGAATCCATGAAGTAGACGAACCAACGTAGTCGAACGGATCCTCACAATCGCAACATACCGGAACTATCAAGAAGAAGCAACACCGGAAAGAAGCAAAAAACACGGTGAACCAACAAGCATAAACATGAAATGATGCACAACCAAGTATGATGCATGTCCATTTAAATAAGGCATGGCATGGCAAGTGCAACAAACAATACTACAAGTTAGGTGGAGCTCAATATGCAACGGGTTGCATATTGGAGAAACGCCACATTTAATTATTTATTTAACTCTCGTTTATGTACTCAACAATATTAAATGTTGGTTAACATGGCAAGAAGTAAGACATAAGTAAACTACACATTTTAGGAAATTTAAATGAGGCCGGAAATAAGAAACCACAATTCTGGAAAAGCCCCATATGCATATTTGAATTTAATGCAAACAACAATTTTAAACACTTTAAATATTGTTATCATGATGCGGATGACATATGCAAGTTATATGCAAATTTTATAAAAAAGGTGGTATGGGCATGTTATGAAGCATTTGGTCACCATGGCGGAACGAAAGGGGTGCCACGACAACGACAACAGAAATGGTGACACAGCAACATTTCGATGATCCAAAAACTCATTTAGATACCTGTGCAAAAGATCAAGTGTGCGGATGTGCGGAACATGCTAGAGATGGTGGGGTGATCCCAGCTACCGGGTTCCCACGAGTCAACGGCATGGCAAACGAGGAGGAACATGCACTGGTAGAGTGACGTGCTATACAAACAGTTTTAACCCCTTTCCGCGACAGCATTTGGAACCGTCGCCAAGTGAGTGTGGGCTATAGGGGGGTCCTTCCCACATGACCCAGAAATCATCGGGGATAGGCCCTCCTGGGAACAGGCTGGCGCCGTGTGCGATCGGGCGAGGCATCGAAACCCAATCATTTCCGTAGGTATGTACATCCCACACGGTAATCCGAGAAAAACATTTCCGTAGGTATGTACATCCCACACGGTGAATCCCAGAAAATCATTTCCGTAGGTATGTACATCCCACACGGTGAATCCCAGAAAATCATTTCCGTAGGTATGTACATCCCACACGGTGAATCCTAGAAAAACATTTCCGTAGGTATGTATATCACACACAGTTCTTTGTGTGGAAACATTTGTGCCAGGTGGCCTAACGCAAACAGTTTGTTGCCGAAAGCCGTGTGTGATTGTTAGTTGATCGAACACGCCTACTTTCTAGAAACCGTGCGGGTTGTTTGAGTTCATCGCCCACGGTTCTGTCTGAGTAACCATCTGCAATAGAAAACCCCAATAAGCAGGGTAATTAGCCTATTATTGATAATCCATGCACTAATCAAACTGATATTTCTTATAAAACATGCCAGATATTTCAAATCCATATAAAAGCAACCAGGATTTCATAATTGAATTACATCAGATAGCTTCGGCACTCAGTTATGCCATTACACAACAACACCAAGTTTCACATGCAACATCAAAAACCTTTAGAAAGTAGCATCATACACGGTAAATAAACGGATGAATCTCATCTGGGAAACTGCAGAAGCAGAAGGCAAATATTGAGCCTTCAGTGATGTTGAATGTCCTTGCAACTTTAGGCCAGTGGCTATGGATAATTGCCCGCCCAACCTTCGTCCTCTTCAGGCAGGTGGTTTTAGAGGTAATCATCGGTGAACTACTTTGAAAAGTACTGAAAACAAAGCTATGCATAAATTGCTGTTGTAAATTTTGAAATGGCGCAAGGGGTAAAAACAAGGTAAAAGAGTTGGTGCCATCCTATAGTTGACTAATGTCTTCTTCATTGTGCAAACAAAGATTTTGCTGTTATTCGTCGCCAGTTTCTTCATCCTAACAATCTTTCTGAGTTTCTTGACTTGGCTGATATTCATGGACATCTCATTTCCCCATATGCAAAATGGGTCGAACAGTGGGTCTAAGCCTTTGACAGCAGGACCTACATGTGCAAGACCAAATTGTAAGAAACATAAATATTAGAATGATTCCTGCAACTGCACAATAATGTGTTATTAGCCAAAGGACCCTGCTTGAACAAACCACGATGGTAAACTACAATGTCTCCCATTGTTTCCCTACAACACACATAAGGAAGATCTTGATCAAGTTAACTGAGAGTTGCCATACTACCAATAGAATATGTATTGAGTACAGCCAAATTCGATTGTTGTCACATGCATAACAATACAAAATTGTAACCATAACAAATGAAAATCAAATTGCAAAATTGAACCAAACAGTTAAATGGACAACATACCAAATGAACCAAAATAGTTAACTGAGCACGACATTGCAGAATAGAAACATGTAATAGAAGATAAGATAGTTAACAAAACAAAGAATGCTTAAGAATAGTACTACGAAATGTAGTAATTGTTGGACCAAAGTGTTAACTAAACATTACATTTCGGAGGAACAAACTGTTAACTGAACACCATATTGCATATTAACATTACAAAGGACAAATCACTAGAAGGCACTGGCAGTGGCCTCGAGAAAACAGCACGAATTTATTTTAAAGTAGACAACCGCGTGGTGGTGTCGACGGTGGCCTCGAAGACCAGGTGCTCCTCCAAGATCTGGCGGTCGACACGCATGGCAGCCATAGCGACCTCGTGCGCATGTGAGGCCGCATGATATTGAGCTCCACGTTATACTGCATGCAAAATGGCTACGGGCGGCGCTTAATTGGAGGAGGGGGCAGTGATTTTGGTGGAAGGTGTCGCGCCATCGGTCGGGGCCTGTGGGACGGGAAAGGAGGAGGATGGTGTGGGTGGGGTGTGGATTACCTGACCATATCGACGAGGCCGCATAGCAAGAAAAAGGGTCGGTGGCGAGGAGGCCGCGCAGAAAGAAGAAGGGTCGTCGGTGAGGAGGCGGCACAGCAAGAAGAAGGGTCGGCGGCGAGGAGGCGGCGCTGCAAGAAGAACGGTAGTCGGTGAGGAGCCGACGCTGCAAGAAGAAGGGTCGCCGGCGAGGAGGCTGAGCTGCCAGTAAGCAGCAGTGAAGGTTTGAACTTGGAAAACAAGGATGAACAGTGGAAATGTGGCTTTTGGTAGGAGGGAGGGGCGGGGAGATAGATATTTCCGCGGTGGCAAAAAAATTTTGCTCGGTGCTGCGAGAACCTAGCGCGCAAGTGTGGTTCAAGCAGGGGCGGTGGACTGTAGACGACGAAGCTTCCTGCGTAAGCTAGACAAGACGGTGCGCCAAGATATTTTATATCGCATCCCACACTGTTTGTGGTATACCTAATTTTTTTCATCATGTTTTGAAAGACAAAATGGTGTTACGGAGGGAAAGGATGGTGTTTGAATTGCTAGAACATTTTGTTGGGGAACGTAGTAATTTAAAAAAAAATCCTACGCACACACAAGATTATGGTGATGCATAGCAACGAGAGAGAGGAGAGTATTGTCCACGTACCCTCATAGACCGTCACTGGAAGCGTTATGAGAACGCGGTTGATGTAGTCGTATGATACGTCTCCAACGTATCTATAATTTTTGATTGCTCCATGCTATTATGTATTGTGTATTGGATGTTTAATGGGCTTATTTATACACTTCTATATTATTTTTGGGACTAATCTATTAACCGAAGGCCCAACCCAAATTGTTGGTTTTTTCCTATTTCAGTGTTTCACAAAAATATATATCAAACGGAGTCCAAACGGAATGAAACCTTCGGGAGCGTGATTTTTGGAAGAAACATGATCCAGAGGACTTGGAGTGGACGTCAAGCAACCAACGAGGAGGCCATGAGGCAGGGGGCTTGCCCTCCACCCTCATGGGTCCCTCGTGGCTCCACTGACCTACTTCTTCCTCCTATATATACCAACATACCCTAAAAACATCGAGGAGCACCTAATTCCACCGCCACAACCTTCTGTACCCGTGAGATCCCATCTTGGGGCCTTTTCCGGTGCTCCGTCGGAGGGGCATTGATCACGGAGGGCTTCTACATCAACACCATAGCCTCTCCGATGATGTGTGAGTATTTTACCTCAGACCTTCGGGTCCATAGTTATTAGCTAGATGGCTTATTCTCTGTATTTGGATCTCAATACAAAGTTCTCCTTGATTCTCTTGGAGATCTATTCGATGTAATCTTCTCTTGCGGTGTGTTTTTCGAGATCCGATGAATTGTGGGTTTATGATCAAGATTATCTATGAACAATATTTGAATCTTCTCTAAATTCTTTTATGTATGATTGGTTATCTTTGTAGGTCTCTTCGAATTATCAGTTTGGTTTGGCCTACTAGATTGATCTTTCTTGCAATGGGAGAAGTGCTTAGCTTTGGTTCAATCTTGCAGTGCTCGATCCCAGTGACAGTAGGGGAAACGACACGTATTGTATTGTTGCCATCGAGGATAAAAAGATGGGGTTTATATCATATTGCATGAGTTTATCCCTCTACATCATGTCATCTTGCTTAAAGCGTTACTCCGTTCTTATGAACTTAATACTCTAGATGCATGCTGGATAGCGGTCGATGTGTGGAGTAATAGTAGTATATGCAGGCAGGAGTCGGTCTACTTGTCACGGACTGCCTATATACATGATCATACCTAGATATTCTCATAACTATGCTCAATTCTATCAATTGCTCGACAGTAATTTGTTCACCCACCGTAATACTTATGCTATCTTGAGAGAAGCCACTAGTGAAACCTATGGCCCCCGGGTCTATTTTCCATCATACAAGTTTCCAATCTATTTTATTTTGCAATCTATATCATAAAAATATCAAATATATTTATCTTATTATTATTATTATTATTATTATTATTATTATTATTTTTATTATTATTATTATTATTATTATTATTATTATCTCCATCATATCTCACTCTTGCAAGTGGCCGTGAAGGGATTGACAACCCCTTTATCGTGTTGGATGCGAGGTTCTTATTTGTTTGTGTAGGTACGAGGTGACTCGTGCGTGGTCTCCTACTGGATTGATACCTTGGTTCTCAAAAACTGAGGGAAATACTTACGCTGCTTTGCTGCATCACCCTTTCCTCTTCAAGGGAAAACCAACGCATGCTCAAGAGGTAGCAAGAAGGATTTTTGGCGCCGTTGCCGGGGAGATCTATGCCAAGTCAAGACATACCAAGTACCCATCACAACTCTTATCCTTCACATTACATTATTTGCCATTTTCCTCTTGTTTTCCTCCCCCCCACTTCACCCTTGCCATTTTATTCGCCCTTTTTCTGTTCGCCTTCTTCCCGTATGTATCTTTCTTTGTGTTTCCATGTGCCTTCTATTTGCTTACATCTTAGCTTGCTAAAAATCTATTGATATGGATCCACTTAAAGTATTCTACTTGGATCATCTTCGATCCTTATGAACTCGTGCTGAAACCCCAACTAGCCTAGTTGATGGGAAATCTTTAGATGAGCATGCTCATTTTGTGCGTCACCGTTTATCTGAAAAAGGGATGCTCTTATGGGATCAAATAAACAGATTGCTATGTTATGCTTGGAATCTTTGTGAAATTTGTGATCTAACTTGTTGCTCTAAGAACCCTAAAAAACACCTACCCTACCTATGTGAGTTTAATGATAATGAAATCTTATCTTCTTATGCAAAGGGTGTTTATAGTTACTACAATATCGAACAAATTGAAGAATTTGTTGCTTTTAAGGGTGCTTATGAAGTTGCTTCTTTGATTGAAAAGTATAATATTACTCTCTACGAATCTGAAAATCTTGACATACTTAAATATTGCCATGAAAACTATGCTCATAATGTCTATGTCAAAGAATTTTTTGAAAGAATGACCGTTGCTTCGAAATAAAATAATGATATGCATGAATCTATAGATAATTATGATTCCGATGATTTGATTGAAATATCCCTTGATGAACATGATGCTTGCTATTCTTGTGGCCATGATGCCAATATTTATGAAGATGAATTTGCTATAGTTCCTTATGTTAAACATGAGATCGTTGCTATTGCACCCATACTTGATAGTTACTTCAATGAAAAGCATGATTGCAATGATGTTATTATAAATTCTCTTAGTGTTAATGATATGCAAAACCTCAAGCTTGGGGATGCTAGTTTTGCTATGACTACTATTTGTTGCAATGATCATGATTGGGGTGATTCTTCTTATGATCTTGAAAATTTATTTAAGCCCCATGATTAATATGAGATTGATAATGGTGTTTGCCATAATATTGAAAGTGGGTTTGGAAGAGTGTCAACTTTAGATCCCACATATTTGGAGAATGTTCAATCTTATGAAGTTTTTGATAAAAGTGGGTTTGGAGAGGTCATGACTTTAGTTAATGTTAATCCCACTATTTTGGAAGAGAGTCAACTTTGCGTGCATGTGGATCGTGTTAAGAATATGTTTTGTGATAGCTATATTGTTGAATTTACTTATGATCCTACATGTAATTATTATGAGAGAGGAAAATATGGTTGTAGAAATTTTCATGTTACTAAATTACCTCTCGCTATGTTGAGATTGCTATTGTTTCTTTCCGTTTCCTTGCATGTGCTAGTTTTTGCTTGCCTTGATAATTTGTTTGCCTATAAGATGGCTATGCATAGGAAGTATGTTAGACTTATATGTGTTTGTCACATGTTTTATGATGCTGTATTTGTGCTTCAATTCATGTCTTTCATGTGAGCATCGTTGAAATCTTATGCCTAGCTAGGGGCGTTAAACGATAGCGCTTGTTGGGAGGCAACCCAATTTTATTATTATTCCTGTTTAGTAATAAATAATTTATCTAGACTCTGTTTTGGTTGTGTTTTTTGTGTTTAATTAGTGTTTGTGCCAAGTAGAACCTTTGGGAAGACTTGGGGAAAGTCTTTGAGCTTGCTGTAAAAAACAGAATCTTTAGCGCTTGCGAGAATTGCTTCCATTTTTTTATTGGAGAGCGATATTTAGTTAATTATTTTTGCAGATGATTAATAGATAAATTCCTCAAGTCCAGAAATTTATTTTAGAATTTTTTGGGTTCCAGAAGTTTGCGTTAGTTACAGATTACTACAGACTGTTCGGTTTTTGACAGATTCTGTTTTTCGTGTGTTGTTTGCTTATTTTGATGAATCTATGGCTATTAATGGAGTTTATAAACCATAAAGAAGTTGGAATACAGTAGGTTTAACAACAATATAAATAAAGAATGAGTTCATTACAGTACCTTGAAGTGGTGTTTTGTTTTCTTTCGCTAACAGAGCTCACGAGATTTTCTGTTAAGTTTTGTGTTGTGAAGTTTTCAAGATTTGGGTAAAGATTTGATGGATTATGGAACAAGGAGTGGCAAGAGCCTAAGCTTGGGGATGCCCAAGGCACCCCAAGGTAAAATCCAAGGACACCAAAAATCCTAAGCTTGGGGACGCCCCGGAAGGCATCCCCTCTTTTGTCTTCGTTCATCGGTAACTTTACTTGGAGCTATATTTTTATTCACCACATGATATGTGTTTTGCTTGGAGCGTCTTGTATGATTTGAGTATTTGCTTTTTACTTTACCACAATCATCCTTGCTGTACACACCTTTTGAGAGAGACACACATGAATCGGAATTTATTAGAATACTCTATGTGCTTCACTTATATCTTTTAGAGCACGGTGGTGGTTTCATTTTATAGAAATAATTGATCTCTCATGCTTCAATTATATTATTTTGAGAGTCCTTTAGAACAGCATGGTAATTTTCTATTGATATTAAAAAAACTTTCATATAAGTGCATTGAATACTAAGAGAAGTTTGATACTTTATGATTGTTTTGAGATATGGAGATAGTGATATTAAAGTTGTGCTAGTTGAGTAGTTGTGAATTTGAAAAATACTTGTGTTGAAGTTTGCAAGTCCCGTAGCATGCACGTATGGTAAACGTTGTGTAACAAATTTGAAACATGAGGTGTTAATTGATTGTCTTCCTTATGAGTGGCGGTCGGGGACAAGCGATGGTCTTTTCCTACCAATCTATCCCCCTAGGAGCATGCGCGTAATACTTGTTTTTTGATGACTTGTATATTTTTGCAATAAGTATGTGAGTTCTTTGTGACTAATTTGAGTCCATGGATTATACGCACTCTGACCCTTCCATCATTGCTAGCCTCTTCGGTACCATGCATTGCCCTTTCTCACCTTGAGAGTTGGTGCAAACTTCGCCGGTGCATCCAAACCCCGTGATACGATACACTCTATCACACATAAACCTCCTTATATCTTCCTCAAAATAGCCACCATACCTACCTATTATGGCATTTCCATAGCCATTCCGAGATATATTTCCATGCAACTTTCCACCGTTCCATTTATTATGACACACATCATCATTGTCATATTGCCTTGCATGAACATGTAGTTGACATTGTATTTGTGGCAAAGACACTGTTCATAATTCTTTCATACATGTCACTCATGAGTCATTGCACATCCCGTTACACCACCGGAGGCATTCATATAGAGTCATATCTTGTTCTAGTATCGATTTGTAATCATTGAGTTGTAAATAAATAGAAGTGTGATGATCATCATTAATAGAGCATTGTCCCCCAAAAAGAGAAAGGCCAATAAAATAAAATAAAATAAAATAAAAAGGGGCAATGCTACTATCCTTTTTTCCACACTTGTGCTTCAAAGTAGCACCATGATCTTTATGATAGAGAGTCTTTTTTTGTCATTTTCATATACTAGTGGGAATTTTTCATTATAGAACTTGTCTTGTATATTCCAACAATGGGCCTCCTCATGTGCCCTAGGTCTTCGTGAGCAAGCAAGTTGGATGCACACCCACTTAATTTCTTCTGTTGAGCTTTCATACATTTATAGCTCTAGTGCGTCCGTTGCATGGCAATCCCTACTCCTTGCATTGACATCAATTGATGGCATCTCCCTAGCTCATAGATTAGCTGCGTTAATGTGAGACTTTCTCCTTTTTGTCTTCTGCACATAACCCCCTTCATTATATTCTATTCCACCCATAGTGCTATATCCATGGCTCACGCTCATGTATTGCGTGAAAGTTGAAAAAAGTTTGAGATTACTAAAGTATGAAACAATTGTTGGGCTTATCATCGGGGTTGTGCATGATGAGAGCATTCTTGTGTGACGAAAATGGAGCATGACCAAACTATACGATTTTGTAGGGATGATCTTTCTTTGGCCATGTTATTTTGAGAAGACATGATTGCTTAGTTAGTATACTTGAAGTATTATTATTTTTATGTCAATATTAAAATTTTATCTTGAATCTTTCGGATCTGAACATTCATGCCACAATAAAGAAAATTACATTGAGAAATATGTTAGGAAGCATTCCACATCAAAAATTCTATTTTTATCATTTACCTACTCGAGGACGAGCAGGAATTAAGCTTGGGGATGCTTGACACGTCTCCAACATATATATATTTTTTGATTGCTCCATGCTATTATATATTCCGTTTTGGATGTTTAATGGGCTTATTTATACACTTTTATATTATTTTTGGGACTAACCTATTAACCGAGGCCCAGCCCAAATTCCTGTTTTTTGCCTATTTCAGTGTTTCACAGAAAAAGAATATCAAACGGAGTCCAAACGGAACGAAACCTTTGGGAGCGTGATTTTTGGAACAAACATGATCCAGAGGACTTGGAGTGGACCTCAAGCAACCAACAAGGAAGACACGAGGCAGGGGTCGCGCCTACCCCCCTGGGCGCGCCCTCCACCCTCGTGGGCCCCTCGTGGCTCCACCGACCTACTTCTTCCTCCTATATATACCTACGTACCCTGAAAACATCGAGGAGCACCACGAAAACCAAATTCCACCGCCGCAACCTTCTATACCCATGAGATCCCAACTTGGGGCCTTTTTCGGTGCTCTGCCGGAGGGGGCATTGATCACGGAGGGCTTCTACATCAACACCATAGCCTCTCCGATGATGTGTGAGTAGTTTACCTCGGACCTTCGAGTCCATAGTTATTAGCTAGATGTCTTCTTCTCTCTCTTTGGATCTCAATACAAAGTTCTCCTCGATTCTCTTGGAGATCTATTCGATGTAATCTTATTTTATGGTGTGTTTGTCGAGATCCGATGAATTGTGGGTTTATGATCAAGATTATCTATGAAAAATATTTGAATCTTCTCTGAATTCTTTTATGTATGATTGGTTATCTTTGCAGGTCTCTTCGAATTATCAGTTTGGTTTGGCCTACTAGATTGATCTTTCTTTCAATGGGAGAAGTTCTTAGCTTTGGGTTCAATCTTGCGGTGCTCGATCCCAGTGATAGTAGGGGAAACGACACGTATTGTATTATTGCCATCGAGGATAAAAAGATGGGGTTTATATCATATTGCATGAGTTTATCCCTCTACATCATGTCATCTTGCTTAAAGCGTTACTCCGTTCTTATGAACTTAACACTCTAGATGCATGCTGGATAGCGGTCGATGTGTGGAGTAATAGTAGTAGATGTAGGCAGGAGTCGGTCTACTTGTCACGGACGTGATACCTATATACATGATCATACCTAGATATTCTCATAACTATGCTCAACTCTATCAATTGCTCGACAGTAATTTGTTCACCCACCGTAATACTTATGCTATCTTGAGAGAATTCACTAGTGAAACCTATGGCCCCCGGGTCTATTTTTCATGATACAAGTTTCCAATCTATTTTATTTTGCAATATTTACTTTCAATCTATATCATAAAAATAGCAAAAATATTTATCTTATTATTATTATCTCTATCAGATCTCACTCTTGCAAGTGGTCGTGAAGGGATTGACAACCCCTTTATCATGTTGGTTGCAAGTTTCTTACTTGTTTGTGTAGGTACGAGGTGACTCGCACGTGGTCTCCTACTGGATTGATACCTTGGTTCTAAAAAACTAAGGGAAATACTTACAGTGCTTTGCTGCATCACCCTTTCCTCTTCAAGGGAAAACCAACGCATGCTCAAGAGGTAGCATCGTACGTCTTGACGATTTGACCGATCCAAGTACCGAACGTACGACACCTCTGAGTTCATCACATGTTCAGCTCGATGACATCCCATGAACTTCGATCCAGCAGATCTTCACAGGAGAGTTTCGTCAGCACGATGGCGTGATGACAGTGATGATGTTGTTTCCGACGCAGGGCTTCGCCTAAGCACTGCTATGATATGATCGAGGTGGATTATGGTGGAGGGGGTTACCGCACACAGTCTGGAACAATAAACTTGTGTGTCCTAGGGTGCCCCCTGCCCCCGTATATAAAGGAGAAAAAGGGAGGACGGCCGACCTTTGCAGGGCGCGCCAGGAGGAGGAGTCCTCCTCCTAGTAGGAGTAGGACTCCCCTTTCCTACACCTAGTAGGAGGGGAAAGGAAGGAGGAGAGGGAGAAGGAAAGGGGGGCGCCACCCCCCTTCCCTAGTCCAATTTAGACCAGAGGGGAGGGGGCGCACGGCCTGCCCTGGCCGGCCCTCTCTCTCCACTAAGG
>NC_041384.1:506849429-506858117 GCF_002162155.2 Triticum dicoccoides | reverse complement strand
GAATATAGCTGTCCAATATATTAATATTTCTGTCTCGACCATTTCGAGACTCCTCGTCATGTCCGTGATCACATCCGGGACTCCACACTACCTTCGGTACATCAAATCACATAAACTCATAATACCGATCATCATCGAACGTTAAGCGTGCGGACCCTACGGGTTCGAGAACAATGTAGGCATGACCGAGACACGTCTCTGGTCAATAACCAATAGCGGAACCTAGATGCTCATATTGGCTCCTACATATTCTACGAAGATCTTTATCGGTCAAATTGCATAACAACATACGTTGTTCCCTTTGTCATCGGTATGTTACTTGCCCGAGATTCGATCGTCGGTATCTCAATACCTAGCTCAATATCGTTACCGGCAAGTCTCTTTACTCGTTCCATAATGCATCATCCCGCAACTAACTCATTAGTTGCATTGCTTGCAAGGCTTATAGTGATGTGGATTACCGAGAGGGCCCAGAGATACCTCTCCGGAGTGACAAATCCTAATCTTGATCTATGCCAACTCAACAAGTACCATCGGAGACACCTGTAGAGCACCTTTATAATCACCCAGTTACGTTGTGACGTTTGGTATCATACAAAGTGTTCCTCCGGTAATCTGGAGTTGCATAATCTCATAGTCATAGGAACATGTATAAGTCATGAAGAAAGCAATAGCAGTAAACTAAAACGATCAAGTGCTAAGCTAACGGAATGGGTCAAGTCAATCACATCATTCTCCTAATGATGTGATCCCGTTTATCAAATGACAACTCATGTCTATGGTTAGGAAACATAACCATCTTTGATCAACGAGCTAGTGAAGTAGAGGCATACTAGTGACACTCTGTTTGTCTATGTATTCACACATGTATTATGTTTCTGGTTAATATAATTCTAGCATGAATAATAAACATTTATCATGAAATAAGGAAATAAATAATAACTTTATTATTGCCTCTAGGGCATATTTCCTTCAGTCTCGCACTTGCACTAGAGTCAATAATCTAGATTACACAGTAATGATTCTTACACCCATGGAGCCTTGGTGTTGATCATGTTTTGCTCGTGAGAGAGGCTTAGTCAACGAGTCTGCAACATTCAGATCCATATGTATCTTGCAAATCTCTATGTCTCCCACCTGTACTTGATCGCGGATGGAATTGAAGCGTCTCTTGATGTGTTTGGTTCTGTTGTGAAATCTGGATTCCTTTGCCAAGGCAATTGCACCAGTATTGTCACAAAAGATTTTCATTGGACCCGATGCACTAGGTATGACACCTAGAGCGGATATGAACTCCTTCATCTAGACTCCTTCATTTGCTGCTTCCGAAGCAGCTATGTACTCCGCTTCACACGTAGATCCCGCCACGGCGCTTTATTTAGAACTGCTCCAACTGACAGCTCCACCGTTCAATATAAACACGTATCCGGTTTGCAATTTAGAATCGTCTAGATCAGTGTCAAAGCTTGCGTCGACGTAACCATTTACAATGAGCTCTTTGTCACCTCCATAAACGTGAAACATATCCTTAGTCCTGTTCAGGTATTTCAGGATGTTCTTGACCGTTGTCCAGTGATCCACTCCTGGATTACTTTGGTACCTCCCTGCTAAACTAATAGCAAGGCACACATCAGGTCTAGTACACAGCATTGCGTACATGATAGAGCCTATGGCTAAAGCATAGGGAACACTTTTCATTTTCACTCTATCTTCTGTAGTGGTCGGGCATTGAGTCTTACTCAACTTCACACCTTGTAACACAGGCAAGAACCCTTTATTAGCTTGATCCATTTTGAACTTCTTCAAAACTTTATCAAGGTATGTGCTTGGTGAAAGTCCAATTAAGCTTCTTGATCTATCTCTATAGATCTTGATGCCCAATATATAAGCAGCTTCACCGAGGTCTTTCATTGAAAACTCTTATTCAAGTATCCTTTTATGCTATCCAGAAATTCTATATCATTTCCAGTCAACAACATGTCATCCACATATAATATTAGAAATGCTACAGAGCTCCCACTCACTTTCTTGTAAATATAGGCTTGTCCAAAAGTCTGTATAAAACCATATGCTTTGATCACACTATCAAAACGTTTATTCCAACTCCGAGAGGCTTGCACCAGTCCATAAATGGATCGCTGGAGCATGCACACTTTGTTAGCACACTTTGGATAGATAAAACCTTCAGGTTTCATCATATACAACTCTTCTTCCAGAAATCCATTCAGGAATGTAGTCTTCACATCCATTTGCCAAATTTCATAATCATAAAATGCGGCAATTGCTAACATGATTCAGACAGACTTAAGCATCGCTACGGGTGAGAAGGTCTCATCGTAGTCAAGTCCTTGAACTTGTAGAAAACCTTTCGCGACAAGTTGAGCTTTGTAGACAGTAACGTTACTGTCAGCGTCAGTCTTCTTCTTGAAGATCCATTTATTCTCAATGGCTTGCCGATCATCGGGCAAATCAACCAAAGTCCACACTTTGTTCTCATACATGGATCCCATCTCAGATTTCGTGGCCTCAAGCCATTTTGCGGAATCTGGGCTCATCATCGCTTCCTCATAGTTCGTAGGTTCATCATGGTCAAGTAATATGACCTCCAGAACAAGATTACCGTACCACTCTGGTGCGGATCTTACTCTGGTTGACCTACGAGGTTCGGTAGTAACATGATCTGAAGTTTCATGAGCATCATCATTGGCTTCCTCACTAATTGGTGTAGGTGTCACAGAAACCGGTTTCTGTGATGGACTACTTTCCAATAAGGGAGCAGGTACAATTACTCATCAAGTTCTACTTTCCTCCCACTCACTTATTTTGAGAGAAACTCCTTCTCTAGAAATGATCCATTCTTAGCAAAAAATGTCTTTCCTTCGGATCTTTGATAGATGGTGTACCAACAGTCTCCTTTGAGTATCCTATGAAGACACATTTCTCCGATTTAGGTTCGAGCTTACCAGGTTGAAGCTTTTTCACATAAGCATCACAACCCCAAACTTTAAGAAACGACAACTTTGGTTTCTTGCCAAACCATAGTTCATAAGGCGTCATCTCACCGGATTTAGATGGTGCCCTATTTAACATGAATGCAGCTGTCTCTAAAGCATAACCCCAAAATGATAGCGGTCACTACTGGAATCAGCTTCTTTGCCGTCCGTCATGGCGGACGGCAAATGCATATATCACGGACGGCAAACTTCTTTGCCGCTAGCGGACGACAAACTGTCCAGATGAACACGTGCCAGCAAAGGCCTTCTTTGCCGTTCGCTTCTTAGAAACAGACAACAAAGGATTACGCCGTCTGCCATTTGAGGCTAACAGACGGCAAAGACAGCGGACGGCCACACGGTGGCGTGAGGGCCGTTAGGGGGTTAACGGCGCTCTTTGTCGTCCGCTAGCGGACGGCAAAGAGTCAAAGCTCTTCGCTGTCCACTGACAGATGGCAAAGAGCCCAGCTAGGCAGCACTGGGAAGCTGCCATGTGTCCAGATATGCCGTCTGCCAGCAGACGGCAAAGAAGTTCAAATCTTTGCCGTCGGCCGGCAGACGACATAGCTGGTCACTTTGCCGTCTGCCAGCGGACGGCAAAATGACCAAATAGGCAGCTAGTGTTCGCAATTTGCACAGGTGACTGCCACGTGTCCTCTTTGTCGTGTGCTAGCGGATGTCATATCTCTTTGCCGTCTGCTAGCGGACGGCAAGGAGGCTATATATCCCCTGTTTTTATTTAAATCCCATTAATGAGACATGGTTTCAAACACAGATATACATGCATACATATCCAACATATCCAACAACATGTCCAACAACATATTTCATCAAATCCAACAACATAGGTCAACAAAGTCCAACATATCCATATATACATAACTAGAAACAAGTTTCCAACAACATATCCAAACAAGTTTTCATAAACAACAAGGAAGCACCAGAAGAATAGTACACTCCATGAATCCAAGCTTCCTCATGTAAAGCAAATCTGCAAATTGGGAAAGATGAAAGTTAGAAGAAGAAGAAGACTAGTTAGAAGAAGAAGAAGAAGATTTTTTTATTCTCTTTCTTTTTCTCCTCTCCTCTTCTTTATCTTCTTCTTGTTCTAACTAAGGTGGGTAAAAATGTCATTTTATTGCTAAGCTAGGTAAAAATGCTAAGTGTAGGTCATTTTAGAGCTAAGCAAGGTAAATAGGTCATTTTGGAGCTTAGTAATGTTATTATGTCATTTTCGAGGAAAATAAGCTAAGTCTATATCATTTTGGAGCTAACAAAGATTATCATGCCATTTTTTACCTAAGTATGCAAACAGCATCTCCAACAAGCGCGGCAAAAGGCGCGCCCGCGCGGCAAAAGGCGCGCCCGCACCAGTAAGTTCCCGCCACCGCTGGTTCCGCGCGCTCCAGCGGTGGCGGGAACTTACCGGCGCGGGAAGCGTTTGCGCGCGCGGGGGAGAAAGCGGCACACGGCGCGGTAGATTTGGCGCGCCGCTTCGCGCGTGCCTATAAAATCCCGCTCTCGCCACGTGCACAGAACACAGCCACGCGCCCTCCCCTCACAACCTCGCCGCTTTGCCACCTCACCGCTTTGCCGCTTTCCGCGCCACCACCGCGCCACCATGCCGCCGCGCCACCGGGGTTCTTCGGGCTACCGCGGCATCCGCGAGCGTCCCAACGGCTGGTACTTCACCGAGATCCGGTCAGGGGACGTCCGGCTCGGCCTCGTGTCATTCCGGAGCACGCATGAGGCGGCCCGCGCGTATGACGCGGTGGCGTGGCGCTTGGAGAGGCCCCGGTCGTAGATGAACTTCCGGGACGTCTTCACGCGTGAGGAGGCGCAGCGCGTCGCCCCTCCGCCGCGTCTCGTCACCGACATGGACCGTGCTGACCATGCTCGGCAGCAGCGCTGCATCCTCATCACCGAGGAGGACGAGCGAGCCATGGCGGAGTGGCGCCGTCACCACCCGGAGGACATCGCTGACGAGCGTGCCTACTGGGCGGAGATGACGGCAAGGCGCCACGTGAAGCGGGCGGACCGGCGTCGGTGGAAGGCATTGGCGAATGCGCAGTCCGATATCGTTGCAGCAGGTGGGAGGTCGATCTTCATGGCAGACGATGAACGTTGGTTGGACATGTGGCTCGATACCTTGGACGACACCGACGAGGATGATGATGGTGATGATGGTAGTGACTTAGAGTAGTTTCTATCTATGTATGCCGTAGTAGTTTCTATCTAGTTGCACCGTAGTTTTATCTATCTATGCTTTCAAACTATCTATCTAGTTGCACCGATGTAAAATACCTTTGTATCGTTTTTCATCTATGCAATATATCATTTTTTATCTATGCTTCTGATGTAAAAATGTTGTAGAATGAGCGCGCGCTGCATTTTTTGCGCGCTGCTGGAGCGACGCGCGCGCTGCATTTTAGCGCGGCTGCTGGAGCCAGCGCTACACGCCGCGCCAAACCAGGCGATGGGCGCGCGGCAAAGCAGTTTTTAGCGCGCGGCGCATTCGGCGCCTGTTGGAGATGCTCTAAGTATGTCATAAATGAACTGAATAAGCTAATTATAGCTCATTTTTATCTAACTTGGATAATTATGCCATTTAGGAGGAAAATAAGCTAAGTATCCATTTGTAAAGCAAAACACTAGAGAAAACTTACCCTAATCACAACAAATGTGATGAAGATCGCAACTAAGGTAACAATTGATCCAACGTCATAATGATACCAAGCCTCATTATCAATGGCATATTTTCTAATCTTCTTAAGCTTCAGACGCATTGCATCCATCTTCAAGCGCATTGCATTCATCTTCATCTTGTGATCATCGATGACATCGGCAACATACAACTCCAATGTCATCTTCTCTTCTTCAATTCTTTTAATTTTTTCTTTCAAATACTCATTTTCTTTTTCAACTAAATTTAACTTATCGACAAGAGGGTCCATTTCAAATTCCGGTTCACATACCTCCTAGACTATCGGTAATGACGTGCTTATCATCATCATTAATAAAAGCATCATCATCATCACTATCGGTAATGATGTGCTCATCATCATCATTAATAAATGCATCATCATGTGGAAGGCCACCTTTACGCAATCGTTCAAGCATTGACATGTTATCTGCAGCAGTAACTTCTTCTTCCGGCTCTTCCTGTTTCGGCTCAGGGGTGAAGTCGGATTCACTATCGTTGTCTACTTCAATGTTCTGGGGTTGAGTAGAGCGGTTCTTGAAATGTTTTTTGGAAAGATGTGTTTCTTGGAAGAATTCTCCTTCGTCATATGTGTCTTGGTTAATGTGAGGTTCATAATCCTTTTCATTGGGGGGAGGTGGTCTAACACGTGGTGGCACTTCATAAACGACGTCCCAACCACTGAGATTTGGATCACTTTGACAGGCCCACGATACATAGAAAACTTGGGTTGCCTGTTGAGCCGTAATATAGACACCGTGAACATCCAAATGGGTGCTTTGTTTGATTTTGACTAGCCCTATATGTTCATGAGTCCTTCTAGTCTCCCTCGGCTGGAACCAATAACATCTGAAGACTACGACATTTGGTGGGTTTTCACCATAGAATTCAAGTTCATAAATTGCTTCAACTCGTCCATAATACTCGGTACCTCCTTCGCCGATAGCAGAGACACAACAATTTGTAAACTTTTGGTCGGCCATAGATAGCTCTGTGCCATTGGTACGAAAGCGATACCCGTTGATGTCGTATTTGTCAAATGAACGGACCTTATAGTCAAAACCATTAGCTACTTGTCTCAATTCAGCATCCATAATCTCTGAATTAGCCTACATGTTTAATATGAAAGGATTGTTGCATTAGTTGCAAATTAGCCAAAGAAATGAAAGGGTCAAATGGAAATTACCGTTTTTTGAACCAAGAGATGAAACCGGGATATTCGGCTCCTTGTTTTGCCAGAAGCTCATACTCTTCGACGGAATCCTTTTGGATCACCGCTCCATACGAGAATATGGCGACATATCGACTGCATCAAATATCCAGGAATAAGAGAAGTTTAAAGGAATTAGAAGTTGTGAAACAATGTACCGTGATCTTACTCGATGTACGTCCGCACTTCTGTTAGGTTGTTAAAGAGATACAGCGAAATGGTCCGCCATTCTTCAACATCCAACCTTACTAGTTTCCAACCACTGTTTGGTGCGAGACTCCCTTTGAATAGGCTGAGGTTGGATTGACCCTTTTCAAGTTCGTCAGCATTGTACTGAGGCTTCGGATTATGCAAATGACATTTTTTTGGCTTTGTAGTGTGCTGTCACAAAGTTTGCCGCCTCCTTAGTGATGAATGCCTCCGCCATCGATGCTTCTATTCTACGTTTATTTTTTACATTTTGCTCGAAGCGTCTTCTGCATCCTCTCAGTTGGAGTAGCACCAACGGTTTTGCACGGGCCCCCCAATCGTGCCTCGGTCGGGAGATGAAAAATCAAGTGTCGCATTGGATTAAAGAAGCTTGGCGGAAAGATCATCTCTAACTTGCAGATCAACTTCGACGCCAACTGTTCCATTTCTTCTAGGAGGCCAGGCGATAGTTCTTTCGCACAAAGAACACGGAAGAAATAGCTTAGCTCTGCCAGTACTAGCCATTCATCCTCAGGGATGAAGCCACACAACATCACCGGCATTATCCGCTCAATCCATATGTGCCAATCATGACTTTTTAGACCAAATATTTTCAATTTTTGAGGACTCGCTCCCCTCTTTAGATTTGCTGCATACCCATCGGGGAACATCAACTGCATTTTCACCCACAAAATAATTTCCTTCATAGCTGGCCTTCCAAGATTGAACCATGCCTTTTGCTTCGTCTAGTTCCCCTTTCCTTTCGGTTCTTTCATGTTTTGTAACGGTCTATCACATAGCTCCTCTTGATCGACTCTAGCCTTAGTATTATCATTTGATTTCCCCTCTATGCTGAACAATGTACCAAAAATGGCTTCGACGATATTCTTTTCAGTGTGCATCACGTCGATGTTGTGTGGGCAAAGGAGGTCTTTGAAGTAAGGCAGATCCTAGAAGCATATCTTGTGAGTCCAAGCGTGTTCCTTATTATACCCCTTGAAATACCCTGGACGCTTTGGATCTGGCTCAAGAGCGTTTAACTGATGTGTCTATTGGCCTGTCAACACAGGTGGTGCAGAGTGTTTGACAACTCTACCTTTGATAAAGTTCTTCTTGTCTTTCCTGAACTTATGGCCAGGATGTAGAAACGATCTATGCAAGTCGAAGCAACTATACTTGTGCCCTGCCGTCAGCCAATGAAACTCAAGAGCTCCCTTGCATGTGGGGCACGGGAACCTTCCATGCACACACCAACCAACAAATAGTGCATACGCCGGCAAGTCATGCGTCGAGTACATGTACCAGGCACACATTATGAAGTTCTCTTTGCTAAAGGTGCCGCATGTCTTGAACACATTATCCCAAGCTTCTTGCAATTCGTCCTTAAGCGGCTGCATGTACACATTCATATTCTTCTCTGGATAGTTGGGACCTGGAATTATCAATGTCAGGAAAATGTTCTTTCTTTGCATAATCTGCCCGGGGGGGGGGGGATTGAGTGGAATGAAAAACACGGTCCAACAACTGTATGCGGTTGCCATCTGACCAAACACACTGAACCCATCTGTGCTGATGGCGACTCGAGGATGCCTTGG
>NC_041384.1:506838437-506848741 GCF_002162155.2 Triticum dicoccoides | reverse complement strand
GCACACATTATGAAGTTCTCTTTGCTAAAGGTGCCGCATGTCTTGAACACATTATCCCAAGCTTCTTGCAATTCGTCCTTAAGCGGCTGCATGTACACATTCATATTCTTCTCTGGATAGTTGGGACCTGGAATTATCAATGTCAGGAAAATGTTCTTTCTTTGCATAATCTGCCCGGGGGGGGGGGGGATTGAGTGGAATGAAAAACACGGTCCAACAACTGTATGCGGTTGCCATCTGACCAAACACACTGAACCCATCTGTGCTGATGGCGACTCGAGGATGCCTTGGATCTGCCGTTTTTTCCTTATGTAATGCATTGAAGCGCTTCCACGCATCACCATCCGATGTGTGCACCATCATCACATTCCCATCTGCATCTAGTTCGGTTCTTTTGCCAGTTTTGTGCCATGTCATCTGTCTGGCCGTCTCTTCGACCATGAAAAGACGTTGAAGTCTTGGTACGATTGGCATATACCGAAGAACATTAATGGGTATTTTGGTCTGCGTCTTCTCACCCATACCGTTGTCTACCACAACATACCTGGAAGAATTGCAAATGGGACAATAGTTCATGTCCTCATACTAAAGCCTAAATTAGACACATCCTTTCTCACAGGTATGCATATTCTCATAGGGCATCTTAAGAGCACGGAGGATTTTGTCTGACTAGTGCAGGTTTGGAGGTAGCACATGGCCTTTGGGTAGAAATCGTCCGAATACTATCATCATCGCGTCGTAGCATTCTCTGCCCAAGTTGAATTGAGCCTTCAGAGCCATTATTTGTGAGATGGCCTCCAGCTAACAAAGCTCCGTGTGCTTGTGGAGAGGACATTTTGAGGACTCCAACATTTCA
Organism: Triticum dicoccoides; assembly: GCF_002162155.2. Classification (NCBI taxonomy): domain Eukaryota; kingdom Viridiplantae; phylum Streptophyta; class Magnoliopsida; order Poales; family Poaceae; genus Triticum; species Triticum dicoccoides. The sequence goes on along the minus strand of NC_041384.1, from coordinate 506,847,885 downwards.
GTGAAGGCCTTTGCAGATTCCTCCATCTCCTTGTCCGAGTCCCGAGCATCGTCAAAGTCTTGCACCATGTCTGCGGTCCCGGTACCATGCTCGTCGGTGCGGCGACGAACCACCTCGGCTCTGGCACGTTGGGCAGACTCACCATGTAATGTCTAGACCGTGTAACCAGGCATAAACCAAACTTCTGCAGGTCTTTACTCATTTCAAGCTTGTCCCTCTTTTTATAGTTGTCGCAACGGGCACAGGGGCACTAGCTTAATTCCTGGCCATTTGCAAATGCGGCTCTAACAAACCCCTTGGTTTTTGTTAACCATTCCTCGGTCGAAACTTTCTGACTAGTGTAACCGGTGTACATCCATGCACGATCACTCATATTGACTTCCTACTGGACACACAAGAAATATATACATAATTAAGCAAACCATGCATATTCATTAGTTAATGGAGTTTGTCAGTTTTATTACGTCCATGTAACCTACACGCTAATAGGTAAAGATAGGTCCTAATCCCACCCGAGTATGTGTAGATTGGGTTCATTTTCCCATGCTCTGCTCCAGATCCGATGCAAAATTTCGGTAGCACCTCCCCGCCGTTCTCCTGATACACGTCTCGGCAACAAGCAGAGAGGATGTGTACACGGAGAACAACAGGGAGGCAGTGACAAAATTCTGCATTGGATCCGGAGCAAAGCATATGGGAAAACGAACCCAATCTACACATACTCGGGCTGTCCATGGATAACGTTGGACAATTCGAAAGAATCACGGTTATAAATATGCAAATGCATGCATATTTATAGATGTAACTGATAACCACAAGTATAGGGGATCGCAACAGTTTTAGATAAGTAAGAGTGTCGAACCCAATGAGGAGCTAAAGGCAGAACAAATATTCCCTCAAGTTCTATCGACCATCGATACAACTCTACGCACGCTTGACGTTCTCTTTACCTAGAACAAGTATGAAACTCGAAGTACTTTGTAGGTGTTGTTGGATAGGTTTGCAAGATAATAAAGATTACATAAATAAAAAGTAGGGGCTGTTTAGATAAAGACACAACTAAGTTAGGTTTAGTAGAGAGCTTGTTGTTACAAGAAAGTTATTTGTCCCTAGGCAATCGATAACTAGACCGGTAATCATTATTGCAATTTTATATGAGGGAGAGTTACTTTGTAGGATCATATGCACTTATGATTGGAACTCTAGCAAGCATCCGCAACTACTAGAGATCATTAAGGTAAAACCCAACCATAGCATTAAAGTATCAAGTCCTCTTTATCCCATACGCAAACAACCTACTTACTCGGGTATGTGCTTCTATCACTCACGCCACCCACCATAAGCAAATCATGAACATATTGCTAACCCTATAGTGGGAATCCCTCATGTTTGCGCGACATGGAGAGCACCATAGGACAGCACCAATAATAAAACATGCAACTCAAACCAATCACGATCATCAATTAACCCATAGGACAAAACGGATCTACTCAAACATCATAGGATAGCCATACATCATTGGGAAATAATATATAGAGTTGAGCACCATGTTTAAGTGGAGATTACAGCGGGTAAAAGAGGGGTTACACCGCTGCATAGAGGGGGGAAGAGTTGGTGATGATGGTGGTGAAGTTGTTGGTGAATATTGCGATGATGATGATGATGATGGCCACGGCAGCGTTCCGGCGCCACCGGAAGAGAAGGGGAGAGGGGGGCCCTTCGTCTTCTTCTTCCTTGACCTCCTCCCAAGATGGGAGAAGGGTTTCCCCTCTGGTCCTTGGCCTCCATGGCGTGGGAGGGGCGAGAGCCCCTCCGAGATTGGATCTGTCTCTCTCTATTTCTGCGTTCTCAGATTCTACCCTTTCACCGTTTTTTATATTCCCGGAGATCCATAACTCCAATTGGGCTGAAATTTTAACACGATCTCTATCCGAATATTAGATTTCTTGTGGCGAAAGAAGGGCATCAACCGCCTTACGGGGTGGCCACGAGGGTTAGGGGCGCGCCCCTGCCTCGTGCCTCCCTCGGGCACCGTCTCGCGTGGATTTTTCTTCCCAAAAATCATATATATTCCAAAACAATCTCTATTAGTTTTTATCCCGTTTGGACTCCATTTGATATGGATATTCTGCGAAACAAAAAACATGCAACAAACAGGAACTGGCACTGGGCACTGGATCAATATGTTAGTCCCAAAAATAGTACAAAAAGTTGCCAAAAGTATATGAAAGTTGTACAATATTGGCATGGAACAATCAAAAATTATAGATACGATGAAGACATATCGGCATCCCCAAGCTTAATTCCTGCTCGTCCTCGAGTAGGTAAATGATAAAAAAGATAATTTTTGATGTGGAATGCTACCTAGCATAATCTTGATCACATATCTAATCATGGCATAAATATTAAGACACGAGTGAGTCAAAGCAATAGTCTATCATTTGACATAAAAACAATAATACTTCAAGCCTACTAATAAAGCAATCATGTCTTTTCAAAATAACATGGCCAAAGGAAGTTATCCCTACAAAATCATATAGTCTGGCTATGCTCCATCTTCACCACACAAAATATTCACATCATGCACAACCCCGATGACAAGCCAAGCAATTGTTTCATACTTTTGAAGTTCTCCAACCTTTTCAACTTTCACGCAATACATGAGCATGAGCCATGGACATAGCACTATAGGTGGAATAGAATGGTGGTTGTGGAGAAGACAAAAAGGAGAAGATAGTGTCACATCAACTAGGCATATCAACGGGCCATGGAGATGCCCATTAATAGATATCAATGTGAGTGAGTAGGGATTGCCATGCAACGGATGCACTAGAGTTATAATTGTATGAAAGCTCAGACTGAAAACTAAGTGGGTGTGCATCGAACTTGCTTTCTCATGAAGACCTCAGGCGTTTGAGGAGGCCCATCATCGGAATATACAAGACAAGTTCAATAATGAAAATTCCCACTAGTATAAGAAAGTGATAACTCAAGAGTCTCTCTATATGAAGAACATGGTGCTACTTTGAAGCACAAGTGTGGTAAAGGATAATAACATTGCCCCTTCTTTCTTTTTCTCTCAATTTTTTTGTTTTTTTGGTGGGCTTCTTTGGCCTCCTTTTTTATTTGGGCTTTTTTGGCCTCTTTTATTTATTTTAAAGTCCGAAGTCTCATCCCGACTTGTGGGGGAATCATAGTCTCCATCATCCTTTCCTCACTGGGGCAATGCTCTAATAATGATGATCATCACACTTCTATTTACTTACAACTCAATATTACAACTCGATACTAGAACAAAGATATGACTCTATATGAATGCCTCCGGCGGTGTACCGGGATGTGCAATGATCTAGCGTAGCAATGGCATCAAAAAATGTACAAGCCATGAAAACATCATGCAAGCTATCTTACGATCATGCAAGGCAATATGACAATGAATGCTCAAGTCAAGTATATGATGATGATGTAAGTTGCATGGCAATATATCTCGGAATGGCTATGGAAATGCCATGATAGGTAGGTATGGTGTCTGTTTTGAGGAAGGTATATGGTGGGTTTGAGGTACCAACGAAAGTTGCGCCAATACTAGAGAGGCTAGCAATGGTGGAAGGGTGAGAGTGCGTATAATCCATGGACTCAACATTAGTCATAAAGAACTGACATAGTTATTGCAAAAGTCTATTAGCTATCAAAACAAAGTACTACGCGCATGCTCCTAGGGGGATAGATTGGTAGGAAAAGACCATCGCTCGTCCCCGACCACCACTCATAAGGAAGACAATCAATAAATAAATCATGCTCCGACTTCATCACATAACGGTTCACCATACGTGCATGCTACGGGAATCACAAACCTCAACACAAGTATTTCTACAATCCACAGCTACCCACTAGCATGACTCTAATATCACCATCTTTATATCACAAAACTATTGCAAGGAATCAAACATATCATATTTAGTGATCTACAAGTTTTATGTAGGATTTTATGACTAACCATGTGAATGACCAGTTCCTGTCATCTCTCTAAATAGATATAAGTGAAGCAAGAGAGTTTAAATATTTCTACAAAAGATATGCCCACGCTCTAACAAATATAAGTGAAGCAAAAGAGCATTCTACAAATGGTGGTTTTCTATGTAAAGAGAAACATGCAATCCAAACTTCAATATATATAAGTGAAGCACATGGAGCATTCTATAAAGCCATACTCAAAAGATATAAGTGAAGTGCATGGAACATTCTATAAATCAACCAAGGACTATCTCATACCAGCATGGTGCATAAAAGAAAAATGAAAACTAATGCAAAAAGACGCTCCAAGATTGCACATATCGCATGAACGAAACGAATCCGAAAACATACTGATACTTGTTGAAGAAAGAGGGGATGCCTTCCGGGGCATACCCAAGCTTAGGCGGTTGAGTCTCTTTGAATATTTACTTGGGGTACCTTGGGCATCCCCAAGCTTGAGCTCTTGCCTCTCTTCCTTCTTCTCACATCGAGACCTTCTTGATCATCGAACACTTCATCCACACAAAATTTCAACAGAAAACTTGGTAAGATCCGTTAGTATAATAAAGCAAATCACTACTCTAAGTACTATTGAAAACCAATTCATATTTTGTTTTTGCATTGTGTCTACTGGAGTATAACTTTTTCATGGCTTAATCCACTGATATGAATCGATAGTTTCATCAAAACAAGCAAACTATGCATCAAAAACAGAATCTGTCTAAAACAGAACAGTCTGTAATAATCTGAACATTCACCATACTTCTGATACTTGAAAAATTCTGCCAAAATTAGGAAACATAAAAAATTTGTATATAAAGACAGTGCAAAAGGAATCAGAACTGTTTGACGTTCCAGTAAAAAATGTAAAATCGCACACTACAGCCAAAGTTTCTGTCCTGCACCATACAAACCAACAAGCATTGTAAACATCCTAAAGGCAAACCTTGGCACATTATTTTTATAATACAATGGAATTGTACAAGGGGATAATTATTTTTACTGAAAAGTTTCTGTAATCAAGATTCACAAAGTTTCCGTGAGCATGAACAAAGTTCAAGGCTAGCTCCCACTTCAACAATGCTCGTCTTTCTCACTTTTGATTTCCTTTTTGAAAAAGTTTTGGGTTCCCCTCTTTATTTTTGTTGTTTTTAAACTATATAAAAGCACTCAACAGAAGTAAATGACTCTCTAAAACTTCCGGGTTGTCTCCCTGGCAGCGCTTTCTTTAAAGCCATTAGGCTAGGCATATAGTGCTCAAGTAATGAATCCACCCAGATCCCAAGGTATATCAAAGCCAATTTCAATTAACAATGATTTGTAATTTAGTAGTGAGAACAAAGTAACATATATCATGCAACAACGAAGTCTAAATCTCTTCATATGCATCGGCATGTCATAAAAGAACAATTCATGCACACAAAGTAAAGGCCAATGCATAGTATAAACAGTTTCTTGCAATTTTATCGTGTGGGAAACATAGAGAGGTGGAGATATAGTTCCTCTCTCATAATAATTGCAAGTAGGAGCAGCAAGCACATCATATTATATATATCAAAATCATCGTGTGTAGTAGTAAAAGGCAACCCATCAATATAATCCTTAATAAGAACAAACTTCTCCGATATAGTGTAGTTTGGAGAATTCAAAAAGATAATAGGACTATCATGTGTGGGTGCAATAGCAACAATTTCATGTTTAACATAAGGAACTATAGCAATTTCATCTCCATAAGCATAATTCATATTGGCATCTTGGCCACAAGCATAGCAAGCATCATCAAAAAGGGATATTTCAAAAGAATCAACGGGATCATAGCAATTATCATAGCATTCATCCTTCGGTAAGCATGAAGGGAAATAAAACAATGTATGAGTTGAAGAGTTAGTCTCATTAGAAGGTGGGCACGGGTGATCAATCCGCTCTTCCTCCTTTTGTTCTTCGCTCTCCTCCTCATCTTTTTCATCCAATGAGCTCACAGTTTCATCAATTTCTTCTTAGATTCCTGCAAAATATTAGTCTCTTCTGGGACAGCGGAGACTTTCTCAATAAACGCGTGAATATTGGAATTGTATTCATAATTCTCATAACAATATTTAAGGATAGCTAAATTTCCAGGTCTGTAGACAACATCATAAAGATTTTCATATTCTTTGAACATAGATTCAATTTCATAAGCACCCATAAAAGCAACAAATTCTTCTATTTGTTCCACATCATAGTAGTCACATATACCTCTAGCATAAGAAGCCAACGTTTCATTATCATTAAATTCACATGAAAAGGGAAGGTGTGGAGCCTTCATCCTAGAGCAACAAGTATAATCATATCTCAAGCATAGTTGCCTAGCATACCAATACAACATATAAATTTGATCCCATAATAGTTTCCCTTTTTGAGTCAAGCGATAATCCCTAAAGTATTCATGTTGATCCAACGTGTCTCCCATTACCAAATTGAATGGGGTTTTCTCTGGATTATCAACGTAGTACATAATATCTATCACATAACGAACATCGAGGGGTTTAGGAGGTTCCTCATCTCCATGAGCAGCAAGTACACCTAATTTTTTTGGTATTTCGTGTTCCATATCCATAACTAAAGATAAAGAACAACTAAGAACAACAAATAAAAATTACTTAGTGATAAAGCAAACAAGCACACACGAGAATATTCACCCCACGCTATTGCTCCCCGGCAACGGCGCCAGAAAAAGGTCTTGATAACCCACAAGTATAGGGGATCGCAACAGTTTCCGATAAGTAAGAGTGTCGAACCCAAGGAGGATCTAAAGGCAGAACAAATATTCCCTCAAGTTCTATCGACCACCGATACAACTCTACTCACGCTTGACGTTCGCTTTACCTAGAACAAGTATGAAACTAGAAGTACTTTGTAGGTGTTGTTGGATAGGTTTGCAAGATAATAAAGATTACATAAATAAAAAGTAGGGGCTGTTTAGATAAAGACACACCTAAGTCAGTTTAGTAGAGAGCTTGTTATTATGAGAAATTTATTTGTCCCTAGGCAATCAATAACTAGACCGCTAATCATTATTGCAATATTATATGAGGGAGAGGCATAAGCTAACATACTTTCTCTACTTGGATCATATGCACTTATGATTGGAACTCTAGCAAGCATCCGCAACTACTAAAGATCATTAAGGTAAAACCCAACCATAGCATTAAAGTATCAAGTCCTCTTTATCCCATACGCAAACAACCTACTTACTCGGGTCTGAGCTTCTGTCACTCACGCCACCCACCATAAGCAAATCATGAACATATTGCAAACCCTACAGCGGGAATCCCTCACGCTTGCGCAACACATAGAGCACCATAGGATAGCACCAATAATAAAACATGCAACTCAAACCAATCACGATCATCAATTAACACATAGGACAAAACAGATCTACTCAAACATCATAGGATAGCCATACATCATTGGGAAATAATATATAGTGTTGAGCACCATGTTTAAGTGGAGATTACAGCGGGTAAAAGAGGGGTTACACCGCTGCATAGAGGGGGGAAGAGTTTGTGATGATGGCGGTGAAGTTGTTGGTGAAGATTGCGGTGATGATGATGGCCACGACAGCGTTCCGGCGCCACTGGAAGAGAAGGGGAGAGGGGGCCCCTTCATCTTCTTCTTCCTTGACCTCTTCCCTAGATGGGGGAAGGGTTTCCCCTCTAGTCCTTGGCCTCCATGGCGTGGGAGGGGCGAGAGCCCCTCCGAGATTGGATCTGTCTCTCTGTCTCTCTCCGTTTCTGCGTTCTCAGATTCTACCCTTTCACCGTTTTTTATATTCCCAGAGATCCGTAACTCCGATTAGGCTGAAATTTTAACACGATCTCTATCTAGATATTACCTTTCTTGCGGCAAAAGAAGGGCATCAACCGCCTTACGGGGTGCCATGAGGGCCAGGGGCGCGCCCAGGGGGGTGGGGCGCGCCCCCTGCCTCATGCCTCCCTCGGGCACCGTCTCACGTGGATTTTTCTTCCCAAAAATCATATATATTCCAAAAAAAATCTCCGTCAGTTTTTATCTCGTTTGGAATCCGTTTGATATGGATATTCTATGAAACAAAAACATGCAACAAACAGGAACTGGCACTGGGCACTAGATCAATATGTTAGTCCCCAAAATAGTATAAAAAGTTGCCAAAAGTATATGAAAGTTGTAGAATATTGGCATGGAACAATCAAAATTATAGATACGACAGAGACATATCAGTAACCCTTTCGAACGGGAGACGCATAGTGGTTACGCATACTGATGATTGACACCTATAGCTAGCAAGTTTCATCGGCACGAAGACCGTAACAGAGCAAATGATGGGGGGAGGAGGAGATGTCATTTGTGCTCACCAACAAACGGAGGGGCAGAGCTCGTCGAACACCAGACCCTCGCAGCGACGAAATAACTGCACATTTAAATCGAAAGATGAATAACATAGCAATTTTGTTTCTTCTGTCGACTTAACTACATTTTTACAACAGGATGAGCGGGTTAGGGGGTCCTTGGCATCGATGGAACCCCAATTAGCAAGTATCATCGGTGCGAGATACATGTGGCGCTCGGCGTTGAACACTAGATCCACATCCCACAAGTGAAGCCAGCACCCGGCGTCCTGCAACAATAGTTCCAGTAGCCGATGACGGTCGAACACCTTGGCGAATTTGTCTGGCAGCCTCTACGATGAGGATTAAAGCCAAGTTTTGAAATTTCAAAGAACCAAACCGACTTGAGTTAGTTTGGGTGTTTGAAGTTTCAACACTTGCCTTCTAATCATCATCGCAGAGGCTGCCAGACAAATTCGCAATGGTGTTCGACCGCCATCGATGCCGAGAACAGTTGCTTTGGGACGCCAGACATCGGCGTTACTTGTGGGACATGTATGTAGTACTCTACACCGACGACCACATGTATCTCGCACCGACGATACTTGCTATTTAGGGTTCCATCGACACCGAGGAACCCCTAACCTGCTCGTCCCCAGGCCCCTCTTTTTTCCTTTCCTTCTTCTCTTCCTTTTCTTCTTCTTCTTCCTCCTCCTCTTCTTCTTCTTCTAATTATTATTATTATTATTCATCTTCTTCTTTCTTCTTCTCCCTCCTCCTCCTCCTTCTACTCCTCTTCTTCTTCTAAACTAAAACTAAAACTAATCTAAACTAAACTAAACTAAAATAAACTAAAACTAAAACTAAACTGAAAATAAAACTAAACTAAAACTAAAACTAAAACAGAAACTAAACTAAACTAAAAAACTAAACTAAAAAAAGGGGGAAGAAGAAACCTGTAGGGGATCGCCGGTAGAGGGCGAGGTCGGCCGGTGGGGTGGGGCGGTGCAGAGGAGGGCGACAGCAGGCCGGGGCGGCGTAGGGCCGCGGGGAGGGGTCCGACACTAGGGCGGCCCGGCGCAGGCCTC
>NC_041384.1:506833914-506838141 GCF_002162155.2 Triticum dicoccoides | reverse complement strand
CGGCGGCGTGGGCTGGCGGGCGGTGGCGGCAGAGCGGCAGGGGAGGAGAGAGGCGGGCGCGCGGGAGGGATACAGAGAGAGAGAGAGAGAGAGAGAGAGAGGGGGAGACGGCTCGGCCCGTTAAGTGGGCCTTCTTTGTCGTTTGCTAGCAGACGGCAAAGAGGGCGGCCGTTTAGGGATGGCCCATGTCTCCTCTTTGCCATCCTCCGGCGGACGGCAAAGAACCTAACCTAGCCACGCCATGCCCTGTGGGGCCCACCTGGCCCTTTGCCGTCTGCCTTCTAGCTCTTTGCAGTCAGCTGGCTGATGGCAAAGAAGCAGTGGGCGGCAAATATACTTTTTGCCATCTGCACTTTCTTTGCCATCCGCTTTGTGGAAGCGGACGACAAAGAGGCTATTTGCCGTCAGCTGGCGGACGGGAAAGAGGTGGCAGACGGAAAATTGCCAGATTCCAGTAGTGGGTAAATCAGTAAGAGGCATCATAGATCGCACCATATGTAGTAAAGTACGATTACGATGTTCGGACACACCATTACGCTGTGGTGTTCCGGGTGGCGTGAGTTGCGAAACTATTCCGCATTGTTTCAATTGAAGACCAAACTCGTAACTCAAATATTCTCTTCCATGATCAGATCGTAGAAACTTTATTTTCTTGTTGCGATGATTTTCCACTTCACTCTGAAATTCTTTGAACTTTTCAAATGTTTCAGACTTATGTTTCATCAAGTAGATATATGCATATCTGCTCAAATTATGTGTGAAGGTGAGAAAATAACGATACCCGCCGCGAGCCTCAACATTTATCGGACCACATACATCAGTATGTTTGATTTCCAACAAATCTGTTGCTCGCTCCATAGTTCTGGAGAACGGCGTTTTAGTCATCTTTCCCATGAGGCATGGTTCGCAAGTACCAAGTGATTCATAATCAAGTGATTCCAAAAGTCCATCAGAATGGAGTTTCTTCATGTGCTTTACACCAATATGACCTAAACGGCAGTGTCACGAATAAGTTACACTATCATTATCAACTTTGCATCTTTTGGCTTCAACATTATGAAAATGTGTATCACTACTATTGAGATTCATTAAAAATAGACCACTCTTCAAGGGTGCATCACCATAAACGATATTACCCATATAAATAGAACAACCATTATTCTCTGATTTAAAGAAATAACCGTGTCGCATCAAACAAGATCCATATATAATGTTCATGCTCAACGCTGGCACCAAATAACAATTATTCAGGTCTAAAACTAATCCCGAAGGTAGATGTAGAGGTAGCGTGCCGACGGCGATCACATCGACTTTGGAACCATTTCCCACGCGCATTGTCACCTCGTCCTTAGCCAATCTTCGCTTAATCCGTAGTCCCTATTTTGAGTTGCAAATATTAGCAACAGAACCAGTATCAAATACCCAGGTTCTACTACGAGCTTTAGTAAGGTACACATCAATAACATGTATATCACATATACCTTTGTTCACCTTGCCATCCTTATTATCCGCCAAATACTTGGGGCAGTTCCGCTTCCACTGACCAGTCCCTTTGCAGTAGAAGCACTCAGTCTTAGCCTTAGGTCCAGACATGGGTTTCTTCTCTTGAGCAGCAACTTGTTTGCCGTTCTTCTTGAAGTTCCCTTTCTTCTTCCCTTTACCCCTTTTCTTGAAACAGGTGGTCTTGCTGACCATCAACACTTGATGCTCCTTCATGATTTCTACCTCCGCAACCTTTAGCATTGCGAAGAGCTCGGGAATTGTCTTATCCATCCCTTGCATGTTATAGTTCATCACGAAGCTCTTGTAGCTTGGTGGTAGTGATTGAAGAATTCTGTCAATCACACTATCATCCGGAAGATTAACTCCCAGTTGAATCATGCGATTGCAGTACCCAGACATTCTGAGTATATGTTCACTAACAGAACTATTCTCCTCCATTTTGCAGTTGTAGAACTTATTGGAGACCTCATATCTCTCAATCCGGGCATTTGCTTGAAATATTACCTTCAACTCCTGGAACATCTCATATGCTCCATGACGTTCAAAACGTCATTGAAGTCCCGGTTCTAAGCCGTAAATCATGGCACACTGAACTATCGAGTAGTCATCAGCTTTGCTTTGCCAGACGTTCATAACTTCTGGTTCAACTACTGCAGTAGGTTTGGCACCTAGCGGTCCTTCCAGGATGTAATTCTTCTGTGCAGCAATGAGGATAATCCTCAAGTTACGGACCCAGTCCGTGTAATTGCTACCATCATCTTCCAACTTTGCTTTCTCAAGGAACACATTAAAATTCAATGGAACAACAGCACGGGCCATCTATCTACAACAACATAGACACGCAAAATACTATCAGGTACTAAGTTCATGATAAATTTAGGTTCAATTAATCATATTTAAGAACTCCCACTTAGATAGACATCCCTCTAATCATCTAAGTGATCACGTGATCCAAATCAACTAAACCATGACCAATCATCACGTGAAATGGAGTAGTTTTCAATGGTGAACATCACTATGTTGATCATATCTACTATATAATTCACGCTCGACCTTTCGGTCTCAGTGTTCCGAGGCCATATCTGCATATGCTAGGCTCGTCAAGTTTAACCGGAGTATATCTGCGTGTGCAAAACTAGCTTGCACCCGTTGTATGTGAACGTAGAGCTTATCACACCCGATCATCACGTGGTGTCTCTGCACGAAGAATTTTGGCAACGGAGCATACTTAGGAAGAACACTTGTACCTTGAAATTTAGTGAGAGATCATCTTATAATGCTACCGTCAATCAAGCAGAATAAGATGCATAAAGGATAAACATCACATGCAATCAATATAAGAGATATGATATGGCCATCATCATCTTGTGCCTTTGATCTCCATCTCCAAAGCACCGTCATGATCACCATCGTCACTAGCATGACACCTTGATCTCCATCATAGCATCATTGTCGTCTCACCAAATATTGCTTCTACGACTATCACTACCGTTTAGTGATAAAGTGAAGCAATTACAAGGCGATTGCATTGCATACAATAAAGCAACAACCATATGGCTCCTGCCAGTTGCCGATAACTCTGTTACAAAACATGATCATCTCATACAATAAAATATAGCATCATGCCTTGACCATATCACATCACAACATGCCCTGCAAAAACAAGTTAGACGTCGTCTACTTTGTTGCTGCAAGTTTAAGTGGCTGCTATGTGCTGAGCACCGTTCTTACCTATGCATCAAAACCACAACGATATTTCGTCAAGTTAGTGCTATTTTAACCTTCAACAAGGACCGGGCGTAGTCACACTCGGTTCAATTAAAGTTGGAGAAACTAACACCCGCCAGCCACCTTTGTGCAAAGCATGTTGGTAGAACCAGTCTCGCGTAAGCGTACGCGTAATGTCGGTCCGGGCCACTTCATCCAACAATACCGCCGAACAAAAGTATGACATGCTGGTAAGCAGTATGACTTGTGTCGCCCACAACTCACTTGTATTCTACTCATGCATATAACATCTACGCATAAACCTGGCTCTGATACCACTGTTGGGGAACGTAGTAAATTCAAAAAAATTCCTACGCACACGCAAGATTATGGTGATGCATAGCAACGAGAGAGGAGAGTATCGTCCACGTACCCTTGTAGACCGTAAGCAGAAGCGTTATGAGAACGCGGTTGATGTAGTCGTATGTCTTCACAATCCGACCAATCCAAGTACCAAACGTAAGGCACCTCCGATTTCAGCACATGTTCAGCTCAATGACGTCCCATGAACTCCGATCCAGCAGAGCTTCATAGAAGAGTTCCGTCAGCACGACGAAGTGATGGCGGTGATGATGTTGTTACCGACACAGGGCTTCTCCTAAGCACCACTCCGATATGATCGAGGTGGATTATGGTGGAGGGGGGCACCGCACACAGCCTGGAACAATCGACTTGTGTGTCCTAGGGTTCCCCCTGCCCCTGTATATAACGGAGCAAAGGGGGAGGCCGGTCGGCCCTTGCAGGGCATGCCAGGAGGAGGAGTCCTCCTCCTAGTAGAAGTAGGACTCCTCTTTCCTACTCCTACTAGGAGGGGGGAAGGAAGGAGGAGAGGGAGAAGGAAAGGGGGCGCCGCCCCCTTCCCTAGTCCAATTCCGACCAGAGGGGGAGGGGGCACGCGGCCTGCCCTCGCCGGCCCTCTCTCTCTCCACTAAGCCCCATATGGCCCATTACTTCTCC
>NC_041384.1:506798554-506833492 GCF_002162155.2 Triticum dicoccoides | reverse complement strand
GGGGGTTCCGGTAACCCTCCGGCACTCTGGTTTTCTCCGAAATCACCCGGAACACTTCCAGTATCCGAATATAGTCATCCATTATAGCAATATTTATGTCTTTACCATTTCGAGACTCCTCGTCATGTCCGTGATAACATCAGGGACTCCGAACTACCTTCAGTATATCAAATCACATAAACTCATAATACCGATCGTCACCGAACGTTAAGCGTGCGGACCCTACGGGTTCGAGTACTATGTAGACATGATTGAGACACGTCTCCGGTCAATAACCAATAGCGGAACCTGGATGCTCATATGGCTCCTACATATTCTACGCAGATCTTTATCGGTCAAACCACATAACAACATACATTGTTCCCTTTGTCATCGGTATGTTACTTGCCCGAGGTTCGATCATTGGTATCTCAATACCTAGCTCGATATCGTTACCGGCAAGTCTCTTTACTCGTTCCGTAATGCATCATCCTGCAACTAACTCATTAGTTGCATTGCTTGCAAGGCTTATAGTGATGTGCATTACCGAGTGGGCCCAGAGATACCTATCTGACAATCGAAGTGACAAATCCTAATCTTGATCTATGCCAACTCAACAAGTACCATCGGAGATACCTGTAGAGCACCTTTATAATCACCCAGTTACATTGTGATGTTTGGTAGCACACAAAGTGTTCCTCCGGTAATCGGGAGTTGCATAATCTCATAGTCATAGGAACATGTATAAGTCATGAAGAAAGCAATAGCAGTAATCTAAAACGTTCAAGTGCTAAGCTAACGGAATGAGTCAAGTCAATCACATCATTCTCCTAATGATGTGATCCCGTTTATAAAATGACATATCATGTCTATGGTTAGGAAACATAACCATCTTTGATCAACGAGCTAGTCAAGTAGAGGCATACTAGTGACACTCTGTTTGTCTATGTATTCACACATGTATTATGTTTCCGGTTAATACTATTCTAGCATGAATGATAAACATTTATCATGAAATAAGGAAATAAGTAATAACTTTATTATTGCCTCCAGGGAATATTTCCTTCACATTTATGAACAGTGGACATGCAACTAGTACATGAGTGTTGTGTTTAAATCTAGAATTATTTTGGGTTTGTTTGGCATTTTTATACATTAATTGAGTTTCTGGGCATTTAATGTGCATAATTCAAATTTGAACTACAAGCACATGCTCCAATGCACCAAAGTTTGTTGAAAAATCACATGTGTGTCTTTGGGTGAAATTATAGGTCCCATGCAACAAATGGGAATGAAATTGAAACATCTGGGCATCGTGGCTCGGCTAGAAAGATTGAGAAACTTGGTTTTTTAATTTCTGTAAATCCAAAACACGTCTCAAAATCACAAAACTTGGCATGGTGTCATGATATGGCACCAACATGCTGTGGTAAATTTTTTGGCCGAACTGGGACAAGCTTTGGTGTAAGGTTCTTGCAAACCGGAGCTTCCCTTAAGAAGGCTCGTGGTTCCGAGAGGGAACGTGTCACCTCCGTGTGCGAAACGAGATACATACACTGCCTTCTCCCACCTTAATTTTTTTACACTGGCAGATTAGACCAAATAGAAGTATCGTGCTAAATTTTGGAATTATTTCAGGTTCGTTTGGCCTCTTTTATACATTAATTGAGTTTCTGGGCATTTAATGTGCATAATTCAAATTTGAACTACAAACACAAGCTTCAGTGCACCAAAGTTGGTTGAAAAAT
Source organism: Triticum dicoccoides (assembly GCF_002162155.2). NCBI lineage: Eukaryota > Viridiplantae > Streptophyta > Magnoliopsida > Poales > Poaceae > Triticum > Triticum dicoccoides. The sequence continues at coordinate 506,831,765 of NC_041384.1, read as the reverse complement.
CACATGTGTGTCTTTGGGTGAATTTATAGGTCCCATGCAAGAAACGGGAATGCATTTCAAACATCTTGGCGTCGTGGCTTGGCCGGAAAGATTGAGAAACTTGGTTTTTTAATTCCTGTAAATCCAAAACACGCCTAAAAATCATGAAACTTGGCATGGTGTCATGACATGGCACCAACATGCTGCGGTATTTTTTTCCCAAATTGGGACAAGCTTTGGAATAAGCTTCTTGCAAACCGGAGCTTCCCTCAAGAAGGCTCGTGGTTCCAAGAGGCAACGTGTCACCTCCATGTGTGAAATGAGATACGTACACTGCCTTCTCCCGCCTTAATTTTTTTACACAGGAAGATTAGACTAAATAGAAGTATCGTGCTAAATTTTGGAATTATTCCGGGTTTGTTTGGCCTTTTTATACATTAATTGAGTTTCTGGGCATTTAATGTGCATAATTCAAATTTGAACTACAAGCACATGCTCTAGTGTACCAAAGTTGGTTGAAAAATCACATGTGTGTCTTTTGGTGAATTTATATGTCCCATGCAAGAAATGGGAACGAAATTCAAACATCTGGGCGTCGTGGCTCGGCGGGAAAGATTGACAAACTTGGTTTTTTAATTCCTATAAATCCAAAACACGCCTGAAAATCATGAAACTTGGCATGGTGTCATGACATGGCGCCAACATGCTACGGTAATTTTTTTGGCCGATTTGGGACAAGCCTTGGTGTAAGCTTCTTGCAAACCGGAGCTTCCCTCAAGAAGGCATGTGGTTCCGAGAGGGAACGTGTCACCTCCGTGTGCGAAACGAGATACGTACACTGCCTTCTCCCGCCTTAATTTTTTTACACACGCAGATTAGACCAAATAGAAGTGTCGTGCTAAATTTTGGAATTATTTCGGGTTCGTTTGTCCTTTTTATACATTAATTGAGTTTTTGCACATGTAATGTGCATAATTGAAATTTGAAGTACAAGCACATGCTCAAGTGCACCAAAGTTGGTTGAAAAATCACATGTGTGTCCTTGGGTGAATTTATAGGTCCCATGCAAGAAATGGGAATGAAATTCAAACATCTGGGCATTCTGGCTCGGCCGGAAAGATTGAGAAACTTGGTTTTTTTAATTCCTGTAAATCCAAAACATGCCTGAAAATCATGAAACTTGGCATGGTGTCATGACATGGCACCAACATGCTGCAGTTATTTTTTTTGGCCGAATTGGGACAAGCTTTGGTGTAAGCTTTTTTGCAATCCGTTGCTTCCCTCAAGAAGGCTCGTGGTTCCGAGAGGGAACATGTCACCTCCGTGTGCGAAATGACATACGTACACTGCCTTCTCCCACCTTAATTTTTTTACACAGGAAGATTAGACCAAATAGAAGTGTCGTGCTAAATATATGAATTATTCCGGGTTCGCTTGGCCTTTTTTATACATCAATTGAGTTTCTGCGCATTTAATGTGCATAATTCAAATTTGAACTACAATCACATGCTCCAGTGCACCAAAGTTGTTTGAAAAATCACATGTGTGTCCTTGGCTGAATTGCTAGGTCCCATGCAAGAAATAGGAATGAAATTCAAACACCTGGGCATCGTGGCTCGGCCGAAAAGATTGAGAAACTTGGTTTTTTAATCCCTGTAAATCCAAAACACGCCTGAAAATCATGAAACTTGGCATGGTGTCATGACATGGCACCAACATGATGTGGTAATTTTTCTGTCCGATTTGCGAAGGCGCACACATTAACAATCAACAAAGTCATTTTGGAACAAGTGTTGTCACGTTACAAATCAGAAACACAATATTATTGAAACCGTGGGCATTCTACTTACCAATTACGTGCCGCCATGCGTCCCTTTTTTTATTGGCTAGGAGGTGCCGTGCGGGGTAACTATTTGAGTACGGGAGGCGTGCGATCAGACCCATGCGCATGCTCATCGGGAGGAGAGCCCTTTGACCTCTACCTGCCGCACACCTCTGATGACCCGCAAGTATAGGGGATCTATCATAGTCCTTTCGATAAGTAAGAGTGTCGAACCCAACGAGGAGCATAAGGAAATGATAAGTGGTTTCCAGCAAGGTATTCTCTACAAGTACTGAAATAAGTGGTAACAAATAGTTTTGTGATAACATAATTTGTAATGAGCAACAAGTAATAAAAGTAAATAAGGTGCATCAAGGTGGCCCAATCCTTTTTGTAGCAAAGGACAAGCCTGTACAAACTCTTATATGATGTAAAGCGCTCCCGAGGACACATGGGAATATCGTCAAGCTAGTTTTCATCATGTTCATATGATTCACGTTCGGTACTTTGATAATTTGGTATGTGGGTGGACCGGTGCTTGGGTACTTCCCTTACTTGGACAAGAATCCCACTTATGATTAACCTCTATTGCAAGAATCCGCAACTACACCAAAAGTATTAAGGTAAACCTAACCATAGCATGAACATATGGATCCAAATCAGCCCCTTACGAAGCAACACATAAACTAGGGTTTAAGATTCTGTCACTCTAGCAACCCATCATCTACTTATTACTTCCCAATGCCTTCCTCTAGGCCCAAATAATGGTGAAGTTTCATGTAGTCGACGTTCACATAACACCACTAGAGGAGAGACAACATACATCTCATCAAAATATCGAACGAATACCAAATTCACATGACTACTAATAGCAAGACTTCTCCCATGTCCTTAGGAACAAAAGTAACTACTCACAAAGCATAAACATGTTCATAATCAGAGGGGTATTAATATGCATATAGGATCTGAACATATGATCTTCCACCAATTGAACCAACTAGCATCAACTACAAGGAGTAATTAACACTACTAGCAACCTACTAGCACCAATCCCGGACTTGGAGACAAGAGATGAACTAAGGGTTTGAGATGAGATGGTGATGATGAAGATGTTGATGGAGATTGCCCTCTCCCGATGAGAGGAGCGTTGGTGATGATGATGGCGATGATTTCCCCCTCCGGGAGGGAATTTTCCCCGGCAGAACAGCTCCGCCAGAGCCCTAGATTGGTTCCGCCAAGGTTCCGCCTCGTGGCGGCGGAGTTTCGTCTGAGATGATGGCTTATGATTTTTTTCCCATCGGAAGACTCCATATAGTAGAAGATGGCCACCGGAGGGCCTCCAGGGGGCCCATGAGGTAGGGGGTGCGCCCAGAGGGGTAAGGCGCGCCCCCACCCTCGTGGGCAGGGTGTGGCCCCCCTGGTGAAGTTCTTGCTCTCAGTATTTTTTATATATTTGGAAAACATCTTCCGTGAAGTTTCAGGACTTTTGGAGCTGTGTAGAATAGGTCTCTAATATTTGCTCCTTTTTCAGCCCAGAATCCTAGCTGCCAGCATTCTCCCTCATTATGTAAACCTTGTAAAATAAGAGAGAATAGGCATAAGTATTGTGACATAATGTTTAATAACAGCCCATAATGCAATAAATATCGATATAAAAGCATGATGAAAAATGGACGTATCAACTCCCCCAAGCTTAGACCTCGCTTGTCCTCAAGCGAAAAGCCGAAATCGAAAAATATGTCCACATGTTTAGAGATAGAGGTGTCGATAAAAATAAAATACGGACATGAGGGCATCATGATCATTCTTAGAACAACAACTTATATAATTCTTGTCATATAATCTCTAATGCTAGAGTAATAATTCAATCACAATATCAAGTATGAATCGTAAACTTCATTGAAAACTAACAAACTATAATCTTAGTCATTCAAGCAATTGCAATTTATCATAACATAGGAAAGAGTCAATGTATAAGAGCTTTTCAGCAAGTCCACATACTCAACTGTCATACAGTCTTTCACAATTGCTGACACTCACGCAATACTTATGAGTATGGAGTTTTAATTGGACGCAGAGAAAGATAGGGGCTTATAGTTTTGCCTCCCAACGTTTTACCTCAAGGGTAATGTCAACAGTAATAGTTCATGAAAACTCACATCCAATTAGCCATATATACCAGGATCTTTCCAACATATTGTGCTTGCCAAAGGATAAAGTGTAAAAAGGAAGGGTGAAAATCACCATGACTCTTATGCAATGTAGGAGATAAAAGTAAAAGATATGCCCTTCGCAGAGGGAAGCAGAGGTTGTCATGCACTTTTATGGTTGGATGCACAAAATCTTAATGCGAAAGAACGTCACTTTATATTGCCACTTGTGATATGGACCTTTATTATGTAGTTTGTCGCTTTTATTACTTCCATATCACACGATCGTATAAAGCTTATTTCCTCCACACCAATCAATCATACATATTTAGAGAGCAATTTTTATTGCTTGCACCAATGACAACTTACTTGATGGATCTTACTCAATCCATAGGTAGATATGGAGGACTCTTATGGCAAGACTGGTTTAAGGGTATTTGGAAGCACAAGTAGTATCTCTACTTGGTGCAATGAATTTGGCTAGCATGAGGGGGAAAGGCAAGCTCATCATGTTGGAAGATCCAGGACAATATAATTCATCTCAGATGTAAGAAAACACAACCCATTACGTTGTCTTCCTTGTCCAATGTCAACTCTTTAGCATGTCATATTTTAATGAGTGCTCAAAATCATAAAAGATGTCCAAGATAGTATATTTATATGTGAAGACCTCTCTTTCTTTATTACTTCCTATTAATTGCAAAGATGACCAAAACTGTGTTTGTCAACCCTCAACAACTTTTATTCATCATACTCTTTCTATGTGAGCTCATTACTCTCCATAAGACGCACATGATCTCTTTGTTTCTTTTTATTTCTTTCTCTTTTATTTTATTCCCTTAGTATCATGGCAAAATAATCAAGCCCTTAACTCAACACTAATCTTTATTATATAGCTCACGGACTCGATTACATAGAAGGATAATAAAGCAAAACTCACAACTAGATCACACTAAGAACTTTTATTCTACTAGATCAAGATATTACCAAAAGGATCAAACTAAGAAAAACGGTAAAGATAAAAGTGATGGTGATACGATACCGGGGCACTCCCCCAGGCTTGGCAGTTGCCAAGTGGAGTGCCCATACCAGATACTCAATTCTTCTTTGTTGGTGGAGACGGTGGTGATTTTGTTGATGACGTAGGCTTGTCGTCCTTCTTCCAGGGCATAGGCTCATCATCATAGAAGGATGATCGAGTCTCTTGAAACCTTAAATTTGAAGCCAAACTCATCCTCTTAAATCTATATTCATACTCATAGTTTTGGTTTTGCAGGTCATAAATCTGGGCTTGGAGGTGCTCGATTTTCTCATGAAGCTTGAAGATGGCCTCCCCAATGTCCTTGACGTCCAGCTTGTGGTTGTTGGTGAACTCCGTGATCATAATGTGATTGGAATCAAGTCCACGCTCCACCATCTCCTGACACTTGAAAACTTCTTGCTCCAATGCCTCGAGCCTGGCCTTCGTGCTTCCGGTCTTCCTTGGTCCCTCAGCATCGCGGATGTGCAACAACCCCTCACGCATCTCTATGGTTTGAGGGTGTTGCAGCACTTCTGCGAGGTAGGGGTTGATGACCTTCTCGAAGAACTGGTCCTTGGGGGCAATTGAAGACCTGGACCTGTCAAAAAAACAGCTCGAAACAAAGACAGGAGATTTTTGCGTGATACGGGAGTCAAAACCCCCGGGAGATTATATAATGAATTTTTACCGACCAAAATATGTGTCGTGTACGAAAACGGAGTCCGGAGAGCACACTAGGTGCCCACGAGGTAGGGGGGCGTGCCCAGTAGGGTAGGGCGCGCCCTCCACCCTCGTGGAGCCCTCGTGTCCTTCCCGGACTGCTGCTTAATTTTTCTATTTTTTAAATATTCCAAAACGGAGAAATATTGCCTTAAAAACTGTTTGGAGTCGGTTTACTTACCGTACCACATACCTATTCCTTTTCAGAGTCTGAAACATTCTAGAAAGCGTCCCTTATGTATTCCTCCGGGGTTACGGTTTCAATAACGTTGGTTTCAACATTTATGGGATTACGTGAGATATAATGTTTCATTGTTTGACCTTTCACCACCTTCGGATTTGTGCCTTCGAAGTTGTTGATTTTTATGGCACCGGAACAGTAGACCTCCTCGATAACGTAAGGACCTTCCCATTTAGAGAGAAGTTTTCCTGCAAAAAATCTTAAACGAGAGTTGTATAGCAATACATAATCACCTACATTAAACTCACGCTTTTGTATCCTTTTGTCATGCCATCTTTTAACTTTTTCTTTAAACAACTTGGCATTTTCATAGGCTTGGGTTCTCCATTCATCAAGTGAGCTAATATCAAATAACCTCTTCTCACCGGCAAGTTTAAAATCATAATTAAGTTCTTTAATAGCCCAATAAGCCTTCTGTTCTAGTTCGAGAGGTAAGTGACATGCTTTTCCATAGACCATTTTATAGACATACCCATAGGATTTTTATATGCAGTTCTATAGGCCCATAATGCATCATCAAGTTTCTTGGACCAATTCTTTCTAGACCTATTAATAGTCTTTTGCAAAATTAATTTGAGTTCTCTATTACTCAATTCTACTTGACCACTAGACTGAGGGTGATAAGGAGATGCAATTCTATGATTAACATCATATTTAGCAAGCATTTTACGGAAAGCACCATGAATAAAATGTGAACCACCATCAGTCATTAAATATCTAGGGACTCCAAATCTTGGAAAAATAACTTCTTTAAGCATTTTAATAGAAGTGTTATGATCAGCACTACTAGTTGGAATAGCTTCTACCCACTTAGTAACGTAATCAACAACAACTAAAATATGTGTATAACCATTAGAGGAAGGGAAATGTCCCATATAGTCAAAGCCCCAAACATCAAATGGTTCAATAACAAGTGAATAATTCATAGGCATTTCTTGACGTCTACTAATATTACCAATTCTTTTACATTCATCACAAGATAAGACAAACTTACGGGCATCCTTGAAGAGAGTAGGCCAATAAAAACCAGATTGCAGTACCTTATGTGCAGTTCTATCTCCAGCATGGTGTCCTCCATAAGCTTCGAAGTGACACTTGCGTAGGATCTGTTCCTGTTCATGCTCAGGTACACAACGTCTAATAACACCATCTACTCCTTCTTTATAAAGATGTGGGTCATCCCAAAAGTAATGCCTCAAATCATAGAAGAACTTTTTCTTTTGCTGGTATGTGAAACTAGGTGGTATAAACTTAGCAACAATGTAATTAGCATAACCAGCATACCATGGAGCAGTATGAGAAGCATTTACGACATTTAATTGCTCATCAAGAAAGCTATCATCAATAGGTAGTGGGTCATCAAGCACATTTTCTAACCTAGACAAGTTGTCTGCAACGGGGTTCTCAGCTCCTTTTCTATCAACAATATGCAAATCAAATTCTTGTAGCAAGAGAACCCATCTAATAAGTCTAAGTTTAGCGTCTTTCTTTTCCATAAGATATTTAATAGCAGCATGATCAGTGTGAATAGTTACTTTAGAATCAACAATATAAGGTCTAAACTTATCACAAGCAAATACAACTCCTAAGAATTCTTTTTTAGTAGTAGCATAATTTCTTTGAGCATTGTCTAGAGTTTTACTAGCATATTGAATAACATTTAGTTTCTTATCAACTCTTTGTCCTAGAACATCACCTACAGCATAATCACTAGCATCACACATAATTTCAAAGGGTAATTTCCAATCAGGTGGCTGAACAATAGGTGCAGAAATCAATGCTTTCTTAAGTATTTCAAATGCTTCTACACAATCATCATCAAAGACAAATGGTATATCTTTTCGTAATAAATTAGTCAGAGGCCGAGAAATTTTTGAGAAGTCCTTAATGAACCTCCTATAAAAACCGGCATGACCAAGGAAACTTCTTATACCTTTGATGTCCTCGGGTCATGGCATCTTTTCAATAGCATCAACCTTGGCTTTATCAACTTCAATACCTCTTTCAAAAACTTAATGCCCCAAGATCATACCTTCATTAACCATAATGTGGCACTTTTCCCAATTCAAGACAAGATTAGTTTCTTCACATCTCTGCAAAACTCGATCAAGGTTGCTCAAGCAATCATCAAAAGAAGATCCATAGACGGAAAAGTCGTACATGAAAACCTCACAAATCTTTTCACAAAAGTCAGAGAATATAGCCATCATGCATCTTTGAAAGGTAGCAGGTGCATTACATAAACCAAAAGGCATATTTCTATAAGCAAAAGTACCAAAAGGGCATGTAAAAGTAGTCTTTGATTGATCTTTGGCTGACACATGTATTTGAGAGAAACCAGAATAACCATCTACAAAGCAAAAATGTGTATGTTTGGACAATCTTTCTAGCATTTGATCGATAAAAGGTAAGGGGTAATGATCCTTTTTAGTAGCCTTATTTAATTTGCGGAAATCAATTACCATCCTATAACCTGTAATAATTCTTTGAGGAATCAATTCATCTTTATCATTAGGAACAACAGTAATACCTCCCTTCTTAGGGACACATTGGACAGGGTTTACCCAGTGACTATCAACAACAGGATAAATTATACCTGCCTCAAGGAGCTTTAGTATCTCCTTTCTTACCACTTCTTTCATTTTAGGATTCAGCCGGCGTTGATGATCACGAACTGGTTTAGCATCTTCTTCCAAATTAATTTTATGTTGATATAGAGTGGGACTAATGCCCTTAAGATCATCAAGAGTATACCCAATAGCAGCGTGGTGCTTCTTCAGAGTTTTCAATAATCTATCTTCCTCATGCTCTAAAAGGTTAGCACTAATAATAACAGGATATATCTTTTTCTCATCAAGATAAGCATATTTAAGAGTATCAGGTAACGGTTTAAGCTCAAACACGGGATCACCCTTGGGTGGAGGAGGATCCCCTAGGATTTCAACAGGTAAATTGTTTTTCAGAATAGGTTCCTGTTTAAAGAATAGTTCATCTATTTCCCTTCTTTCATTCATAAACATGTCATTTTCATGGTCTAGCAAATATTGTTCTAAAGGATCACTAGGAGGTACGGGAATAGAAGCAAGACCAATAATTTCATCCTTACTAGGTAATTCTTCTTCATGGTGTTGTCTACTAAATTTAGAGAAATTAAATTCATGAGTCATATCATCTAAACCGATAGTAACAACGTCCCTTTGCAATCTATGGTAGCATTAACAGTATTTAAGAAGGGTCTACCAAATATAATGGTACAAAAGCTATCTTGTGGGGAACCAAGAACAAGAAAATCAGTAGGATATTTAGTTTTCCCACACAAGACTTCAACATCTCTAACAATTCCCTTTGGTGAAATAGTATCTCTATTGGCAAGTTTAATTGTGACATCAATATCTTCCATCTCAGCGGGTGCAATATCATGCATAACTTCTTTGTATAAGGAATAAGATATTGCACTAGCACTAGCACCCATATCACATAAGCCATGATAACAATGATATCCTATTTTAACAGAAATAACAGGCATGCCTACCACAGATCAAGGTTTATCTTTATCACGAGGTTTAGCAATTCTAGCAGTTTCATTAGAGAAATAAATAACATGCCCATCTATATTATCAGACAAGAGATCTTTAACAATAGTAATATTAGGTTCAACTTTAACTCGCTCAGGAGGTGTATATGTTTTAATATTGCTTTTACGAACCACAGTTGAAGCTTTAGCATGATCCTTTATCCTAACAGGGAAAGGTGGTTTCTCAACATAAGAAGTAGGAACAATAGGATCATTATAAGTGATAGACTTTTATTCAACTTTAATAGGTGCAACTACTTTTACTTCTATGGGAGGATGATATTTAAACCACTTCAACTTGGGGAGATCAACATAAGCAGCAAAAGATTCACACAAAGAAGCTACTATCTCAGAGTCAAGTCCATATTTAGTGCTAAATTTATGAAAAATATCGGTATCCATAAAATATTTAACACAATCAAAACTAGGTGTCATACCTGACTCCTTACCATTGTCGAGGTCCCAATCTTCAGAGTTGCGTTTAATTCTTTCCAATAAATCCCATTTAAATTCAATAGTCTTCATCATAAAAGATCCAGCACAAGAAGTATCAAGCATGGTGCGATTGTTACCAGAAAGCCGATCATAAATTTTTTGAATAATCATTTCTCTTGAGAGCTCATGATTGGGGCATGAATATAACATTGATTTAAGCCTCCCCCAAGCTTGAGCGATGCTTTCTCCTTCGCGAGGCCGAAAATTATATATGTAATTGTGATCACGATGAACAAGATGCATAGGATAAAACTTTTGATGAAATTCCAATTTCAATCGTTTGTAATTCCAAGATCCCATATCATCACATAGCCTATACCATGTCGATGCATCTCCCCTAAAAGATAAAGGGAAGACCTTCTTCTTAACAACATCTCCAGGTACACCTGCAAGCTTAAATAATCCACAAACTTCATCCACATATATCAGATGTTCATCAGGATGTTTTGTTCCATCTCCTAAAAAAGGATTAGCTAGCAGTTTTTCTATCATACCCGAAGGAACTTCAAAGCAAGAATTTTCATTTTCATTTTCATTTTCAGTAGGTTCAGTAGGTTGAGGAGCAACTCTTTGCTCTACTGGTTGGGGTGAAGATACCCCGAACAAGCCCCTCAGAGGATTACTTTCCATGGTAACAACTGACAGTAAATTTCAGCACACTATATAAATTTTTCCTTACCAAATTCCACCTACCAAAGGCGCTTCACTCCCCGGCAACGGCGCCAGAAAAGAGTCTTGATGACCCACAAGTATAGGGGATCTATCATAGTCCTTTCTATAAGTAAGAGTGTCGAACCCAACGAGGAGCAGAAGGAAATGATAAGAGATTTCCAGCAAGGTATTCTCTGCAAGTACTGAAATAAGTGGTAACAGATAGTTTTGTGATAAGATAATTTGTAACGAGCAACAAGTAACAAAAGTAAATAAGGTGCAGCAAGGTGGCCCAATCCTTTTTGTAGCAAAGGAAAAGCCTGGACAAACTCTTATATGATGTAAAGCGCTCCCGAGGACACATGGGAATATCGTCAAGCTAGTTTTCATCACGTTCATATGATTCACGTTCGGTACTTTGATAATTTGGTATGTGGGTGGACCGGTGCTTGGGTACTGCCCTTACATGGACAAGCATCCCACTTATGATTAACCTCTATTGCAAGCATCCGCAAGTACAACAAAAGTATTAAGGGAAACCTAACCATAGCATGAAACATATGGATCCAAATCAGCCCCTTACGAAGCAACGCATAAACTAGGGTTTAAGCTCCTGTCACTCTAGCAACCCATCATCTACTTATTACTTCCCAATGCCTTCCTCTAGGCTCAAATAATGGTGAAGTGTCATGTAGTCGACGTTCACATAACACCACTAGAGGAGAGACAACATACATCTCATCAAAATATCGAACGAATACCAAATTCACATGACTACTAATAGCAAGACTTCTACCATGTCCTCAGGAACAAAAGTAATTACTCACAAAACATAAACATGTTCATAATCAGAGGGGTATTAATATGCATATAGGATCTGAACATATGATCTTCCAGCAATTGAACCAACTAGCATCAACTACAAGGAGTAATTAACACTACTAGCAACCTACTAGCATCAATCTCGGACTTGGAGACAATATTTGGATACAAGAGATGAACTAGGGTTTTGATATGAGATGGTGCTGATGAAGATGTTGATGGAGATTGCCCTCTCCAAATGAGAGGAGCGTTGGTGATGACGATGGCGATGATTTCCCCCTCCGGGAGGGAATTTTCCCTGGCAGAACAGCTCCGCCAGAGCCCTAGATTGGTTCCACCAAGGTTCTGGCTTGTGGCGGCGGAGTTTCATCCAAGAAGATGGCTTATAATTTTTTCCCATCGAAAGACTCCATATAGCAGAAGATGGCCACCGGAGGGCCACCAGGGGGGCCACGAGGTAGGGGGCGCGCCCAGAGGGGTAGGGCGTGCCCCCCACCCTTATGGGCAGGTTGTGCCCCCCCTGGTGAAATTCTTGCTCTCAGTATTTTTTATATATTCGGAAAACATCTTCCGTGAAGTTTCAGGACTTTTGGAGCTATGCAGAATATGTCTCTAATATTTGCTCCTTTTCCAAGCCAGAATCCCAGCTGTCGGCATTCTCCCTCTTTATGTAAACCGTGTAAAATAAGAGAGAATAGGCATAAGTATTGTGACATAATGTGTAATAACATCCCATAATGCAATAAATATCGATATAAAAGCATGATGCAAAATGGACGTATCAACCTCCCTCCCAACGTCTCTATTAATGGCGCCCGAGCCCCTGTTCTACGGCATGGCTATATGTCTCACTAGACTTAGATTTAAGAGAGAAAAATTAAAATCTGAAAAGAAAGTTTTGCATGAATCTTGATGTAAGATCTGACGGACCTATATAGCATCGACTGTGACTTATAGCAAGCATGATGAATATAAAGACGATGACAGTGGATAATAATCGTCTTACATATTTAGGAACATAACTAAAAAGCCACATGTGGCAACGCCCGAAATACACAAGGGAAAAAGAAGAAGGAAGACAATGATCTGGCTCGCTGATCTCTATGTTGCTGCAAGCCGCGGTAACTAGTCTCTGCGGCGAGCGGCGATGAGCTCTTTCTTGTCCTGAAGATGCTGCTTGAGAGCATCCACAGATTCCTCCACCAGCCTTCTGCGCTAGATGCGCAGCATGGCATTCTCATCCATAAGTTCCTCGACGATGACGCCGGTCCTCTTCAACAAGGCAGTGGTCTCCTCCTGCTGCTCCGCACTTCCGACGATCTTCGCCCTCAGCAGGTCTCGCTCGGCCTGGAGCTTCGCATTGCTCTCATTTAGTTGCCAGATGACTCCAACAAAAGAGGCTTTCATGTCGTCATGCAACCTCGCCCAGCCGGAGATCTGATCCATCTAGCTATGGACGATCGCATGCATGCACCTGTAGGAGTCATCGCCTGCTCGCGAGACATTTTCCCAGGCTGCTGCGGCGCGGGAGGACATCTCTGCTGCATTTGCGGCACGGCAGGACATCTCTTCTGCTTCCGCAGCGTGGCCGAACCAGTCTACTGCATCGAGGGTGCGGCGGGACCTGCGTGCTGCTTCGGCGGTGTGACGGGACCTCTGTGCTGCTACGGCCGCGTGGCGGGACATGCCGGCTGCGTTCGTGGCAAGGCGGGACATCTCTTGTGCTTCCGCTTCCATGCTCGCATCTCCCTGGTGGCAATCTCTCGACCCAGAACTCATGCTGGCCATGGCAGACGCAAAGGGAACGATGATGAATGACTTTGTTTTTGTGGATTAGGAGTTGAGGAGGAATATGCAGTCATCTTGGAGTAGTAGTATTTATAATCGAGTAGTAATACGCTCCTCAGTGGGAAACCGTTTAGGTTCTGATCGGTGCGAAAAGGTTTGCAATTTGGAATGTGATGAGACGCATGCTCAAAATTTACTAATGGTTATAAGTGCGGCACTATTCCCAGAAGGCGTAACGTGGGCACGTATGCCTTTTCGGCCGCGTACGTGGCGTTTGCACCATAGGGTGCACTGCAATAGGCAATGTCAGCACACGTCTTGTTCCAACAACCGTGCGCGCTCGTTATTACCATCGCGCACACTTCTTTTAATTAGAATGTGTGTGCCCGTCTAGCACACACGTTGATCTATCTAACTGTTTCAGTTTGTTGTGGCTAATTGCAAACAGTTCGTCCATGTGAAGTGTATGCCATCAATCGCAGACACTTTGAACTAGCTGGCCCTTTTCTGTTCTGTTGCCTAATCTCATACAGTTAATCCTTTTGAAGCGTATGCCCCAATCACACACACCTTAATCTGGCTGACCATTTCTTTTGTGTTGCCAAATCACAAACAGTTGATTCGAGTGAACCATATGTTGTATATCGCACACACCTTCATCAGGCTGCCCGTTTCTTTTATTCCGCCTCCTTGCAAACAATTCATTGGACTGAACGGTATGCCCTGCATCGCACACGCAGCTAAAATATTGACCGTGTTTGATGGCTCCACCATCACAAACGTTTTGCACCTTTTTTGATGGTTCTTTTACACCACCATTTGCGATTATTGCATCACACACAGTTTCGTCAAAGGGTCTCTGATTGTAGTGTCGCGTTAGCAGCATCCTGCAATAGTGGTGCAACGTACAATTTGGTCATAAGCATCACATACAACATGCATTCGTTCTCGGAAGGTCGTCTCGGCGGTTATACCTTTGGAGCGTGCATTTTGAGGCAGAACGAGTTCAATGCGGTGTAGACGGAAGTAGTGGTACATGACATCGTAGAGGTTCTCATTGGTAGTCATACACATTTGGAGAGGAACTTGGTGTTACTCCCTGTTCGGTAGTCGTCTAACTTGTCGTCAACGGCAACAACAAGCGTAGGTGCACGGGGATAGCGGAGACCACCGGTAGGGAACATCGGCTACCGTGGCTGATGTAGGGGACTCGGGCGGGAGGTGAAGGAGACGTAGCGACGCGTTCTCTGGCAAGAAGGCAAAGCAGAGGAGGCCGAGGTCGAGCACGAGGAGGCTGAGGTTACCACCACGAATCCCGAGGACATCCTCGGACCTGGAGGTTGAGGCGACCGGTGGTGGAGTGTGGGGCGGCGGCGCCATGGAGGTTCGGGCACGGGGAGGAGGCCGAGCGCTGCGGGCGCGCGAGGATGGATGGCGACGCCATTGCTGGCGCAAAGGTTGGAGGAGTCGAGGAGGAGGCCTCAGGCGTGGAACGCGGGCGACGACTCCGATGGACGGCCGTTGACGCCGTGGCCTTGGCGTAGAGGAGGCACGCGGCTGCACTTGCAGGGAAGCGACGACACAACAACTTGCACGAAAGGACAACGCGGGGCTGCAGGATCCGGTAGAGGGCATGGCCGGGGGCGCGGCTTGGAGCAGATTGGGCGCGGGCGCTCCTCCTGGCGCTAGCTGTGCACGGCGGCGGTGCACAGGGAGAGATGGGGATCAGGAGGAGAGTAGGAGGATGAGAGGAGCTAGGTTATTGGATTAGGTGGGTAGCGGGCTGGGCTAAAGGGCCGGCCTGGTTGCTGGGAGGCCCAGTTGGGCTGGCTCTCTTCTCTCTCCCTCTAATTTTCTTTAACAGAAAAGCATTAGAGGGAAGGAAAAGGAAGAGGGGCTAGGGAAAGGAAGTTGAGTAGGAGGACAATTTTCCTGGACTCATAAAAATAAGCTTGAGCGTGGGCGTGGAGTTGAATTCCACCTCATTTGAATTAATTCAAATGGGTTTGAACTAGGACTAGGATTTAGAAGTGCCCAAAAATGTAGAGAATTTAGAAAGAGCCTAGATAGATGGGAAAAGAATTACATGCAAGGTTAGAGAGTCAAAACTTGAAGAAGGAAAGGCCAAGGGATTTAACATGCATGTGTGTTGTCGTAAATTCCAAATTAATGGAATATAATTTTATAGCTCCCTAATAAAATTGGGAGGATATATGTTATAAAGAGAAATCACCATGTACATTTCCCTCGATTTAAATGGATCGAAGGTCCATACAATTTATTTATGAGAAAACATTTAAGTTGGTAATGATGACATGATGCAATGCAAATGATGCAATGAAGAATGCAACAAACAAAACAAATCACCCGACGAAACTCAGAATACATGGAAGGCATCTGAAGCGTTGGTCTCGGGTCATCACAAAGAGATAACCCATTGTAGGCATGATTTTATTGCCATCTCTTGATAAGTAAGTTTAGAGGCAAAACATTAAGCCCCTATCTTTCTCTGTGTTCGATGGATGCCATTTGTTCTAAAAATATGCATTGAATACTAGCAATAATAGAAGACTATATGATAATTGAGTATGTAGATCTCTTACTTAGACTTTGTTTAAAATAAGTGGAATTGCAATTATTTGGTGACTAAGAACATAGGTTGTTAAGTTTCAAAAGAATGCATTGTTTGAACCATAACATGTGAATTGATTGCTACTTTATCATGATGAGTTTTATGAGAAAAAGTTGATGTTATAATGCTAGGAAAAGTGATTGAAATTATCATAGATCAAACTTATATACTATGCTAGCATTCACACTTCATAATTTTATTAGCATTTACCTACTCGAGGACGAGCAGGAATTAAGCTTGGGGATTCTTATTCGTCTCCAATGTATCTATAATCCTATATACTTAAGAAGTTCACCCCCACTACTTGATTTATCTCAACATGCAGCATAGAAACCTAAGCATCCAATCACATTGATCCATGTCACCTCATGCAGTTCCCCTCAAGCCCAAGTCAGTTCTGACCTTTAAACTCCTATAATAATATCTTCAAATTATTTCATTAGAAAAATAGGACACTATAAGCTTTCCACCCATGCTTGGTCTCCTCTAGAGTTATTTCCTCCACAACATCGTTCATCTCCTCCGTTACTATCAAATCTCTTCGTATCCTCGATTCCACTCACGCAAATAAATCTGAAGGCTTCGTAATCGTGTCACATCCTACAAAAAAGAGAAGCCCAACCGGTCTTTCCCCACATCATTTTTCCGTTTCCATATCTTCCCAAAATGAAGGACCAATCTTTTCCCTTGGCAACAGTACAACGCAATGGTTAGAAAAGAAAGGAAGAGATTTCCGCATGTGGGTCTCGTCCTCTGGTACGCCCACCGGACCTCGGCGCATCTGCCGGCTCTCTGCGACTGCGGTTCGGTGTGAATTGGTCTGCTGCTCGGCAGCGCCATCGAGAAGGCGGTGGTCTTCCTCTCTCTCTCTCTCTCCTAGTAAAGTTAACTTCAATTTCGCTAGGGAATTGATGGAGATTGGTTTCCGTTGTATCCAATGGGATCTAATCAGGTTTAGAAGAGTCTCGTGTTGGCTTCCTTTTGGATAGGCAGGTGGAGATGCCGGCCAGGTATTGCAACCAACGATGGCCACGCCCCTACCACTCTATCCTTCTAACTTTGGATTTTTGCATTTTTTTCTTAACCCATCCGCTAATCTGATTTGAGTCATTTTTTAGAGTCATATTCATGTAGTTCAACTGGACAGTCGGTACTTTACAAGGTATGCGTGTTCTTGCCCCATATTTATTCTTTTGCACTACTGGTTTCCCTTCATTGATTTCTTTTGTCTTGCTCGGTCATATCCTTCAAGTCCTTTTAGCTTTTTACTAATCTTCAATGTTGATGACCGAAATGTATTTCTGGCAATTCTTAGGGATACCCACGAAGAAATATGACACGATGATGAGTACTGAATTCCACGAGCTTGCATATTGCAGTCTTTTCATAACTATTGGTCATCAATGCTAGTCAAATTGTCAAATATAACACATTAGTATCTCAAGTAACCTGTTTGAGCAGATCACACATATTTGATTCAATTTCCCAGTGCTACAATTTTCAGAAAGGCCAGCAAGTAGGTGTTCATCGTGTGCTGTTCAAACTTTCAAATATTTATTGGGACAATATTACCATTAATTAGTGCAAATTTCAGACATCTTTCAATTGGAGGTTACTATGGTTTGTGGGTTAAACAAATTAGGTATGTAGGTGCCAAAAATAAATTTGGTGAATGGGACAAAAAATTGTTTTAGTATTTTTCATTTTTTTACATTTATTTTATGCATACCTCTTTGATAGGTATTTTAGACCAAATATTCCACAGCAACGCGCGGGGTGTTATCTAGTTTATGAAGCATTCATGCCATGTGTGCAACAATTTCATATGGTTTTGGTATGGTTTGATTAGAACTAACCCGGACCGACGCTGTTTTCAGCAGAAATGTTGTTTTTTGTGCAGAAATAAAAGTTCTCGGAATGGGCTGAAAATTTATGATGATTTTTTATGGGAAAAATAGACCCCTGAAGCTTCTAGGAAGGACGAGAAGCCTCACTAGGAAGAAACAAGCCTAGGGGGCACGCCCGACAGGCTTCTCGCTCCCTCGTGGGTCCCCTTAACATGAGACCAACACCAAAAATTCATATAAATACACAAAACCCTAGAAAGAACCCTAGATGAGAAGCTCCGCCGCCGCAAGCCTATGTATCCATGAAAAATCAAATGGGACCCTGTTTAGGCACCCTGTTGGAGGGGGAAATCATCACCGGAGGCCATCTTCATCGTCCCGGAAGCCACCATGATGAGGAGGGAGTAGTTCACCCTCGGGGATTGCTACTTCTTGAGATTGCATTGGTTTTTCCCTTGAAGAGGAAAGTGTTATGCAACAAAGTAGAGATAAGTATTTCCCTCAGTTTGAGAACCAAGGTATGAATCCAGTAGGAGACAATGCACAAGTCACCGAATACATGCACAAACAATCAAACAACTTGCCCCCAACGCAATAAAGGGGTTATCAATCCCTTCACAGTTACATGCAAAAGTGAGATCTGATAGAGATAGATAAACGGTAAAGTAAATATTTTTGGTATTTTTGGTTTATAGATCGAAAAGTAAAAGATTACAAAATAGTAGATCAGAAACTTATATTATGGAAAATAGACCCCGGGGCCATAGGTTTCACTAGAGGCTTCTCTCAAGATAGAAAATAATACGGTGGGTGAACAAATTACTGCCGAGCAATTGATAGAAGAGCGCAAAGTTATGACAATATCTAAGGCAGTGATCATGAATATAGGCATCACATATGTGTCAAGTAGACCGAAACGATTCTGCATCTACTACTATTACTCCACACATCGACTGCTATCCAGCATGCATCTAGAGTATTAAGTTCATAGAGAATGGAGTAACACATTAAGCAAGATGCCATGATGTAGAGGAATTAACTCAAGCAATATGATGAAAACCCCATATTTTTATCCTCGATGGCAACAATACAATACGTGCCTTCCTGCCCCTACTGTCACTGGGAAAGGACACCACAAGATTGAACCCAAAGCTGAGCTCTTCTCCCATTGCAAGAAAAACCAATCTAGTTGGCCAAACCAAACGGATAGTTTGAAGAGAATTACAAATATATGAAATCATGCATAAAAGAATTAAGAGGATATTCAAATAATATTCATAGATAAGCTGATCATAAATCCACAATTCATCGGATCTCTGCAAACACACCGCAAAAGAGTATTACATCGAATAGATCTCCAAGAACATCGAGGAGAACATGGTATTGAGAATCAAAGAGAGAGAGGAAGCCATCTAACTACTAGCTTGGACCCGTAGGTCTGAGGTAAACTACTCATGCTTCATCGGAAGGGCAATAGAGTTGATGTAGAAGCCCTTCATGATCGAATCCCCCTCCGGTAGGGTGCCGAAAAAGGTCCCTAGATGGGATCTCACGGGTACAGAAGGTTGCGGCTATGGAAACGTGTTTTCGTGGATGCCTCTGTTGGTTTGGGGATATATGGGAATATATAGGCGCAAGAATTAGGTCAGGGAGTGCACGAGAGGCCCACAAGGGTGGGGGGGAGGGGCGCCCTCCGTCCTTGTGGCCACCTCGTGGCTCCTCCGACTTCATCTTGAAGTCTCCTGGTTGTCTTCTGGTCCAAGAAAAATCACCGCGAAGGTTTTATTCCATTTGGACTCCGTTTGGTATTCCTTTTCCGCGAAACTCAAAAACCGGGAAAAACAGGAACTCGCACTGGGCTCTAGGTTAATAGGTTAGTCTAAAAAATAATATAAATTAGCATATTAATGCATATAAAACATCCAAAGCAGATAATATAATAGCATGGAAAAATAAAAAATTATAGATACGTTGGAGACGTATCAAGCATCCCCAAGCTTAATTCCTGCTCGTCCTCGAGTATGTAAATGATAAAAATAGAATTTTTGATGTGGAATGCTACCTAACATATTTATCCATGTAATTTTCTTTATTGTGGCATGAATGTTCATATTCGTCTGATTCAAAACAAAAGTTTAATATTGATATAAAAACAATAATACTTCAAGCATACTAACAAAGCAATTATGTCCTCTCAAAATAACATGGCCAAAGAAAGTTTATCGCTACAAAATCATATAGTCTGGCTATGCTCCATCTTCATCACATAAAATATTCAAATCATGCACAACCCCGATGACAAGCCAAGCAATTGTTTTCATACTTTTGATGTTCTCAAACCTTTTCAACTTTCACGCAATACATGAGTGTGAGCCATGGACATAACACTATAGGTGGAATAGAAGGTGGTTGTGGAGAAGACAAAAAGAAGGAGATAGTCTCACATCAACTAGGCATATCAATGGGCTATGGAGATGCCCATCAACAGATATCAATGTGAAGGAGTAGGGATTGCCATGCAACAGATGCCCTAGAGCTATAAGTTTATGAAAGCTCAAAAAGAAAAAAACTAAGTGGGTGTGCATCCAACTTGCTTGATCATGAAGACCTAGGGTAATTTGAGGAAGCCCATCATTGGAATATACAAGCCAAGTTCTCTAATGAAAAATTCCCACTAGTATATGAAAGTGATAAAATTGGAGACTCTCTATCATGAAGATCACGGTGCTACTTTGAAGCACAAGTGTGTTAAAAGGATAGTAACATTGCCCCTTCTCTATTTTTTTCTTTTTCCCCTTTTTGGGCCTTCTCTTTTTTTATTTTGGCCTTTTCTCGTTTTTTATTTCCTCACATGGGACAATGCTCTAATAATGAAGATCATCACACTTTTATTTACTAACAACTCAAAAAATTACAACTTGGTACTAGAACAAAATATGACTCTATATGAATGCCTCCGGTGGTGTACCGGGATGCACAATGACTCAAGAGCAACTTGCATAAAAAATGATGAACGGTGGCTTTGCCAAAAATACGATGTCAACTACATAATCATGCCAAGCAATATGACGATGATGATGTGTGTCATAATAAACGAAACAGTGGAAAGTTGCATGGCAATATATCTCAGAACGGCTATGGAAATGCCATAATTGAAGGAAATATGCCCTAGAGGCAATAGTAAAGTTGTTATTTATATTTCCTTATATCATGATAAATGTTTATTATTCATGCAAGAATTGTATTAACGGGAAACTTAGTACATGTGTGAATACATAGACAAAATAGAGTGTCCCTAGTATGAATCTACTTGACTAGCTCGTTAATCAAAGATGGTTAAGTTTCCTGACCATAGACATGCGTTGTCATTTGATGAACGGGATCACATCATTAGAAAATGATGTGATGGACAAGACCCATCCGTTAGCTTGGCATAATGATCGTTTAGTTTTATTGTTATTGCTTTCTTCATGACTTATACATATTCCTCTGACTATGATATTATGCAACTCCTGAATACCGGAGGAACACCTTGTGTACTATCAAATGTCACAACGTAACTGGGTGATTATAAAGATGCTCTACATGTGTCTCCTATGGTGTTTGTTGAGTTGGCATAGATCGAGATTAGGATTTGTCACTCCATGTATCGGAGAGGTATCTCTGGGCCCTCTCGGTAATGCACATCACTATAAGCCTTGCAAGCAAAGTGACTAATGAGTTAGTTGCAGGATGATGCATTACGGAACGAGTAAAGAGACTTACCGGTAACGAGATTGAACTAGGTATGAGGATACCGATGATCGAATCTCAGGCAAATAACATACCGATGACAAAGGGAATAACATATGTTGTTATGCGGTTTGACCGATAAAGATCTTCTTAGAATATGTAGGAGCAAATATGAGCATCCAGGTGCTGCTATTGGTTATTGACCGGAGATGTGTCTCGGTCATGTCTACATAGTTCTCGAAACCATAGGGTCCGCACGCTTAACGTTCGATGTCGATTTGTATTATGAGTTATCTGTTTTGGTGACCGAAGTTTGTTTGGAGTCCCGGATGAGATTTCCGACATGACAAGGAGTCTCGAGATGGTCGAGAGGTAAAGATTGATATATTGTAAGGTTATGTACGGACACTGGAATGGTTCCGAAGAAGATCAGGGATTTTTCGGAGTACCGGGAGGTTACCGGAACCCCCGGGAAAGTTAATGGGCCTATTGGGCCATAGAGGAGAGAGGGAGACTACCACAGGAGGTGGCGCGCGCCCCCCAAGCCCAATCCAAATTGGACAAGGGGTGGGGGGTGCATCCCCCCTTTCCTTCTCCCTCTCCCCCTTTCCCCTTTCCCCTCTCCGTTGGAAGGAAGGAGGGAGGGCCGAATCCTACTAGGAACGGAGTCGTAGTAGGACTCCCCCCTCTTGGCGTGCCCCGCCTTGGGCCAGCCTCCTCCCCCCTCCTTTATATACGTGGGCAGGGGGCACCCCAAAGGAACAACAGTTGTTTCTTAGGCGTGTGTGGTGCCCACCTCCACAGTTTACTCCTTCGGTCATATTGTCATAGTGCTTAGGCGAAGCCCTGCGCATATCACATCACCATCACCGTCACCACGCCGTCGTGTTGTCGGAACTCTCCCTCTAACCTCTATTGGACGTCATCGAGCTGAACGTGTGCTGAACACGGAGATGCCGTACGTGCGGTACTTGGATCGGTTGGATCGTGAAGACGTTTGACTACATCAACCGCGTTAACCTAACGCTTCCGCTTTTGGTCTACGAGGGTACGTTGACACACTCTCCCCGTCTCGTTGCTATGCATCTCCTAGATAAATCTTATGTGATCGTATGAATTTTTTTTGAAATTACATGCTATGTTCCCCAACAGTTGCATCCAAGCCAGGTCTATGCGTAGATGATATGCACGAGTAGAACACAAAGAGTTGTGGGTGATAGTAGTCATACTGCTTACCACCAACGTCTTACTTTGATTCGGCAGTATTGTTGGATGAAGCGGCCTGCACCGACATTATGTGACCGCGTTCATGAGACTGGTTCTACCGAGGTGCTTTGCACACAGGTGGCTGGCGGGTGTCTCATTCTTCGACTTTAGTTGAATCGGGTTTGACTACAACTGGTCCTTGTTGAAGGTTAAAACAGCACACTAGATGAACAATCATTGTGGTCTCGATGCGTAGGTAAGAACAATTCTTGCTAGAAGCTCGTAGCAGCCACGTAAAACTTGCAACAAGAAAGTAGAGGATGTCTAACTTGTTTTTGCAGGGCATGTTGTGATGTGATATGGTCAAGACATGATGAAATATAAAGTGTTGTATGAGATGATCATGTTCTGTAGAAGTTATCGGCAACTGGCAGGAGCCTTATGGTTGTCGCTTTATTGTATGAAATGCAGTTGCCCTGTAATTGCTTTACTTTATCACTAAGCAGTAGCTATAGTTGTAGAAGCAATAGTTGGCGAGACGACAACGATGCTACGATGGGGAACAAGGTGTTAAGCCGGTGACGATGGAGATCATGACGATGCTTTGGAGATGGAGATCAAAGGCACAAGATGATGATGGCCATATCATGTCACATATTTTGATTGCATGTGATGTTTATCCTTTATGCATCTTATTTTGCTTAGTACGACGGTAGCATTATAAAATGATCCCTTGCTAAATTTCAAGGTATAAGTTTCTCCCTAAGTATGCACCGTTGCTACAGTTCGTCGTGCCGAGACACCATTTGATGATCGGGTGTGAGAAGCTCTACGTTCACACACAACAGGTGCAAGCCAGTTTTGCACGTACAGAATACTCGGGTTAAACTTAACGAGCCTAGCATATGTAGATATGGCCTTGGAACACTGAGACTGAAAGGTTGAACGTGAATCATATAGTAGATATGATCAACATAGTGATGTTCACCATTGAAAACTACTCCATCTCACGTGATGATCGAACATGGTTTAGTTGATATGGATCACGTGATCATTTAGATGACTAGAGGGATGTCTATCTAACTGGGAGTTCTTTAGTAATATGATTAATTGAACTTTAATTTATCATGAACTTAGGACCTGATAGTTTTTGCATATCTATGTTATTGTAGATAAATGGCCCGTGCTACCGTTCCCTTGAATTTTAATGCGTTCCTAGAGAAAGCTAAGTTGAAAGATGATGGTAGCAACTAAACGTACTGGGTCCATAACTTGAGGATTATCCTCATTGCTGCACAGAAGAATTACATCCTGGAAGCACCGCTAAGGTGCAAGACCTGCTGCAGGAGCAACTCCGGACGTTATGAACGTCTGGCAGAGCAAAGCTGTTGACTACTCGATAGTTCAGTGTGCCATGCTTTACGACTTAGAATCGGGACTTCAAAGACGTTTTTGAACGTCATGGAGCATATGAGATGTCTAGGAATTGAAGTTAATATTTCAAGCAAATGCCCGAGTTGAGAGATATGAAGTCTCGAACAAGTTCTATAGATGCAAGATGGAGGAGAATAGTTCTGTCAATGAACACATACTAAAAATGTCTGGGTACCATAACCACTTGACTCCGCTGGGAGTTAATCTTCCTGATGATAGTGTCATTGACAGAGTTCTTCAATCATTGCCACCCAGCTATAAAGGCTTTGTGATGAACTATAATATGTAAGGGATGGAAAAGACAATTCCCGAGCTCTTCGCAATGGTAAAGGGTGCGGAGGTAGAAATCAAGAAGGAGCATCAAGTGTTGATGGTTGACAAGACCACTAGTTTCAAGAAAATGGGGCAAATGGAAGAAGGGGAACTTCAAGACGAACAACAAGCAAGTTGCTACTCAAGGGAAGAAGCCCAAGTCTGGACCTAAGCCTGAAACTGAGTGCTTCTACTTCAAGGGTACTGGTCACTGGAAGCGGAATTTCCCCAAGTATTTGGTGGAGAAGAAGGATGGCAAAGTGAAAGGTATGTTTGATATACATGTTATTGATGTGTACCTTACTAATGCTCGTAGTAGCGTATGGGTATTCGATACTGGTTCTGTTGCTCATATTTGCAACTCGAAATAGGGGCTACGGATTAAATGAAGATTGGCTAAGGACGTGGTGACGATGAGCGTGGGAAATGGTTCCAAAGTCGATGTGACCGCCGTCGGCACGCTACCTCTAAATCTACCGTCGGGATTAGTTTTAACCTGAATAATTGTTATTTGGTGCCAGCGTTGAGCATGAACATTATATCTAGATCTTGTTTGATGTGAGACGGTTATTCATTTAAATTAGAGAATAATGGTTGTTCTAAACAGAATGATGATGAAGAATTTGAACGCTTTGCTGAAATGCCGAGGCTAGTCATTTTGCATACTCGCTTGACTGATATCTTGAAAATGCCTCCTTATGCAAAGTGTATATATGAAAGACATCATCACTAATAAGAGAAAAATACCGGAAGCTGAAATCTCCACTATGGTTGCTAATTACACTTTTAAAGATGGAGTACCTAAAAAACTTGGAGATCCTGGAATACCAACTATACCTTGCTCTATCAAAAAGAATTATGTGAAAATTGCTTTGTGTGATTTAGGAGCTGGTGTTAGTGTTATGCCTTTCTCTTTATATAAAATACTTGATTTGGATAAACTCACACCTACTGAAATATCTTTGCAAATGGCTGACAAATCAACTGCCATACCTATCGGTATCTGTGAGGATGCGCCCGATGTTGTTGCTAATGTTACTATTTTGACTGACTTTGTTATACTTGAGATGCCTGAGGACGACAACATGTCGATTATCCTTGGTAGACCCTTCTTGAATACTGCAGGGGATATTATTGATTGCAATAAAAGCAAGGTCACTTTCCATATCAATGGTAATGAGCATACAGTGCACTTTCCAACGAGACAATTCCTAGTGAATGGTATTAATGTTATTGAAAACTCTCTGACAATCACTATTGGATGTTTTCAAATACCTCTACCTACTGTCAAAAAGAAATATGAAATGCTTATTGTCGGGGACATTCATATTCCCATTGAGGTAACTTAGTGATTTACGAAAGTTCTTCGGTTTCATGCCAATCAGAAGTGGTTGTTAATAAGACTTGATCAACCTTATTAATGGATCATTTTTGAGCGGTATGAAGTTGATGAATTTAGTAAGCACTATCTTCTGTCCCTACCTTTTTATTTTCTGTTTTTATTAGTTAAATAAAATACGATGCCATGTTTTGTCTGTTTTCTGAATTTCCCGTGCAAACAAAATGATCAAAAAAATAAAAGTTCTCAGAATGCCCTGAAAATTTAATACGTTTTTTCCAAATATTTCTGAATTTCTAGTGCAAATAATATCAGAGGGAGGTGCACCAGTTGGGCACAACCCCCTTGGGCGCGCCAGGACCCCCAAGCGCGCCCTGGTGGGTTGTGGTCCCCATGTGGGCCCCCTCACTTATCTCTTCATACCACATCATCACTTGCCTCCAGAAAAAAATCTCCATTGTTCTCTCTCCCGTGTTCTTGCTCTCAAACCCGCGGATTTCAATCTCTTTGCTCGAAGCTCCATTTCCGAAACTGTTTCGGGGGATTGTTGCTTGGTATGTGACTCCATTGTTTGTCCAATTAGTTTTTGTTTTAGTGGTTTATGTTTTGAATAATTAGCTACTCTTGGTGCTGCTGTAGATGAGCTTGCATGTTGAATTTTTAGTGTTATAAGTAGTTTGAATGCCTGCTATGGCCTCTATGTATCTCTATGAGTAGTTGGTATCATTTTTGTGAAGTTTTGTTGAGCAAATTTTGTGGGCTAATAAATTTCAGAATTTTGTTCATAGGAAAACCATGAATATCTTTAGGAAGTTTGGCTCTAAGAAGAACTCCAAGGGTGTTATTGGGGAGTCATCTGATAGTGATCTTCATCCTCGGAGGTTGGCGGAAGTACGGCCGTGTGAATGGCCGCACACCCCATTCCTGGAAGAGGCTGGAATCCTTCAAGAGTTCGCACAATATGCTGCTAATGCTGGCCTCACCGACTTCATCACAAATGAGTGTGAACAACAAAAAATCCTCACAAACATCTTTGTTCAAAGCTTTACTTTCTTTCCTAGGAATAATTCTCCTGAAGTGAGCTTTGATTTATATGGTGAAAACCATCAGATACCACTTACCGAATTTTGTGACATATGCATGATTCCTTCTGATGGGAGCTTAGCCGAGCCTAGGCCGGCTGAGTTTGAGGCCTTTTATCGTACTTTGACTGTGGGGGATGAGAGAGGGGTGACAGCTATAACTGCCGCTGGCTTGCATTTTCCTGCTGTTCATTACTTTGCTCTTTTCGTTGCAAAATGCTTGCTTGCTAGGGAGAAGGTTGGTGCGCTCAGCTCACCAGACCTTGCTGTTTTGCGTCGTGCATTAAAGGGTGACAACACTTATAGCTTGGGAGCTATTGTGGCTCGTCGTCTCCACCTTAATAAATCCAAGGTTAAAATTCATGGTGGGATTTATGCTACTCGTTTGGCGACTCACTTCGAGGTTGAGATACGCCCTCATGATTACCCTCTGACTAAGGTTTACCTAGACCATGCTGCCATGGATCACCACCATTTTACTTATGATAAATCCCCTGACATTCCTATTCCTTATAACCTGGTTTTTAGCATTGAAACTCACGATATTATTCCACTACCTGCTCCTGCATTGTTTGATCCTATTACCAGGGGAGGATATAGGATTATGCCCATGAACATCACCGCCTACCTGAATGCTCAGGCTACTGCAGAAGCAGTGGAGGAGCCTCCGCAGTGGGACTAGTGGATGCCCGCTCCTCAGTACCCCAACTACTATCCGGGCTACTGATCGGTTACCAAGTTAGGCCAAAACCCTAAGCTTGGGGAAGTACGTGTTTCTCACTGACATTATATTTGCGTCCACTTATTCATCTTGTCGGTGTTCACACTTTTTCATTGTACACTACTGCAGGATGCTGCTAACGTGACACTACGATCAGAGACCCTTCAACGAAACTGTGTGTGATGCCATAATCACAAAAGGTGGTGTAAAAAACCGTCAAAAAGGTGCAAAACGTTTGCGATGGAGGATGCATCAAACACGATTCAGATTTTAGTTGCGTGTGTGATGCAGGGCATATGGTTCAGCTCAATTAACTATTTGCGATGAGGAGGAACAAAAGATACGGGAAGCCAGATGAAGGTGTGTGCGATGTACGGTGTATGACTCACTCGGATGAACTATTTGTGATTAGGCAACACAAAAGAAACGGCCAGCCAGATCAAAGGTGTGTGCGATATACGGCATGCGGTTCACTCGGATGAACTGTTTGCGTCGAGACATTAGAACAGAAACAGTTCAAATGAACAAGATGTGTGTGATACGAGGCAAATAGGTCTGTAATTGGAAACGTGTGCGAAGAACGATAACAACATAGACGATTACTGCTAAGAAGCCATGTGTGTTGTGAGCAAATGATTACTGATATACAATTGTGAGTGATTGATGAAAACATCACCGACGGGTTCCATTGTTTAGTCTGTGTGTGATGTGATTTTCTTTGTCCGCACAACATCTACACTCTGTCTACAGAGCATCAACATATATACTTAAAAAGACAACATTGCATAACCAAATTAAGCATACAATTACACAAGTGACTACACACATAACATTTCCACGCACCAAAGTAAGCAATTACATGCATACTATAGTAGGAGAAACGAGGATCTAATCATCTACTTATTGTTACGACGATGCTTGCCATTGCTCTCCTTCTGGCTGGATCCCTGGCCGTTTTGGGGAAGGAGGCACTTCCTCATGTCAAGGATCCACCTGTACATGTCGTAGCTCATGTACGCCTCCTTGGCTGCGTACACGATGTGAACTTTGTCGAGTTTCTCCATACAGGCCGAGTGCCAGGCACGCTTGTCCTTGTTGCACGAATCCTTCATATCTCTGTAGTAGGGGTCGATGATGGCCTCGGTGAGGTGAACCAGTCAGTCCTTCTCATGCTCCTTGCTGCCCCAGATCTTGTATTGGCCCTGGATGTCGAAAAGATTCTGGCAGGCGATGCCCGAATTCTCAAGCGCCTTTACATCGTTGGTGATGTCCACCATAGCGAACATGTAGTGGGGGCTGTTTACAAACCTGGCGAAACACTCGCAAGGCCTTGTGGCCATGTAGTAGTGGTAGACGAGGACATGGTGGTGCATGCACATCTGGGCGACAGCGACCTTGGGACGAGACCTGGCACGAGCGTGAGTGTACTCGAGGTCGAACCCGACTACCTTGTACTTCTCCCCGGCATGCAACAACTCCATGATGTGGATGGAGTGCTCCACCCAGACCGGGTCATTGGTGTACACCACCGAGAGGTCCATGAACCTTCTGTGGGTGTCCACCATGGCACGCATGGTGAACTGATACTCATCGTCGGCAGCCGCTCGGAGCACCATTGGAGCCGCGCAGGATACCCTCTAAGAATTTCTCGTGGTGGGTGTGCTTCTTGCAATGGTGGGGCGCGATCGAAAGGTTGAAGAGACACAAAGGGTTAAATGGCTGCTGTAATAAATGGGGGCCGGCCGGCCTATAATCGTCACGTCTTGTCACGACGTTCATAGCGGAGGATTCCACTGCACGCTTGACAACACCGCACCGCACGCGTGGGCTTGAAGAGGCGCCAAATTTATTGTCGGTGAGCCTGTTCCCATGCTACCGTGTTGTTTACCACGCAAGCTTCCCGCCTAGCTAGTTTGGCCACGCGTCAGCTAGAAGAGGGACAAATCGTGGGCGTTTATTAGCAAAAAGCTTTGTAGAAACAAAGTGTGTGGAATGACTTCGATCATAAGTTTACCCATGGGTGATGAGGTCAAAGTTACACAGAAGGATGATGATGGACACTCGAGTGCGATAATTAATTCTACGCTCTACAGTGCACACGGTGGAAGAAACCAACTGTGTGCAATAATGTCGAAGATCAGAGTCGAGTTAGCTATATAGATCATGTGTTCTGAGATCCACAAGGTAAACTGATTCGAGAATGGTTAATAAAATCTAAGACCATTGCATATTAAGGTCAAAATAGTGCTAGCAATATACGAGTCTCATACGTTGCCATTTCAACGATTGTACCACAAAAGCTCGAAGTGTTACAAGGTTCAAATTCCAGAGTTATATGGTTCAAATTCGAAGATTACAAGGTTCAAACTGATATGAGAAATGAAATTCAGCTCATCAGCTGCCAACGCTTGTGTTGATCAGCTAAACATGGATATCAGAGAGGTTCAAACTAATATCACCGCTTCTAAGTCTGGTTTCGAAACCTCATAATTTTTGCAAAGGGGTCAGCCACTGAGAAGTCATGTATGGGGTTGACACGATGACTTATGATTACTCTGTCATCTGAAGTACCAAATTGAAATTCAACATTTTTGGAGCCTACTTCATTGTGCCGCAGGCGCCGGCGCTGATCAACAAAGCATTCATTTTTGTGAAATAAATGTAGGGCAAACCTCATTTCCTTCAGCACCCTTGCTCTGAGAGCAAAGAACCTGGCGAATATAATCTCCGGAAAGGTCCCTCGGTAGGAGTTGAAAGTAATTTCGGAGAGATGCAGATCTAGGCATTCGACGTGATTGTTATACTGTATCACATTATCCACCACTGGGCCTATTCTTATCTGCAAAAGAAGAAAACGTGTTAGTGCCTACATGCAGTTTTGAACATTACTATAGGCCTATTTGGTTTGCAGGATTTGTAAAATGCACTAACAAGCCATCTTCGATCTGACATGATTAACATGGGCATTTGATTACATTCTAGAAAAATGTAGCCTTCTTCACAAGAGGTTGGAGTGGATGAAAAGTTCCCTAAGAAAACTAGTATAGATGAATCCAAAGGAGAAATGCTTATTGATTATAATCATATGGATCAAGCAACCAATATGGGGGGGGGGCATGTATGTACTGAAATCCTCCAAAAGAACCTTCAGAAATCGTAGTACATTGTCATTGTAAAATTGGAAAGAGGTGTCACAAATTGAACTCCCTTATGGTTAACATTTAACAGGAAAAGAACATCACCTCGATATATACCTTCTCCAGGCACGGGAAGCATCTCAGGAAACTGACAACTTGCTCTAGGTTGGGGCCGATAGATTCTAGTGACAAAACCTTCACTGTGCGCAGTTTCGGGGTCAAGCTTGTCGGAATCATTTTCTGAATGACGGACGAACAAGCATCTTCAAAATTAGAAATAACTAGTCGTCAACCCGTGCGGACGTACGGGCTAGTCATTTTGTGAATACGTGGAGATATTAATAGTAAACTGGATATATGGATATCTACATATTTTAAATATAGAAAGTTCAGAAATTTACCTACAGAATATTAGTATTGAAATCACTAAACATTTTTTTAATGTATGGCAAAGTGTTACATTTGAGGGTGACAATAATGTTCTATTCCAGCAGGTTATCTTTATTTGTTGTTGTTCATCGTCCAAGCATGTGTCTGGAAGATCCTTCATGATTGGCTTCATTGCGCCTAATTTAATCTTGTTGACCAAGGTAAGCAAAGCCTTTTTTCCCACAATAAGAAAATTACCAGGTTATTCCACTTGTTCATTTCTTTCACATCTCAAGTATATCAGATATAAGCAAAAAGGTTCGATAGAAAAGCAAAGCAGACATTTAGTTTATACAAACATACTTCGATGCACCTATAGTCGATACAACCTGATGATGTTAGTACATTTATATTATATTTGAATAATACAATAGGTAATTATTCTTGCTAGAAACTTATGAAATTCAACCATTTTGACTAGTTATTACCATCAAGTAAAAGATCGACAAAATGTACTGAGAGAAAACCAATCGTCCATCGGAAATATATATTGAAAGAGGTATTTGTGCAAAGGAAAGTGCATCAACAATACAAAAACCATCTTCTAACAAAATAGTACACCGCCAATCTTATGGCCAGATTAATTGAGGAAAAAAATATCTCTACATTGATCTTTCAGTGCACCCCAGACTGAAATAAAATGGAATCGAAAGGAACAATTTTAATTAGGTGCACATAGCTAAAGAAACTGCAGTTTTGTAATCCAAAAAGATAAATTTTATCTAAATGAGAAAAAACTATTAATCTCTGCAAGTACAAAAATAGCAACTTAATAACGCACCAGATAATAATCCAAGCAAACTCGTAGTAGGTCCAGCCGAACATGCTAGCTTTGGCATCAGATAGATAGCTTTGGCATGGAGCTCGTTTCTCTGCCCAGCAAATAGACATTGCCAAGTACTCCTGCATGTTTAGGTCCTGAAACTGCAAATATTTTGAGGTGATTTCCTTACTTTTTAGGATAGTACGTTGTTATCATAACCGAGCTAGGGAGATGTTATATTTAATCTACATATGAGAAAATATTATAATTTGAAGTGAGAGTCACAACCAAATTTTTTTAAAAGACACATCCGATTTAATTGAATGACTTTTAAGGAGGCAATACATGCAACAACTGCAAATACAAACTGTACCTCAGTGAAAAGGATTTGCTCCTGACTTATGAACTTGTATCTATATGTTTGCATGAGGACGAATCCAGTGGAAGCATAACACATCATTTGGTCCAAGAGACTGTAAAGGTGTGATCATAAATTTGACTCTGGAAGGCTACGTCTCAATGCTCGTTGCCATATATAAATTTAGTACTATCATTTATTTCGCTTCGAAGTATGCTTTGGCATGTCGACATAGGGGGTCTTATGTCAATATGGCCTGTGTAATCCCTTCCTTAATATCTTGTTCTCTTTTAGCACCCCTGTGATAACCATATTCTCGTGTATAAAGTTATTCGGTACGCTGTGAAGATTGGTCCGATTCATCTGCATAACTGACGTCAAAGCGAGTAAAAGGTAAGAAAACAAAAATAACTGGAGCAATAGTCAGCATATACTAACGGGCAAGAATAATTAGAATTGTCGAGTAATGTGGTTACACTTAGAGAAGTCTGGATCATACAAATATCACAATGCAGCAGGGAGAAAAGTAAACCAATGAATCTAGTATGTGCACCATAGTTAATTGGCATCATTGTTCGCATGGACAAATAAAAAGTATACCTCTTGTAAAAATTTACTTTATTTAAAAGAAGATGATAGAACTAAACCGCCGAATTAAAATCCTTCATAACCTTATAATAGTACATAACAATTAATCAAAATCTACTTCATCATTGTTGCCAATTAATCGCCATAAGATTATAGGCATGCTGATACGCTCTCGAACATGTTTCCTCCTTATTTATTTCCTTGATCCTCGGATCTCCACCTTGTCATCATTTGTCCTGCTCCCTGCTTAATATCAGTGAATACCAGCCATGGCTGGATCTTTAAAAAAATCATCTGACTATTTATAAAGTGAATAGTAACTCTAATGAAGATATTTAAAAAAGATAAAATTTTCAAAATTTTCATAT
>NC_041384.1:506796321-506798319 GCF_002162155.2 Triticum dicoccoides | reverse complement strand
TACGAAACAAAACATAATGTCACCTGTCTGCCCTATGCATTTGCTGCCGAGGCTCCTTTACACCAAAATCAATCCACCCACCTGCCTGCTAGTGCAGCTGGCGTACATGTGCAGGTGTATGATGCTGCTGACTAATTACAGCATCGCCCATCAACTAATTCTTTGATCGAGCCATTCTACGTACATCTGCATGTTCTACAGCCGGCAAATAATCACAGGGCCAGCTTGTTCCTTGCCAGAGAGTAATAGGCAAGGGCAACAATATATGCTTGGAGTCAGCTACATGGCTGCACCAAACTATGTCCATTAGTTGGGGACTGAGACATGTACAGTTGGGCGCTGCGAACCCCCTTGGCATGGAGTAGGGAGGCTGAAGCAACTCTGCCTTGATGTATGCATGGATGGATCCTGATGAGCGAGTATTCGAGGAAACTAACAGGTAATTAGTGACCACATGTAAAGCAACCGATGTGATACATGCTTCCATGGTAGAGATGTGGTAGATGACGATTAGTTGTTCCTGCTAGGCCACACATCATATGCTCCAGAGTTCTAGAGAGATGGCGATTTAGAAATCTGCGGCACAAAGATCTTCTAAAAGACAAAATTTCTATTACATGGTATTTGAAATTAGATGAATATCAGAATAGAAGACTCGAAACGGTGGAAGTTACCAAACCTTAGACAGATGAAATCGGCATTAGCCGACGGATTGGACTTGCCGTGCAGGTCGATTTTTACTCTTTTCCTGGAAAGGAGAGGACATCACTGTTTTTACCTCTAAATATGGTAGTGTTTAGGTAAGGAACCGATCTGAAGCCTAGCATGAGCTGACCGATGCCTGCCTGATTATCTTCATGGCATTGTTGTAATCGTACAAACATGAGGACGTACATGGTGTAGTTAGTCTGGTAGTTGTTGGGCACATAGAAGGAGAGAATAACATGGCGATGCTCACCAGATCAAAAGAAGTCGCCATGGATAGAAGATGGCTTGCAAAGAGAGGATCACCTCCCCGTGAGGTAACTGGATTTGTTTTTCTTTCTTTGAGAGAGATTTGATTTGTATTCCTTCTATACCAAGAGGCCACATTTTTCCTATGCCTTCTATTCCCCCGTACGTGAAAGCATGTGGGCCTTTCCACGTATCTTTTTAAATTTTATTTTAACCTCTACCAACAACCGTGATGACCGATTAGAAAGAAATCTTTTTTAGTTTATTTTAAAAGAAGGGAAATTGAATCATATCAACTACACGTGAAAGCATTGTGGGCCTTCCCTATTTTTTCCTTATATTCTGTTTTTTATATTTTTTCTCTTTGTATTTTAAGCGAGTTAATCTACACCGTAATAATTCAGCCCCACCAGATTAACGATTCATAATTACTGATTAACATGGTAATTTCTTGGGAGTCTGTAATTAGTATAGGTATTTTAAGCGAGTTAATCTACACCGTAATAATTCGGCCCCACCAGATTAACGGTTCCTAATTACTGATTAACATGGTAATTTCTTGGGAGTCTGTAATTAATATAGGTATAGATAGATAGATGTTAATTTGTAGAAGGAGAGGTAGAAGGCGGTTGTTGTACCCGAACGGGTGTGGATCCAATAACAAGTTCGGAGTATTTGTCAGACGAGTAGCCCACCACTGTCAATTTCGGCGCAAAAATGACATTGATTCTTGTTGGACCTTCTTGATCAACTAGAAGTAATCTCTCAAGTGCAGGTGTGTCCTCAATGACCATACCGTGGTACACATCTTGTGATGTCTTCCTGCCGCACCAGAAACACACATAAATAGTCTGGAGAGTCTTAGAGGTGACGTGGAAGGTACTCAACCCATTGATCGCCTGAAGACGAAGGTATTCGAGTGCAGTACAACCATAGAGCAGGCGCTCCATGTCACCATTTGAGAGGCAGACGACGACGAGCTCGAGGTGCTTCAGTCATGGTAGAATAAGAGAGGGCACGTCATTCGTGTGTGTGTGTGTGGGG
>NC_041384.1:506643899-506796109 GCF_002162155.2 Triticum dicoccoides | reverse complement strand
AGTGCGGACGTTGGCAGCGACCGCATATGCCCATCATCAAAAGTGAGCTCCTCGAGCTGATCTAGGGCGGGGGATCGGAACCAGTCATCAAGCTTGGCTCGGTCCTTGCTGTTGGAACGGAACTTGCCCATTCTAAAGCCTTTGGTTGGGCCAAAGTGTCGATGAGGTCGAGAGGGCTGGAGTTCCATAGGGGGCACCACCGTCGGGAAAGGACGGTTGTCCGCGCCCCATATTTGATTGGGAGGAGGGAGATGATGACTCTCAACATATCATCGGGTAGGCTACTGATGAAGTCTAGGCCTGCTGGAGTCGCTTGCGGTTCTATCTCGCCCCGCCTCCGCTTGTTGGCAGCCCCGTTCTCCACCTCCGGAGTCTCCTTGTCAGTGGCGCTTTCTGATAGAAATGGGAGTATAGGGAATATTTAGTTAAAACAGGGCAATAGAAAAGTGTATTGGTAACTAGAAGTTATTACGTAGGAATATAGTGCTGGGTAAGTCAACATGCAGATAGTTGAAAAGAAAACTTACTTCGAACAAAGTCTGGACGGGTGATTTTGTCGGGGAAGTTAGCATATATCTCATGACCAGGCCCTTTTATGTGTAGTGCAATTTTAGTGCCAGCTTTCAGTACATAAAACTTTGCAATTTCTTTCCAAAAGCCAGTGCCAAAATAGGAGTCACCACCTTCATCAAGTCTTACAGTAGCAACGATTGTAAATCCATGGTTTGTGTGCAGTATGACATCGGTGGAGCCTTGATCTATATAAAGGGAAAAATTATGCACTACATAATCTGTTGCATAGCAAGGGATGTTCTGCACAAAATGGTAGGATTGTTAAAGAAAATATGGTAACATGCAAATATGGGCCCAAATTGATAGAATTGTGCATCAGTGGAAATCGAAGGACAAAAATCTATAATTAAACAGATAGGGTAAACATGATGTCATGGAAATATGAGAGTAATCAAAAGAACAATACATAATTAATTTGCCTAATATAGAAAAAAGAGGAGGAAAATTCCCTTTGAAGTATATGGTGCATGTGGCACCTTTTATCCAAATGTAGCAATATTTAGAATATGTTTAGGAAAATAGGCCATGCCAACTGATTTAGGGTGAGATTGAACATACCGTGCGTGTCGTCAAGTTATATGGTACGGTGAGATGGAATCTCTGGCGGAGGTCGCAAAGTCCTGAAGTGTTGGCGCACTATACATTCTATGAATGAAAGAAAACCCTCAAATCAGCTCGAGTAAAAATGAATTCACGGTGATTTCTGCCGGATGATTAAAGAAGGCAGATGAACTGGGATAAGAGATGAGATAATATTTCATTAAATTAGTTACCTTGTCATCCATGAGAAAGAACCCTCAGTACGACAGATTCCCAACTAAGCGGAGCTGGGTCGACTGCGAGCAGCGTCGAGAAGGTCGATGGTGATAGGCGGTGGCAAGCGGAAGTGGCGAAATGCGGTGGGCTTTGCGAGCAGCCTGGCGGCGTTGGCAGGCGTCGAACTAAGTGTTTACCGCCGTGATAGGCGGTGCCATGGCATAGACGCGGAGGAGCTTGTGCAGGTGTGAATGGGGAACGTACCGGAGGGGGTGGCGGGCGGGGTGAGGGTTTTTGTGACGTGGGGATGGTGAGGGTTTTCTTTTTTCTTTTTTGAATTGGGTGGTGAGGGTTTTCTGTCCCACAAAGAATTTTGGGGGTGACAGTTTGCTAGAGCGAACCGTGTGTGATTAACGCAACATGAAAAATGAAAGTTATTGCACACGCTTACAATTTGGGAAACCGTGTGTGATTGACGTACTACCTCTGTCCTGGTTTATTGGTCCCCCTTTGTGATTTTTACCAAATTTTGACCAAATATTTAACATAACCAGACATAGATAATAATCGTACACGTACATAAGCATAGTTCAACCATAAGTACTTAGTTCAACCGTCATTAAGCATACTCAAGCATATATAGTTCAATCCATCCCACATCTCATCTCACATGCCGACACGATCCTAAAGCTTCTCCAAGTACTTGGTGTACGCACCGTGCGCCACCCTGCAAGAATACTTCTGCTTGAAGGAGCCAACGACCCGTCCTCTTGCATGCGCCAGAACACTTAGATATGCGTCATGAAGCTTCTGGTTGCAAAATGGGCATCCATCGCCGCCGTTCCAGGTCCTAATACGCCTGTTATGCATTCTCGCATAAAGCTCCCTCAGGATTTGCCTCTTGTACCTCCTCCGGCCATCTTCATCCTCGCTGTCCACATCGCCAGACAACACCTATACAAATAGTAAAACAAATTTGGCATCAAATCAATGATTACATGCCTGAAGTAGGATTAGGAATTTATGGCTATTTATTTATACATATCCAGAGATTATGGTTTGATTTTTAAGCACAATTGTCTATCTATAGACCAATCTTGAAGAAAATAATGGCACAAACATATGTAGGTCATTCAAAATCAATTGTCAAGTCTTGGTTAGGAATTATTAACACGAACACTAACCCTAGTCGGATTACTAGATTTACACAGATGAAACAACTAATCACTTATCACCTGTACCATTCAAACAATCAATACACTACACAGATCTAACGAAACTTACTCAGGTTTCATGGATTGGGAGAACATAACCATAGGATTTCTATTCCAAAAAGGAGGAGGCAGGAGTAACCAGAGAAACCCTATGATCTATTTGACACATAAATGGGTATAGATGACTAACCAGCTGTCCGTCGTCGTCGGAGTCGTCACCGGAGTGGTCGTCGGAGTCGGTGTGGAACTCCGCCTCCGGTTGTGGAAGCTCGACGCCGTCGATGACGTCAGGGTGCAGCGATAACTTGCCGGTCATGATGACCACCTATGTCCCCACCTCCACGCCGTGCTCTGGTGCTTTAGCAGCCCCATCGTCGCCACTCCCTCTGATGGGGCGCTTCGGCGGCATCCTCATACACTGACGGCTTTGAGGACTGAGAGCGGCGTCGAGGATGCAAGCAGAAAGAGAGGATTGTGTGTGTGTGTGGCGAGGATGGAGGGTGCGACCGCTCGGGCGCACCATTAATATGGAGTAGTGGGAGTTGTGGGAGAGAGGCGTGCGGTGGTCAAACCGACGACTCGCCTCCCGGTGAGCCTGCGCACTGGACTGCTGGCATGCCTACCAAAGTTCCACACAACTACTCGCACACCTCCCGATGACACTACGCAGCGAGCATGCCTCCGTCAATTCACACACCTGCACTCACGCCTCCCCATCTGCCTACGCGACGGACTGCTCGCATGCGTCCCGTCAACTCACGCCTACTCGCACGACACACGGGTCGCGCAGCGGCACGTATATTGTTTTTCTATTTGGATGATTATAATGCTGCTGCTTTATTTCTTAACCGAAGCATGTCACATATTCATTGTTGGTCTAACGCTCACGGTTCGAATAAATAATTTGTTTGGGATATTGGTTCCCAATTATTAATAATCTCCCGTCTGTAATTAGATAAAGATTACATCAAAACTGGTCTCAAATTGGACAAAAAAGTACAATGCCACTTTCTATTGGTGTCCATATGACAACACGGTAAGTTTCATGAACTTCAAATAAGTTTTGGATGTACTAGAATTTAAAAATCAAAATTGTCAATGTTTGAAATTTTTTGCACGGGGAGTAAAGATGCACCCAATGAGACACATGTGTTTTTGCAATTCATTTAGGTGCACTGTCACGTGTGCATGTAGCTCAAATTTGATTTTTGCACATTATACCCGTAGAAAATCAATCAATTAATGTACTAAAATGTGTTAATGATCTCTGTGACTTTTTTGAAATTAAAACGTCGCTCCTTTGGTAACATATATGTTCACCGCGGGATAATTAATTTAACATGCATCGTAGTTGCGGTGGATTCGCGGTGTGTGTGTGGGTGTGTGCTTCTAGGGTGGCAGGTGGCTCGCAGTACACTACGAGTTGTGAGCCACAAAGTGGGTTGGCCGTTTTGTTAGGCAGGCCGGTGCCACATCAGAGTCGTGAAATTGTTATTTAAAACATTACACAACCCTTTCATACATACATGTTTGGCCACATGCAGTCGATTGTTGTCCTACATGACACTTGATACTCACATGAGACGCTTTCTGTGGGCCCGCAAGGTCGTGGTCCATCACTTTGACGAATAGCCGGCAATGAGGTTAATTTGACCAGCAAGGTAGAATATTTTTTGTTTGTGTTATGATGGTATATAGTACGCGTCGAAGAGGTGGGAGGGGACTAGCATATATACTATACGTACGCGTCCGTGAACAAGTACACCTCACTCAGTGTCGGTACTTTTTGGTTTCCAAGGCACGTGCCACATCAAAATTGTGAAATTGGCTATTCAAACATCACACAACACCTTTTTGGGCCACATGCATATCCCAGCTAGGACACTCACATGTGACTCTTCCATCTGTGGGCCCACAAGGCCATCGTCGATGCATGCATGCATCACTTTGACCTACATCGGGAGAGGTTAATTAATTTCACCATCGATGAGGATTATTTTGGGTTGTACATATATTACGGCAGGAGCATATAGTATGCGATGAAGAGGGGGAAGGGGACCATCATATGTAGTACGCTTGATGAACCTCACTCTGTGTGGGTGCATGGTTTATGGTTTTTGAGGCATGTGGCACATCAAAGTTGTGCATTTTGGGCATTCAACATATATATGTTTGGCCCACATGCAATGCGGTGGTGGTTGTCCTCTCGTACCCACTTAAGCGGTTATCAGCGATATCGATGCTTTCCATCTGTGGGCCCGCTTGGTCCATCACTACTTTTTTTCTGATAACAAGAGAGGTTAATTTGACTTAGGAGGGGATTATTATTTTTGCTCTGGGGTGACATGCATGATAAAGTTTGAGCACACACACATGCATGTGTACGCATGAATCGGTCCCATTGAGTCGAAGTAGCTAGTACAACGACACATCATGAACCGATCTCGCTCTGTGTGGGGAGCTAGTGTACGATTTTTGACGCACGCGCCACATGAATGTTGTGTATTCAAACATGTATGCACGCATCACCTCCATACATATGCATGTTGTGGTTGCACGCGTCACCTCCATACATATGCATGTTGTGGTTGCCTTCGAACGGTACACTCCCTTGCGTGGTTATCGGCGATAAGCCTATATATTCGTGGGCCCGGGTGGACACCCATGATCACCTTGACCAACAACAAGATAGGTTACCATGGCGGATTCTTCATTTGGTTCGTGTTATCATAGTATATGTCATGGTGAGATTCAGACCTTAAGTTCGAGCGCATATACTATGCACGCATGCATGCATGAATCCCCGTCATTGGCTTGAAGTGTGGTGTAACATACATATGCATCGTCAACCTAACCCTCACTCAGTGCGGGGATTTCTAGTTCGAAATCACGGTGCCACATCAAAGTTGTTCCATTGTTACTCAAAAGCACACCTTTCCATACATATGTTTGGGCCACACGCATGAAGTGGTTGTCTTTGGGGACTAGCTACTTGCATGATTATTGGCGACCTAGCCCATCTCCGGGGTCGCATGTACGGCCATCACTTTGACCAACAACAAGAGAGAGGTTGTACGACCAACGTGGATTATTCTTGGTCCGTTTTACAATCCATCTTGGTGAGATATGCCTCTCTGGCCCGCCAACTGAAAGTGTGTGGGGTGGGGCGGTGATGACCCACAAGTATAGGGGATCTATCATAGTCCTTTCGATAAGTAAGAGTGTCGAACTCAACGAGGAGTAGAAGGAAATGATAAGCGGTTTTCAGCAAGGTATTCTCTGCAAGTACTGAAATAAGTGGTAACAGATAGTTTTGTGATAGGATAAATTGTAACGAGCAACAAGTAACAAAAGTAAATAAAGTGCAGCAAGGTGGCCCAATCCTTTTTGTAGCAAAGGACAAGCGGGAACAAACTCTTATAATAGGAAAAGCGCTCCCGAGGACACATGGGAATATCGTCAAGCTAGTTTTCATCACGTTCATATGATTCGCGTTCGATACTTTGATAATTTGATATGTGGGTGGACCGGTGCTTGGGTGCTGTTCTTACTTGAACAAGCATCCCACTTATGATTAACCTCTATTTCAAGCATCCGCAACTACAACAAAAGTATTAAGGTAAACCTAACCATAGCATGAAACATATGGATCCAAATCAGCCCCTTACGAAGCAACGCATAAACTAGAGTTTAAGTTTCTGTCACTCTAGCAACCCATCATCTACTTATTCCTTCCCAATGCCTTCCTCTAGGCCCAAATAATGGTGAAGTGTTATGTAGTCAACCTTCACATAACACCACTAGAGGCTAGACAAGATACATCTTATCAAAATATCAAACGAATACCAAATTCACATGACTACTCATAGCAAGACTTCTCCCTTGTCCTCAGGAACAAACGTAATTAATCAAAAAGCATATTCATGTTCATAATCAGAGGGGTAATAATATGCATATAGGATCTGAACATATGATCTTCCACCAATTAAACTAACTAGTATCAACTACAAGGAGTAATCAACACTACTAGCAACCTACTAGCACCAATCCCGGACTTTCAGACAAGAATTGGATACAAGAGATGAACTAGGGTTTGGAGATGAGATGGTGCTGGTGAAGATGTTGATGGAGATTGCCCTCTCCCGATGAGAGGAGCATTGGTGATGACGATGGTGATGATTTCCCCCCTCCGGGAGGGAAGTATCCCCGGCAGAACAGCTCTGCCGGAGCTCTAGATTGGATCCATCAAGGTTCCGCCTCGTGGCGGCGGAGTCTCGTCCCGAAAAGTTCCTCCTTTTTTCTCATCGAAAGACCTCATATAGGAGAAGATGGGCATCGGAGAGCCACTAGGGGGCCCACGAGGTAGGGGGCGCGCCCTAGGGGGGGGCGCCCCCCACCCTCGTGAGAAGGGTGTGGGCCCCCTGGCCTTCATCTTTGGCGAGGATTTTTCTTTATTTCTTTTAAGATGTCCCGTGAAGTTTCAGGACTTTTGGAGTTGCGCAGAATAGGCCTCTAATATTTGCTCCTTTTCCAGCCCAGAATTCCAGTTGCCGGCATTCTCCCTCTTTATGTAAACCTTGTAAAATAAGAGAGAATAGCCATAAGTTTTGTGACATAAAGTGAAATAACAGTCCATAATGCAATAAATATTGATATAAAAGCATGATGCAAAATGGACGTATCAACTCCCCCAAGCTTAGACCTCGCTTGTCCTCAAGCGAAAAGCCGATAACAATAAATAAGTCCTCATGTTTAGAGGTAGAGGTGTCGATAAAAATAAAATACGGACATGAAGTCATCATGATTATTCTTATAACAGCAACATATATAGATTTTGTCATATGACTACTTATGTTCAAGTGATGATCTATTCACAATGCAAAAGTATAAATCATAAACTTTCACTACAAGAAATATGTCAACTTGTGACCTTCACTATTGGTCATTGAAAGGTCATTGTTTTTCATTTGCGACCTTTTTGTGACCAAAAACAGAAGGTCAAAAGCTGGCGGTCATAAACTGAAATTAACGACCTTCTCTGTGAGAAGGTCATAGACGTTTACGACCAAAATATGCCTACTGGTTTGTTTTGGTCACTAGCAACCTCCCCAGGCCGCGTAGGCATCCAGCGTGGCAAGCTGATGTGGCACAAGATTCAGCCCGGTCCAGTTCGGCATTCTACATGGGCCTAGCCCAACAATTCGGCCTTTATATATATTTTTTCCTATGCTCTTATTAGCTACATGGGCCTGGCCCAAGAATTCGGCCTTTTTATTTTCTAGGCCATGGCCTTTTTATTTTATTTTTTCCAAAAGATGTGCCCACTGGTGAGATGGGACCCAGTTGTCAGGTTCTAACAAGTGGGTCCCAATTATCACTGTTATATTCTTTAGATCTCAATTTTCCAGTAAATAAATAACAATATTTAAATCCAAACAGAGAGAAAACAAAATGCTTCAAACAGAGCACGACTAATCAGGAAAAATATGGTTCACATCACGAATACAATCGGAACGAGCCAAACTTGGCACATTATTACAATCAAACT
The DNA here is from genome assembly GCF_002162155.2 of Triticum dicoccoides. Classification (NCBI taxonomy): domain Eukaryota; kingdom Viridiplantae; phylum Streptophyta; class Magnoliopsida; order Poales; family Poaceae; genus Triticum; species Triticum dicoccoides. Next base: position 506,788,018 of record NC_041384.1, on the reverse strand, counting down.
TTTTCATCCTGGTAACACAACAAGGATGGTTCATCCTGGTAACACATTATTACAGAAAAATATGGTTCACATCAAGTTTGCAATAAAAAAATGTTCACATCAGTAACACAACTATCACAATATAACTAGCTCCAATGCTTCTCCCAACTTGTTCATCCTGGACCTCACGACAAAACATGAATGAAGGCCGGCATCTGCAAGTTATCAAGAAAAATGGTTAGAACAAGAAAAATGTGACATTTTTACCATTTAAGCATAGAATAACAGGGTCAACAACATTTCAATCTTTGAAAAAGAATCAGGATTTCAATCTTTGAACAACAAAAAATTGATATAGTAGATCATTTGCGGTTTAAAACAACCCCTAAGGAGAGACATGTTGACACATTCATTTGGCAACATCTGTAGAAATTGAACCTCATAAACATGCAATGTGGAATTTGTATCTCAAAGAAGTATACATACTGTCGGGTGGTAGGTGCGACATATGCCAACGGGTGGCTTATCATTGTGGGAGCCAGTAAGACGTCGCCGGTGCCTGGAAACGGGATGAGGCAAAGACATGCATGCCGGCGAATCTTACCCAGCTTCAGGGCTCTCCATGGAGATAACACCCCTACTGCTGCTCTGCGGGGTCTCCGCATGATCACTAGATGAAAAAGTGGCTACAAGATGCTCCTTGAGCTGTTTGGCGAGAGGAAGGAGAAGGGCACGGCTAGCTCTCCTTTTCTCTCTATGTGGTGTCTAAAACTAGCTCCGATCAACCCTTTGCATGGGTGCCCCGGGGGGTTTATATAAGCCCACCCCCCGGGGGTACAATGGTAATCCGGCTGGGCGTGGGCCCTAGCCATCTGTGTCTACGCTCGCCGGCTTCTGCGCCGGCTGCTGGGACCCGCCGGCTGGTGGGTCCCGCCGGCTGCCGGCTCCTTGGTCGACAGGCAGGCCCCACTGTCAGGGGCCCTGTCGGTGGCTGGTTACTGTTGCCTCAAACCTGGTGACGAGGGCCTCGCCGAGGTGGGCGTGGCTATAGTGCCGCCGCCCGGCGGGCGATCGCTGTTAATGGGGCGTCTCCTTCGAGGGAGGAGGTAAGCCGGCTGTGGGGAGCCAGCCCTGTCTTGGGCCGACTGGGGGAGGCCTGGCCGCCTTCGGGTGTCTCTCTGCCTGAAGGGGCCCACCGCCCGTGGGCCACGCTGACGGCCCGTCATGGGTGGCATCAGGGTCAACATGGCAATAATGCCGCGCTAGACGGGTTATGGCCACCTCGTACGGCGCACTGTGCCAGGCGTGCTCCGGGATTCGGGGGCGGTAGGCTTTACTGTAGTCACGCCCCGTCACATCGCCGTTATGTGGATGCAGGCTTCGAGGGTACGATCTCGCCCGCTTTGTGGGAGCCGGCTTCTTGGAGTCGGCCTTCTCGTGGCTTTCTTCATGAGGGCTAAAGCCGGGCCGCCTTCCGATAGTCGGCCTGGGAGACAGCCGGCAAGGGGAAGGCGGCCCCACATCTTGGATTCTTGGGGGCCGGATCGGCTCGTAATTTTTTCAGAAAGGCCAGGGGGAGCCGGCTAGGCTACTCGTGGTCATTTACTCCGACAGTAGTCCCCGAAGGTGGTCGAGCTTCGAGGCTGACAAAGGGACGAGAAGCTGGGTCAGCTTCCTATCCTGAGGAGCCGGCTTCGCTTATGCGCGCCGTCTTCGGAAAGCTCCGTATCTTGTAGGCGGGAACGTGGGTCGGCCTGCGATCTGACCGCGCGCCACCCCGCGGGCCACGCGACAAGGAAAACCTGCCAACGCACGCGCGTGATGGGACGCCGCTGCAGGCCCGGGCCCGCCACTTCTAGGCCTCGGCCCAAGCGCGGATCTTCTGCGGCCCACAACGGACCGCTCGCCTTCCCGCGGCGGTTTCATTATGTCATCGGGGCGCAATAATGGCGGGACGTGGGGGAGTGGGCGCAGCTGATCCCACGTTCCCCCACACCGCGCCTCCTCGGCTCCGCCACGTGGGTCCATAAGTAGGGGGAGGAGAGGGAGCGGAAGAGGTTCGCACGCTCTCCCTCGCTCCACCCTTTCTCACCTTCCTTCTCCTTCCTTCCGCCGCTGCAGTGACCCATTGCCGCGCCGCTTCGTCGTCGGACCTCTCGGTTCCTTCGGTCCCGCCGTAGCGGGGTCGTGCACGTCTCTGCCGTCGCCTCGCCTTGTTCCTCGCGATGTCACCCCCATGGCGCTGTCGAGCTCGTGGGACGGCTCCAACGTCCATGAGGACCATGTTGAGTTCCTCCGCCGGACGCGGCGTCTGCCGGGCGAGAACTATGTGCGGGTTCGTCGTGCGCCGGCGAGGGAGATTTCGCCGGCACCGGAGGAGGGCGAGCGGGTGATCTTCCGCTCGCACTGCCTGCGCGGCTTCGGCCTCCCGGCGAGCGGATTCCTTCACTCTTTTCTTGAGTTTTACCACCTCCAGCCGCATCATCTTACACCCAACGCGGTGATGCTACTGTCGGCTTTCATCACCCTGTGCGAGGGCTTTCTTGGGGTTCTCCCCACTCTCGAGCTCTAGGGAGAATTCTTCCAGTGCAAGCTTGGCACCGTCGTCGCGGGCGTGCCCGCCCCTTGCGGAGCCTTCATTGCCGTGAGGCGGACGGGCGAGAACAATCCGTTCCCGTCCATCCCGCTGATCCAGTCGGTGAAGCTCACGCAGAAGTCCTATTTTTACGTGAAGAACGTCGCCCAGCAAGGTGACTTCGTCAACCTGCCGGCTTACGTAGCCGGCCCGCCGGCTGGGAGGCAACCCTCGTGGAGCTTCAGGGCCAGGTCGTTGTCTCAGGCCGGGAACGCATCCATCGCCCGGCTCCGGGTGATGATCCAGTCGGAGGGCCTGACCGGAGCCGACCTGGTGGCCGCCTTCGTGGAGCGCCGAGTACTCCCGCAACAAGGCCGGCCTCACATGATTTGTCAGATGAGCGGCCGCTTTGACCCGTGCCGGCTGAGGACCAGGGAGATGCCTCATGCCGAGGTGTCTTACATGGTGAACTACATCTCCAACTGCAAGCTCGCCGAGGATTGGCGATACGGCAAGGGGCCATATTCTCGCGCCAACCCTCCGCCTACCGTAAGTTTTTCCTCTCTTCTTCCTTTTTGTAGCCGGCCTCATGATGGCCGACTTCTGATCAATTGGTTTGCCCTCAGCAGAACCCTCTTCTTCCGCCGACGGCTGGGGCCGCAGGGGTAGAGGGCCAGCTCCTCCTCGACCGCACGGTGGACGACGTCGATGGAAGATGCCGTCGTGGGGGAAGGCGACGAGGCAGGCGGCGTGGGGCCCGGGGCCGGCCTCGAGGACTGGCCGGATGATGACGAGGTCGAAGCTGTTCCGCACTGCCAGCCGGCGCTTGATCATCAAGGCGCGGGCCCGTCGGCCGCGCCGGCTGCCCGTGGCGGTGCACAGAAACGTCGGGCCGCATCGATCTACTTAGGCAGCCGGCCGAAGAAATCCAAGGGTTCCACGCGGCGACCAAACGGGATGAGGCGGCCATGAAGGCGGCCCGCTTCCGCAAGGCGGTGAAACAGCCGCAGGCAATCTCGGCGTAAGCGTCAAAACGTCTTGTATTTTTTGTTGTCTTCTTTGATTGAGGCTCTTCTAAACTTTTCTTCGCTCGCCGGACAGGGCACCGCTTTCCCTCGAGCGAGGTCCTGGCGGCTCCGTAGTCGGGCCGACTGGAGGGTCCTCAGGCTCCCGCCACGTCGATCCCCACGCCGACCTCATGGAGGCCACGAAACGGAACGCACGAGAGGCGCGGGAGGAGTGGGAGGCGGCGGAGAGAAGGACCGCCCAGGCGGCGAAGGAGCAGGCCGACACGATGGCCAAGGCCCGGGCGGAGGCGGCAGCCGCGGAGAGGTAGGCGGAGGCCTCGCGCAACCAGCCTCCGTAGCTGATCGCTCCCTCCGCGCCGTGGCTCCCGACATCCCCGTGCCTCATCGGAGGAGGCTGGTCGAGACCCAGCGGTGATGGAGAGGAGGGAGGACCACGTGGTCTTCGTGGAGGAGGCACCGCAGACGGTGCCGACTGGAGCGGGCCAAGGCGGCCGACCAGCCGCGGCGCCAGAGCAGTCGGCCGGGGGTGAGCCGGAGGCAGGGGCCGGCCTCGAGGTGCAGCCGGCATTTCGCCAGCGCGCAGGGGGAGCTACCTCCACGCCGGAGCCGCACAGAGCTGCGGGCGCCGGCCGACGACGGAAGCCCTGGAGGAAGCCAGCGCCAGCATGTCCGAGTGGACGCCCAGTGGGGGGACGGCCGAGCTGAACATGGCGGCCCAGGAGGTCTGAAACCGGCTTCAAGCCCAGGCCACCTCACTACAGCGATATACCCAAGAGTTCCTCACGACGCGGGCCGTAATCCGGGTGAGCCTTCTGGCCTTGGTTTTTTTGCTTTTTTGATTTCTTACATGGGGGCGCGTCAGCGCACCCACTGGGTGTAGTCCCTGAGTTCCGAGTCGGCTGCTGAGCAGGCGGCTTGGAACTTACTAGGTCCTGACAGCTATCTTATTCTTGCATCCTGTCTGATCTTCCAGGAATACCATAACCTCCGCGCTGCTGCCTTCAACTCCCAGGCTCAGGAGCTGGGCCAGAAAACTGAGGACCTGTTCAACAGCCGGAGTGCGTGCTTTGTCTCGTTCATTTCCCGTGGGGGCGCGTCAGCGCACCCACTGGGTGTAGTCCCCGAGATTCGGGCCGAGTGCTGAGCAGTCGGGTCGGATCTTCCCTGACGACTTCTTCCTTATTGATTTTTCCTTTGTCTTCATGCTTACAGGAGCCAATGCTGACTTGAGGGAGCACCTTAGCGGGGCCCAGACCACCCTTCGCGCCAAGGAAGCCGAGTGCAACGCCTTAGTCCTGGAGTGCGACCGCCTGGCCAAGAAGTTGGCCGACCAGGAGGAGAGCCACAAGGCGGCCCTAAAGAAGGCGCATGATAGCAAGGACGCCCTCAAAGCTGAGTTCGAGACCGAAGCGGCGGGCTGGGCTGAGGCAAAACAAGCGCTGAGCGAGGGCTACGGCCGGTTTGAGGATCTGATCGATGGTAAGCCGCCTTCCTCACTCCTTGCTTGCCCCTTGCCCCCTGATTTGTGTTCTAACTTGTGCTGCTTTTTGTTCTTTGTGCAGACTACTTCCCCGGCTACTCCATCTTTGCCATCCAGACCATCGAGGCCCACCGCGAGGCGCGCCGGCAGGCGGGTGCTGAAATCACACCAGACGCGAGCCGGACGCTTGAGGAGCAACTCTTGGCGGTCCAAGCTCGGCTGCAGCCGGCTCACCGCATGCTCCGCCGCCTCCAGCGCGCCGGGGCGCAGGTGTTGGCCGCCCTCTGGCCAGGCGAAACGATTCCCCGCACCCCGAGTCGGACTGCCGACTGGCTGGAGGTTGTGGTTGGCTGCTTCGAGGCCTAGAAGGCATCGGCAGCCCGGCTTGGAGCTGGGCGGGCGCTGGAGTTCGTCCGAGCCTGGTATCCCGGGATGAACCTGGACCAGCTGCACACCTGGCGGCTGGAAGCTGACAAGGAGATGGAGGAGGTGTGGCCGGCCATCGCTCAGCGTGCCTCGATGATCGTTGAGTGCACTGACATCAGCGCCTTTGCTCCTGAGATAAACGACGACGGCGTTGCCCAGCCAGAGGAATGGTTCGGGCTGAACTCGGCAGAGGGTGAGGACTCCGCGGAGGAGATCGCTTCCAGCGATGAAGGTGAAGACGACGAAGGAGAGGAAGGCGAAGACGTCGAGCCGGCCGGTGAAGCGGCCAGCCAGCCTCAGCCTGACCGTGCCTCTAGCAACGAGGCGCGTGCTAGCGCACCCTCAGCGGGAGGTGGTGATCATGCCGAGGTTCGCCAGCCGGCCACTCCGCCAGCCAGCACTGCCGTCTCTACCGACCTGCCCGACTCGCCAGTCGCTCCCTTGGCTTAATCTGCCGTCCTTGCTTTTCCTGCTTGTTACTCTTTGAACAATTTTTATTAAACTTGCGCAGTTCCACCCAATGGGGGTGTATTCAAACTATGGTGAATGCTGGCCTTACGAAGGTCTTTTGTGTAAATATGATCGTGTGTGTGTTTGGCTTCCATTCGCGTATGCTTTTTATCCTTAGGCTGTTTCCTTTGCCGCCTTCCCCTGGCTGCTGCCTTCCCAACCGGCAGCTGCTCTGTAGCCTGTGGCTAGGGAAGAACTTGGCTATATATATATTTTTTTTTTCTTTGGGGAAGGAAAGTACTCGAGCTTTCTTAGATTGAAGCGAGGTGAATGGAAGCCGGCCGGCCGGCTACTCTGGTAGTCGGTCAGCAGTGGGAGAGAAACTGGCTTTTGTTATATTACTCCGTTAGTCCCTAGCTGTTTTTTGTGTGGGCGTCCTTTCTTGCCTTTAGCTCTTACCAGCCGGACAGCCGGTTCTTCGAACTACGACTTCTGGCAAGAGAAGGCTTGGGTGCCGGCACACTACTTCTCTGACCGCGGGTAGGACTTCTAATATAACTCAAGGCGGCCAGTCCCCGGGCCGACTAGTCGAACCCGGTGCCGGACGAAAAAAGTGAATGTAATGACATGATCATAAGCATGATACTCTTCATTCATAGATAAAAGATGGCAGTCCCCGAGCTCTCCTCGGGGGGCCTATTGTCTCGTGGTCATTTACCCGGCACATACTTATCAGGTTTAATTAGCACATAAACATGCAATGTGGAATTTGTATCTCAAAGAAGTATACATACTTATCAGGTTTAATTAGCACACAGAAGCCAAATGCTAGTAGCTCATGATTAGTACACAAGACAGGATTCAACAAAGTAAACAAGAAGGTGGCTACAGTACAAAACTAAGCTCATCACACAGAATAAAATGATATTAAAAGTAAGCTCAGCATAAGCATATGAGTTTTTTTTGGCACCACCAGATCAAACATAGCAACGCCAATGTGAAAAGTTTCAGCATTATTGCCATATGTTTCCTTGGAATCCTACTACACAGAGAAGGGTTCATCCTTAAGTCTGAACTAGCCTTAAATGGTGGAGTACATATTTCCTTCTGTACTAGTGGACGTTGATGGTGTTCCCTTCTTTTACAAAGGAGGACCCCACATGCAGTGGCTACATAAACAAGAAGTGTCAGCTTAAGTTGCAACCAGGAACATAAACACTTGCAAAAATTCGGGCACTTGGGGTTTGGCAGGAGTACTACCTTGTGGATGTCGCCCATGAAGTTTGAGAGGAACAAGAGCGCTTCGGTCAGGTTATCTGCAGTATTCCATGCAGAAAAAACATGGCATCTTTAGTAATAATTCACTCAACCAAAAGAGATGTGCTGAAGTTCGTATGATGTAACTGAACATTATGTTGGCCGAAAGATTTAGAAGATGGTGATGGCGATGATGATCCCTAGGTGAGGAGCTGGGAGGCGTAGTTGTTGATGGCACCAGCGATGCAGTGGACCTTGATGCCCTCCTCGTCCTTGCAGTCCCGTGAGACAACACACAAACCATTATGCTACAGTCAGTTTCAGTCCAACAAAACAGAGTGTTGGTTAATTGCTACGTGTTGTTGTAGTATGAGCTGCAGACGTTGTCGGGGACGTCCATGAAGTGGAGCGGCGCCGACTAGTAGTACCTGAACCTGACCTTGTCGGCCCAGGAGCAGAGGCTGCTCAGGTTGCTGGCGGCGCCCGACGACAGCCGCTCGTTCACTGCCTTCGCCGCTGCGTCGCTCAGCCGGTCTTCCAAGGGAGCAGCATGGTGCATCGTGGTGCCTTCATCTGGAGTCGCAAGTCAGAGTTGTGGGCTGCTGCTTTGCTTCCCCATATAGCACACCCGGTTCTCCTAAGATAGTGAACTGAAAACACAAAACATGATTAGGGAGTTGGTACATAAGAAAAGGAATTCATGCACGAATGGCATATACAACTAAAAAACAATCAGACATCACATATTATTAGAATTTCATATTAGATGGCTGCACGGTAAGTGTTTCTTCATATAAAATAACTAGAATTAGCACCCAACAGGATCCATTCCATGCGCAGGATCCTTTGTATGTGGTTGCCTTTTTGTTGCTTTATCACATATTCTGGTAGTAAAAAAAGCACTTCATTGTCTGAATCTAATATTCAACTAGCCCGAACTTGAACAACAGATTGGGCATAGCGTACTAATCAAGGAGAGACCTGGCATGCACTGAACAAGTCCTGCAGCGTTTTTCAACATACAGAAATTTCTTTGTGTCCAAAGAAGCCCTAAATCATTTCACTTCTTAATTAATTCTTTTTTTGTTGGGAAAATAAATATTTTGCAGGGCCACTTCTTAACTCTCGTTTCATCAGATGCACTGAGAGTGTCTAAACTTGATGACCATTTTCAGACATGTCCTTGAACTAAAGCGTATATTTAGTTGGTTTGGAAAAAAGACCACGCCCAAATTTTGTAGATACAAAGTACCTCGCCACTATGTTGTGAAGTCACAGGTTGGTGTGGTGTGAGAAGTATGCTATGGCGGCACATGGCACGTGAACCTTCAGTTCACTATTTCAGTTCTCAGTGAGGACATGCCTCTAATGCACTAGACAAAAGATAGGCCGCCGACAAATTCAACCTGTAATGGCAATCAGCACAAACTTCTGTGACCTATTTGGGGAGATAAAAACTTGTTTGCAAACTCTCAGTGTGAGCAGCACACAAAATTGTAGGTGAACTACACATTCACGTGTATAAAGAAGAGGAGCCACTGAATTTTAATCATGAACAGTTAAACAAAATTGTAGGTGAACAACACACATAATCTTATGAAGTTTCTCCAGTGACTGAAAATTGTATTCTATATGTAGAAAAAAACCAAGTCATTGCAATCATTCTCAATAAGTACACAACAATGTATCCCTACAAAAACATCCTAACATGGATCATGGCTGTTGCCTACCATGGTAAATGTTGGACTCTCTCTAATGGTCTAAATCATGCCAGGAAGATTACTTTATCATCACTACCTCGCCTACACACTGGAATTGAATTCCACATAGAAGCATATCACCCGTTCACCGCATCAGATGCAGAACTACACTACATCCACGGATCTCTCACAGATCGGACAAGACAAGCACAAAAGGGGAGAGAGAGGGAGAGAGAGACGGAATTTACCTGTGTACTCTTCCTTGCCAGAGACGATCCAGCTCCCCTGGAAGCCCTCGTCGAAGGACTCGTGGAACAACTGCAAAAACCAAGCAAATCGTCACAAATCTCACCCCCACAACCCAAAAACGAGCGGCGAAGAACCGGACGCGGCGCCGGAGAGACCAATTACCGAATCCGACGCGCGGGAGTGAGAGCGGGATGGCGGCGCCGAGGGCGGAGAGGTCGAGGGTATCCTTGCCGTCGCTCATGGCCGCTGGAGACTCGGGCTCCTTCCTCCTACGCGGGCGGCTGCCGGGGAAGGCTGGGTGAGAAACCCTAGCGGCGGTGACGCATTGGGTGGGGTTGGGCTGCTGAGACGAGCATGAACTCATTGCTGGTCCGAGTGCGGGTGCGCAATGGGGCACCGGCAGGTGCGCCTCGGCGAGCGCAGGGCAGCGAAGCGAGAGGCGAGGTTGGAGAGGTGGTACTGGAGGAAGGAGGAGGTGACAGGGAGGGGGCTGCGGTGGATCTGGCCGGCGACAGTGTTCGGAGGGCAGGGGGAGGGGGTTGAGGCCGGCGGCGAGCGGCGGTGGGTGGCGGCGAGGGGACGGGATGGGAGGGATCTGGATCGGGGAGCGCTAGGGTTCGCTGCGCGGGGGAGAGAGCAGATCACGGTGGTTTTTTAGGGGTAGCTCATGGTGGGTGGGAGGGAGGACGATGAGGAGCCCGTTGAGGAGCAGGTCGGGGTGGTGGCGCGTCGAGATCCAGAGGGAGGGAGAGGGTGAGAGCGCTAGGGTTCGCTGCGCGTGGAGAGAGAGGAGTGGTGTGTGGTGGGTTTTTTTCTTGAGGGGTAGATCGTGGTGGGTGGGTGAGAGGGTGAGCTGCGGGCCGTTGTATCCCGGAGCATCCGACGGTGATTTATCCGCGATCCGCGTGAGAGGCCCCTGGACCAATCAGAACGCAGTATACACATATGATATTTTGACCATTTAAATTGGTCGTAATCGACTAAAAGTAAGGTGCTAAATCATGTTAACTATTTTATTATGACCTAAAAAATTGAAAAAAAACTTCTCATTATGTTAGCAAATTTGACTAGAGTTTTAAGGAATAATCACAAATTGAAATAAGACAAATATTTTTAAAAAAAGTTATGAGAAATGAGTTTTTTAAATCATTTTTTATTTTTCGAGTGTCCAAAATGAGTTCTTTTGTGAAGGACCTATAAGATATTTGTTGCAAAATTGGACCAAATTAATTTTCTAAAATACTAGAGCATATTTATTGCACAATTGACCAAATGGTTGGGTGTAAAAAGTTTTGATCCACCTCTCGTGAAAAAGACAAATTTCCGCCGATTCAGCTGGAAGCGGGTCAAATTTGATGCGTAGCAACCTCGTAGTTTGCTCTTTATTTTTTCCAAAAATCATTTCTAGGTACATAGGTATCTATTTAATCAGAGAAACACCAAAAAAATTCCAAGATTCAACCACTAGCTAGGAACGGTCGTTCCCGCCGTTTTGACCGCATTTTGAAACGGGCATAAATAATTCAAAAAAATCAAAAAAATTGGGAAACCTTCGCATTGTGTCTTTATATGTGGCCAAGTTCCCAGGAAAAATAACAAACTTGTAATATGACAATTATTTTTAAAAATTATTCTCAGAAACGAGCTATCACATATGGAGATCAATGGCTTTCAAGCTAAATGATCAATCTTATGGCCACATTCATGGCATAGTTTGTTCAAATGATCTCATATTGTGCACAAGGGTGTATATTGGAATGGCAAACAATGTTTCCTAAGGAAGTTTTCATTTTCTTTGGACGAAAAAACCATTTTCCATTTTTTGAGAGCCCAAAAGGAGGGTTTTTTGTGAAGGGCCTATAATATATTTGTTGCAAAATTGTACCAAATCAATTTTCTAAAATATTAGGACATATTTAATGCAAAATTGACCAAATGGTTGGGTGTAAAAAGTTTTTATCCACCTCTCGTGAAAAAGACAAATTACCGCCAATTCAGTAGGAAGCGGGTCAAATTTGAACTGCAGCTGCCTCATAGTTTGCTCTTTATTTTTTCAAAAAATCATTTCTAGATACATAAGTATCTATTTAATCAGAGAAACATCAAAAGTTTTCCAAGATTCAACCACTAGCTAGGAACGGTCAAACCCGCTGTTTTGACCGCATTTGAAACGGGCATAAAATATTCAAAAAAATATCAAAATTTTGGGAAATCTTCGCATTGTGTCATTATATGCGACCAAGTTTCCAGGAAAAATAATAAACTTGTAATACGGCAATTATTTTAAAAAAGTGTTCTTAGAAATGAGTTATCATGCGTGAAGGTTCATGGCTTTCAAGCCAAATGATCAATCTTATGGCCACATTCATGGCATAGTTTGTTCAAATGATCTCATATTATGCACAAGGGTGCATATTGGAATGGCAAACAATCTTGCCTAAGGGAATTTTTATTTTCTTTGCACGGAAAATTCATTTTCCATTTTCCGAGTGCCCGAATTGAGTTCTTTTTGTGAAGGACCTACCATATATTTGTTGCAAAATTGGACCAAATCAATTTTCTAAAATACTAGGCCATATTTGATTCACAATTGACCAAATGGTTGGGTGTCAAAAGCCTTGATCCACCTCTGGTGAAAAAGACAAATTCCCGCCGATTTAGTAGGAAGCGGGTCAAATTTGAATTGCAGCTGCCTCATAATTTGCTCTTTATTTTTTCAAAAATCATTTATAGATACATAAGTATCTATTTAATTAGAGAAACATCAAAAGTTTTTCCAAGATTCAACCACTAGCTAGGAACGGTCAAACCCGCTGTTTTGACCGCATTTTGAAACGGGCATAAAAAATTCAAAAAAAACCGAAAATTTGGGAAACCTTCGCATTGTGTCATTATATGTGACCAACTTTCCAGGAAAAATAATAAACTTGTAATACGGCAATTATTTTAAAAAAGTGTTCTCATAAATGAGCTATCATGCGTGAAGATTCATGGCTTTCAAGCCAAATGATCAATCTTATGGCCACATTCATGGCATAGTTTGTTCAAATGATCTCATATTATGCACAAGGGTGCATATTGGAATGTCAAACAATGTTGCGGAAGGGACTTTTTATTTTCTTTGCACAGAAAATTCATTTTCCATTTTCCGAGTGCCCGAATTGAGTTCTTTTTGTAAAGGACCTACCATATATTTGTTGCAAAATTGGACCAAATCATTTTTATAAAATATTAGGCCATATTTAATGCATAATTGACAAAATGGTTTGGTGTCAAAAGTTTTGATCCACCACATGTGAAAAAGACAAATTTCTGCCGATTCAGAAGGAAGCGGGTCAATTTTGAACTGCATCTACCTTATTGTTTGCTCTTTATTTTTTACAAAAATCATTTCTAGTTACATAAGTATCTATTTAATCATAAATACATGGTTTGGTGGCGATACGTCAAGGTTTGGATGTGGCCCAGGGCCCCAACTCCAAAGCGTGTAAACTCGCATGCCCGCCGCATGGTCACCGCGTGACCTCGATGTTGTCATGCGTTCTGGGAGGCCTAGGCATGTCTAGTGGGTTGGGCACTCCCCAGGTAGGTGATAGGAATCAAATTAAAACAGAAGAATCTCACGAGGAGAGTGACCTATGCTCAAAGATGAATTAGTAGCCAAGTGTTTGATTAGAGGTACGGGAAATGCACATGGCCAATGCGCGTGAGTTTTGGCTGAGGATGATCATCTACTAAGGAGTATGTCTTCACAAATTTTTAGCTCGAAAGGAGGATCCTAGGTGGTACTTGCTTTGTAAAGTACCACGCTGGACAAAAATATGAATGTTGAAGGTGGGCTCAAAATATTGAATGGATTGAGCTGAAATTTGGTGGAGGATGGTTATTTGGGCATAGGAAAACATTGTAGAAAATTGATACCATTTGGACATGCCAAAGTAGTACTTCCTTCACAATGCTCTTCTATGGACAGAAACTTGGGAAAACTAGTGAGAGATATTGGATGAATGAAATGAGCTCAAAATTGGTGTAGGTAATTTACATAGGTATGGTCATGTGCTGGTAAATTTTCAGATCATTTGGATAAGCCTAGCTAGTACTTACTTCACAAATCTTCTCTCGAGGTAAAAACTTTGGAAATTTCTTGAGAAAGATTTACTAGGAAAATTGAGCTGAATATTATCATGTGGCAATGATTTGGGTATGGAAGAGTGCCCAAAAAGTTTGAGGGTAATAGGAGGGGTCTAGATAACACTTGCTTTGCAACATGCCAATCTGGCCATAAAATATAAATTGAACCTGGGCTCACATAGATGATTTGACTGAGCTGCAATTTGGAGGAGGGTGATAATTTGGGCATAGGAAGGAACTGTATAAATTTCATGTCATTTTGATATATAAAAAAGGTACTTCCTTCACAATGCTTCTAGGTGGACAAAAACTTTGGAAATTTGCCGAGGAAGATTTGCTAGGAAAATGGAGCTGAATTTTGTCATGTGGTAATGATTTGGATAGGAAAGAGTGGCCAAAAATTCCAAGGGCAATCAAGAATATATAAATAGCACTTCCTTCATAAAGTGTTGTTGTGAACAAAATAGGAAAATGAATATTGTTGAATTAGTTTTGAACTATGCAAGGAAGGTTTTTTACATATTTGATGAAGATATGACCCAAAGAATTATGAGATTTTTTTGGGAATTTTGGGAATGACAGAAATATAGGTTGCTTCATAAGCTAGGGCAAAAATTGACACATGGACATGACACATAGGCAAAACTGATGAGATGGCGCCAAGTCATACCAATCCACCACAATTTACAAGGTTATGACCATCTATATTAGTCATGATCAGCTAGAAATAAGGTAGCGGACTAGTGCTATCTGCTTTATGACCATTTCATGTAAGGAAATTACGACCTTTCTGACCAAAATGGTCGCAATGGTTTAGGGTTTGGAGCCCCCGAACAGATTTTGACCAATTGGTCTCAAATGGTCATAGATCTATGACCAATTCTTCCAGGGTCACTGACAGAAGGTCACTAGTTGACATATTTCTTGTAGTGTTTACTAGGCTCCAACAAACTATAATCTCAGTCATTGAAGCAATTGCAATTTATCATAACATCGGAAAGACTCTATGATAGAGCTAAATAGCAAGTCCACATACTCAATTATCATTTAGTCCTCCATAATTGCTAACACTCACGCAATACTTGTGGTTACGGAGTTTTAATCGGACACAGAGAAAGATAGGGGCTTATAGTTTTGCCCCACAACTTTTTACCTCAAGGGTAATGTCAACAATAATGGTTCATGCTCCCCTACATCCAATTAGATATATATATATATATATATATATATATATATATATATATATATATATATATATATATATATCATGTTCTTTCCAACATGCTGACCTTGCCAAAGGATAAAATGAAAAAGGAAAGGTGAAGATCACCGCGACTCTTGCATAAGGTAGAAGATAATAATAAAGGATAGGCCCTTCACAGAGGGAAGCAGAGGTTGCCATGCGCTTTTATGGTTGGATATATAAAATCTCAATGCGAAAGAACGTCACTTTATATTCCCACTTGTGATATGAACCTTTATTATGCAGTCCGTCACTTTTATTACTTCTACATCACAAGATCGTATAAAGCTTATTCCTCCCACACCAATCAATCATATAGATTTAGAGCAATTTTTATTGCTTTGCACTGATGACAACTTACTTGAAGGATCTTACTCAATCCATAGGTAGATATGGTGGACTCTCATGGCAAAACTGGTTTTGGGATATTTGGAAGCACAAGTAGTATTTCTACTTGGTGCTGAGAATTTGGCTAGCATGAGGGGGAAAGGCAAGCTCAACAAGTTAGAGGAACCATGACAACATACTTTATCTCAGATATAAGAAAGACATAACTCATTACGTTGTCTTCCTTTTCCAACATCAACTCTTTAGCATGTCATATTTTAATGAGTGCTCCCAATCATAAAAGATGTCAATGATAATATATCTATATGTGAAAACCTCTCTTTCCTTATTACTTCCTATTAATATGTGTCAGATGGGCCAAGAGCGTCCTAAAAGAAGACCGGTATTTCACCACCATGGTTATACCCGAAGCCAGATCCAAGACCGCGGGCGCAAATGTTACCGCGAAAAATGAGCCATGGGTACTGGCTTCCCAAGTGGACCAATGCTTCTTCATTACCGACCCGTCAAACCCCAGTCATGTTGTCGTGAGGAGAGGCAAAGGGAAGATCATCGGAATGGATGGAGTCACCAATGAGCAAGACATTGACAAGTACGGCGACCTGAAGATGGAAAATGACGACGATGATGAAGTGCCATACACCACAAGAAGAACCAGGATCACCCTACCTAAATGTCGTCCATTCAACAAAAGAACTCCATTTGCGAAAAAGAAGGGCAAGAAGATTGTGAAAAGATAGCTAGCTAAGATCGATTGTATTTAAATCGTAGTCTCCATTTCTCGATTGTATTTTGACATATTGAACTGATATTTCTTCTGTTCAAGTCCTCATAAATATTTATTTATGTTTATTATGGTATTGAATTTCTAACTCACAAAAAGTATTGAATTTGTTAATATTTTTTGAACTCATGAATATTTTTAAATTTCATGGGCACTTTTTGAATTCATGAATATTTTTTTTCAAATTTGATGATATTTTTTCATATTCATAAATGTTTTACCAATTCACAAATGAATGCAACTAAAAATCCAAAAACAATATTGATGATATTTTTAAATAATAAATTTGATGATATTTTTTCATATCCATAAATATTTTGAAATAACAAATTTGATGATATCTTTTCACATTCATAAATGTTTTCAAATTTGATTGTCATTTTCTAAAAAATTATTAGATGCAACTAAAAATAATAATAAAAAGTTACTAATGGCGCACCAGGAGACAGTACACCATTGCAATTAGTGTACTTATAGCGCACCCCTAGGAGGTGCGCCATTGGTATACCAATTTTTATGATATTTTTTCAAATATTTTCAAATAACAAATTTGATGATATTTTCAAATAACAAATTTGATGATATTTTCAAATAACAAATTTGATGATATTTTTTCATATTCATAAATATTTTCAAATAACAAATTTGATGATATTTTTTTCACATTCATAAATGTTTTCAAATTTGATTGTCATTTCCTAAAAAAATATTAGATGCAACTAAAAATAAAAAAAGTTACTTATGGCGCACCCTCCTGTGGTGCGCCATTACCATGGATGTACTTATGGCGCACCCCTCGGTGGTGCGCCATTGCTATTAGATGCACCCCCTGATCTATCCCTTTCCTCCTCGCCCCCCGTGCCAGAACCACCTCCATCTCGATCCCCCTCGCTAGATCCCCTCGCCGCCGACGACCCCCCGCACCCTTCCCCGCCCCACCGCCGCCGCCGACCCCCCGCCCCCTACCCCGCTCCACTGCCGCCGACGACCCCCCGCACCCTCCCCTGTCTCCTCGCTCGGTTCCACCGAACGGAATCGGCCGAGCGAGGGCCTCCTCCGACCGCCGCAGGTGACCCAGCCGCACCGCCGGAGCTACCCCCTTCGCCTCCCCCCTTCGCCCATCTCTCATTGCTTGCTCTGTTTCCTCGCAGCTCGTCCACCATGCAGAGGGGCCGCTCGCCGCCGCTGCCACGAGAGGGGGCCAAGGGAGGCCACTCGACCTCGCCTTCGCCGCTGCCCAAGAAACCCTCGCCTCCCTCCTCCGCCTGCGAAGAAGACCTCCCCTGCTCCGGTCCCCGACGAGTCGTCGCTCATCCTCCTCGTCAGCCGCCTCTTCCTGGCCGGGACCCTTGGTGAGACCCAAGTTCCTAAGTACATATTGTATCTCCTAAGTGTGAAAACCTGTAGTCTTTGACTGAATTTGGTATAGTTTGCTGAAACTGCTGTGGTCTGAATAATAGTTTACTGAATTTGTTCTAGTCTGAAAAATAGTTATCTGAATCTGTTCAAGTCTGAAACTGTTAGTGTGAGGTGTCTGCAACTGTTGCAATCTTGTTAATAAGTAAAAGATGATCTGAAATTGAAACCCCAAATCAGATGATTCACAATTAGATGATCTGAATCTATTAAGCAGTTTCAGATAACTGTTGTAATTTTGTAGATAATTATTTGATATCACAGAAGATGGTGATATCAGTTTGATTTAGCCCATTTTATTTGCGTTGAATAACCTGTCAACAAAATTCAAGCTCCAACAGTGGAAACTTAAATCTTGTTTCTGCACATGATTTGTATTCAGGTTTTGTACATGACCTGTAATATTGTGATACATTCTGTTAGAACCTAGGAGTTGTATGAAACTGGTGTAATCCTGTAGAAAAGTAAATGACCTATAAATTTTCCAAGCTCTGTTATGATGAGCAGAGTTTTTACTTGCTACTTTCAGTTTCTCTCATTCCTTGGGAAAAGTTTTCCAAGTTCTGTTATGATGGCACTATTGGACACATGCAGTAGAGCAGAGTTTTTAGTTTTTATACTTTCAGTTACCATCACTGCTTGGGAAAGACCGAATTGCATGCATTCAGCTGTGTATGCATGGGATAACATAAGCAGCTTATTACGCAGTGTACTCAATTCTTCAAGTTGTATTTTTGCTGGTGGTTAGCCAGGGACAGCCAACACATTAATCACCATGAATGAACCAAGCCCAAAGCACATGAACGAACCAAGCCCAAAACACTAAACATATAGGTCAATCAACTTGCTTTGCCTCCCATACTTTGCCTCCCATAGGTTTTGTGGTAGTATCATGTTTGCTCTGTGATACTCGGTCCGCATTTTATAACACAAATTGGTTAAATAACTATCGAAATTAAGTTCCTTCTTATTGCCTGCATTGTTGTATGCTGCTATGAAGATCCAAATGTATCATCATAATGTAGGTTATGTGTTGTATTATTCTTCATGCTGAGAACTTTAGCTTTTTCAGTTATTGCACTTCTGCAGGTTTGGTGGGAGTGGTTATGTGTCATGCATGTCTTTGCTAGGATCAGACAGTTATAGTGAAAGGCTTCTGTATAAAGAAAAGAAAATGTGATCATGGTGAATGAATTATGTACACAAGTTAGAGAATTAGTGTGGTTTGCTAGTGAGAAGGGAATCAAGGGATGCACATTGTGGGGGTGATGCTTACTAATACTTTGACAAACAAATTCAGAATGTGCTGGACTATATGTTCATTGGTACTACTTGTGATACTGCTGCTGTACTACTTGGGAATTTTGTCAACTTGTGATGCTGCTGCTATACCCCGAGAGGCCCTTGAGTTTACCGGAATGTCGATTAACTTCCGTTCCTGCAAATTCGGGTACTCCATATGTCCTATTTTCAGCAAAGGTCATGCTGAAATTTTCTATGAATTTTAGCATGACTTTGCTAAAAATAGGACATATGGGGTACTTGCAACTAATGCACGGGCCGGGGTATCTTAGTACTTAATTAAGTAGGATCAACTGCCCCTTTATTCTTGCTTAGGCCCAACTTAGAATTCTCCTTCCCTTTTCTTGATAGGGTATATTATTAGAAGATACTGTCGGCGTTCTGGGAACGGGGGTCCCCAGACTTGCCTGCCTATGGCCTGCGGCGTGGCTCAAAGGGGGCCCCGCATGGCCCATCTTCATCAACACAAGACTCAAGACCCTCGCGGGGCGGACGACGTGGAGCTTCCTCAGGCGCGGCCTTGTCAGGCTGGCTCACGAGGAGGCAGAGAAATCAAGGCGGGGTACCTCGCGAGGTGCCCGTGATGCAAGCCATGACGAATCAGGGCGCCAGGCGGGTGCCAGCCCGCGCAGCGTCCTCCTTTCCTCTTTGGTGCAAAGGGAGCAAGCGCAGCCGCGGAGTACCGAGGCATCAGGCAAAGGTTGCCATTTCGGTGCAATGAGACCAAGACCAGGAGGACTACGAGATGGAGGTCACCCTGGAGCCCAAGACGGCGTCATCACCAGAGCTTTGTGCAGGCGAAGACTGCTTTTGTCACGATAGCTGATACTTGTTGTCCCCCTTCAAATTAGCCCACCAATGATGGCTCCCTTCCCGCTCGATATTTGGGAAGAGGACCAGGGCCTCTATAAATAGGACCAGCCGCCCACAAAGCAAGGGGGTTGGAAGAAAGGGAGAGATCAGATCGAAATCAGGGGATCAATCGGATCGAGACCAGAGAGAGAGAGAGAAAGGTGGCTGAACTCCTCCTAGCAGTTCATTGCCCCAGCCAAGAGGAGACCATCGCAAGGCTGTTCTTCCTTGTACTGTTCATCATCATCAGCCCAAGAGGCAATCCACCCACCACACACTGGAGTAGGGTATTACACCACAACGGTGGCCCGAACCAGTATAAACCTTGTGTCTCTTGTGCAGTTCTTTCAGTAGTCTAGATCTTTGCGAGACGGGGAGGTAGAAGGCATAATCTTCGCGCGCACCCCAGAGTTCGAACCTTAAGGGTCTGCCGGAACCCGGAATCCGACATTTGGCGTGCTAGGTAGGGGTGCGCCGGAATTCGTCTTCCACCGCCCCGTTCTCCTTCGACCGTCACGTCCATGTCCGACGCTCGTCGGGCCCGCGTCGAGCGCAGGGCCGCCATCGCTTCCCGCGTTGCCCAGACGGCGCCCGTCGGCGGACGGCCTCGTCGTTCCCCATCACCCGCCATCAACGCCGCCACCGGCCCGGCGTGGCGCGAGCAGCAAGCGTCGTCTCAGCATCCATCTTTGCGGCAAGACGGCCGCACCGCTACTCCATCGCTCACACCAGCTGGTTCTTCGTCCCGCACGCTCCACGCACCCTTGGAGGCTCGAGCTGTGCTCATCGCGGCAAACGAGCTCCTGCGCTAACGTCCCGTCGACGACGTCTACGAAGAGCGGCTCGACCGCGTCGCCGAGCTCATCCGCGCCGCATGGGGCTCTCCCGCGCTGTCCGTTCCGCTGCGCTGCGCCCCACCCCTCCCGGGTAACAAAGCTCCGGGGGCGTACCAGCCGCCTCCTCTTGAAGAAGATGCCATGGCTCCATGGCGCGTGGCCCCTGGGCGGAACCCGCTCCGTCAGGTGCCAGTGCAGCAAGAACGGAGCTGCCAAGAAGTCCCTCGCCCGCAAGGAGCTGCCCGGGCACTCCCTGCTCCGACCCTGCGCTGCTCCTAGCTGCAGCGCATGAGGACCCTCAAGACCGAGCTCTCCACCAGCCGAAGCCTTTCATGGCCACCGCAGGCTGCCGTGCCTACACCACCGAGCTGCGTAGCGTCGTGTGGCCCGGCAAGTTCAAGCCAGACCTGCCTCCTTGTTATGACGACACGACAGACCCTGCAGAGTTCCTCCAGCTCTATGAGCTGGGCATCGAAGCTGCCAGCGGGGACGAGAAGGTCATGGCGAACTGGTTCCCCATGGCGCTCAAGGAAGGAGCTCGCACCTGGCTCCTGAATCTGGCTCCAGGCACGATCTTTTCCTGGGACCAGATGCGCACCCGCTTCATCGCCAACTTCCAAGGTACTCGCGACCGGCCACCTACCGTGAGCAACATGCGCCGCATGAAGCAACAACCCGGAGAGACCCTGCAAAAGTACATCCAGCGCTTCAACAGCGCGCGCCTCAAGATCCCCAAGGTGTCCGAGGGGGCCATCATCTCGGCCTTCTCCGACGGTGTGCGCGACGTCAAGATGAAGGAGGAGCTGGCGATGCATGAAGACTTATGCACCTCCCTGGAGCTGTTCAACTTGGCGACCAAGTGCGCTAGGGATGAGGAGGGACGCCTCTCCCTCCTCGAGCTGCCTGCCGCAGACCCAGAAGAGAAGAAGCCCAAGGCCAAGGACGTGAAGCGCAAGGGGGCTGCCGTGCTCGTGGCAGAACCAGACACCAAGCGGGGCAAAGATCTGCCTGAGTCCCCCAGGGGCAGCCGGTACTGTGTGTACCACGATCTCCACACCCACAACACCAACGAATGCCAAGAACTCCGCGCCGTGCGAGAAGGAAGGATCAGCCGTCGTCCTGACCGCGCCGATCGGGGCTACAGCCGAGGAGGAGGAAGAAACGAAGGACGCTGGGAAGACCGCGGCCCGCGCCCAGGGTGGCGCGATCAACCTCGCGAGGATCGCTGGCGAGACCTGCCTCGCGAGGGGGACTGGAGGGATCAGCCTCGAGAGGATCGCCCACAGGGCCACGCAGGCCTCCCTCCACTGCCGCCTCCGCCAAGGAGGAACGAGGACCGCCATCAAGACGAAGGGGCTAGGGGCTTCCAAGAGCCACGCGCAATCGCCTGCATCCTGGGCGGAGCTCAAGCCCCAGCCTCTCAATGCATCTTCAAGCAGTTTGCCCGCGAAGTGAATGCAGTCCTCCCCAGGCTTGAAGCAACACGACCTCTCAGGTGGTTGGCATGCGCCATCACATTCAGCTCAGCAAATCAACTCAAGTGTGCGGCCACAGCAGGAGTCCTCCCGATGCTTTGCTCCCCAGTCATCAGCAATGTACTGGTCACCAAGACCCTCATCGATGGTGGGGCAGGGCTCAACGTCCTGTCCGTGGAAACGTTCAACAATCTTCAAGTGCCCTACGACCAGCTTCAGCCAACCAAGCCCTTCTCCAGAGTCACCGACGGCTCCACGGTCCTGATTGGGCAGGTCCGCCTCCCTGTCACCTTCGGGGCACGCAACAACTACCGCACTGAGCTCATCGACTTCGACATCGCCCACATCCGCCTGCCGTACAACGCCATCCTCGGCTACCCAGCGCTGGCCAAATTCATGGCTGCAACTCACCATGGCTACAACGTCCTCAAGATGCCAGGAAGTGGCGGAGTCATCACGGTGCCCTGTTAAGATAAGGATGCAGTGTGTTCCCTGGAGTGAGCCTTTCAGGCCGTGTCACTGGAAGACCCGGATCGCGGAAGCAGGAGGCTTCCTGAGACCACCCCCAAGAAGAAGAAGACATCGCCTGGACCGGCCCCTCGGGAGGCGGGCCCCTCAGGGCCCGTATCTGCCTAGGGGGAACCTCCTTCCATCACATAGGAAAGCGCGCCCGGCGCCCTCCTCAGGCAGGGCTCGGGGGCTCTCCCCTGGAGGGCCACCGACCTGGCCAGGGTCACGAGGGAGGCGCTTGGGCACCACATGGAGGCGTGTTTCGAAGCACGTTTCCCTCAAGAAGGAGCAAGGCAAGGAATGTCAGACCCGCAGGAGTTCGTCGACAAGGCCATTGAAGAACTACAGGAATCAAGAATCATGAGAGGTTGCCGCCGTCTGCCGGCTGTGGCTCCCCATCCAGGCAAGGATGGTGGGCTGCACGTCTGCATCGACATACCAGGGCTCAACCAAGTCGCTATGATGGAGCGCCTCTGGCCCTCGCGAGTGGGGTGCTGCGGGGGTCCGCCCCACAGCTATATTTGCATGCCTTACGGCTTGCCGAGCGCGGTTGCTACGTGCCAGCGCCTCATGAGGGGCATCATGGAGGCTCAAGAAGATAGGCGTTCTGCAGCCTTGGCGGAGATGGAGATGATTCGCGAAGAGCTACCAGTGCCTCCAGAACCTCCCGAGGCCCCTGGGCCTGGGGGCTCGTGAGGATCGGCTTCCGCAGCCCACCGAGTCTGCTGCACCAACACCCCTTCGCCCTCGACACCCTCAGGTGACATCTTACAAGTTTCATTTCCAGCTGGGACGCCCTCCCAGGGCTGCATCGTTCCCAGGCCGTGTGGGTCCGTCCCTGCGGTATGTATCCCTTTTATTTCATGTCGTTAGCTTGCTTTGATGGGGGTGCCCCTCGGGCTGCATCATCCCCAAGTCGCTCGGGCCAGGCCCAGCGGCATGTATCTCCCTTGCGTTTATTCCCGGCTATGCATTCGCCCATCATGCTTGATTACTTGATGCCTGTCCACGGCACCTCTTCTTCTCCATGTCGACCACTTGCACGTTAAAGGGGGGGGGGTACCTGAGCATCGCGACTCAGGGCTCTTACTGGCTCTCCAGCCATCACCCTCTGGCCATGTCCACGGCATCACGACCTGGCATACCAGTGACGATTGAGACAAGCTCGAGGGCCGAGACCCGAGGACGTAGAGTGCCGGCATCTAACCAAATTTGCAGGAACACAGCACATGATAAGGCCCAGTGCCAGGCGCAACCCACCTAGAGGTAGGGCCCCATGGGTCCCGCACTGGCTCACGGGTGCCCAAATACACCTCACCTAGCCCTACCGTGCCGGCCACGTGTCAGGGCGGGGCTGTACACGCCCCGGGGGCTCCTCCCGAAGGGGAGCCCCCTCCCATGTACCAGTGGAAGCACCATGCTCCGCGCTGGCTGACGACACTGCCGAGGAGCGGCTATGCCCGTACATATGCGGAAGCGCTATGCTCCACGCTGGTGATAAACAACTGAGGGTGGCCCCCGGGCCGCATCAACATCAGGGAGCCCAGAGCTCAGTGTCTAGCCTCACCGCAACGCCTCCCCTCGAGAGCGCCGCGCGAGGGGGCTGGGCACGGGGGCTGCGCCTGGGTCACGCCCAGATGTACGCCACCCAGCCAGGCCCCTCGGGCCTGGTTCACCGCGCGTCTCTCCCCGAGCGGAGCCAAGGTATGAAGGCCGTTTGAGCGTCAAAGGGGACCCCTGAGCATTGCGACTCAAGGGCCTAACTGGTCCCGTAGCCCCTCACTCCTTAGTTCCGAAAGGCTAATGCTGGGTGAGGCACGCGCGGGGCCGGGCTCTACAGACGTAGAACGGTGGTCCCACTTGCATCTCGCCTCATCACTAGCTGTTTGCGCGTCAAGGGGGACTCCTGAGCATCGCGACTCGGGAGCCTAACTGGCTCCGTAGCCCCTCACTCCTTTGGTCCCGTCCTGGTTTCCGGTCGGGGCTAATGCTGGGTGAGGTACGCGCATAGTCGGGCTCTGCAGACGTAAAACGGAAGATCCACCTACATCACACCTCCCTACTTGTTGTTCGTGCACCAAGGGGGACTCCTGAGCATCGCGACACAGGAGCCTAACTGACTCCGTAGCCCCTCACTCCTTTGCTCCTGTCCTGGTTTCCGGTCGGGGCTAATGCTGGGTGAGGTACGCGCGGGGCCGGGCTCTGCCGGTGTAGAACACAAGCAAGTAGGGAAGAAAAGCATAAAATTCAAGGAATTTAAAAGCAAATATTACAGTCCATACTGTCGTCCCAATACCAAACGCGAGTTTAAACGCCTCCCCGAGGCATGATGCATGTGCAGGAATTAAAAGCAGGACAGGAGCAGTAGCGGAGTCACTTGGCGGCGGTGGAGCAGCGCGGGTGGCCCCGCCTCATGGAGCAGCACGACCGGAAGCATCCTGCTTCAACTTGGTACTGAAGGCCCGGAACTTCCCCAGTAGAGCCTCCGCGCGACCCTTCACAGCTTCGGCAGCGGCGGCAGCACCATCGCCGCTTACTGGCTCCAACAGGCTGTTGAGGTCGGCGCTGGGGTCGCGAAGGTAGATGTGGGTGAAGACCCGCGTCAGCGCAGCAGAAGACAGGACACGTGCCTCGGCCTCAGCCATGGGGCCAAGGCCAAGGGTGACATCCTCAAGAGCACAAACTAGGAAGGGAAGCAGCTTGGTGGGGCCGTCCTCGGCGCCGGCCAGCGGGCTCTCCAGGCCACTGGCGTAGAGCATCTTCAGTGAAGCACGAGCCTTCTTCTCCATGTCTGCGAAGGCCACGCGATCCTCGGCAAGAACCTGGGCCTTGCTGTCCAGCTCGACCCTCATCGCCTCCAACTCCTTCCCCAGTGCACCCAGGCGGTCGCGGCGCTTCTTAAGCTTGGCCTCCCGGCCCTCGATGGCCACCTCACGAGCCTTCATGCCTTCTTCTTGCTCCTAGCGAAGATGAACGTCTTTCGCGAGCTGGTCCCGCAGGCCTTGCAGCTCGTCCTCCAGCGCCTTTCAACGATCGCGGACTTCAACCACCTCTCCCAGGGCTGCGTCACGAGCAGCCTTCGTCTCAGGGACGGCCAGCCTCTCCTCATCGCAGGCCGTCGAGGCTTGAACCAGCGCCGACCGGATCGAGGCATCGGAGAGAATCCATCCTGAAGCCAGCTCCAAGCGCCCGGCCACCAGGCGAGGGTCGGTGCCAAGAAGATCCTGCCGCAGCCGGTCCAGTCCAGCAATAGCACGCTCCAGGACGGCAGGAGGAGTTGGAGAAACAGCAGTCGGCGGAACGGGGGAAGAAGGCGGCGACGGCAAGACCACGGCGTCCTGAGGTGGAGCCTGCTGTGCCCCAGCAGCTATGGTCGCGGCAATGGACAAAGGCACCACAGGAGTCACTTGGGTCATGGGGGCTGAGCTCGGCCCAGCCAGCTCGGCCAGGCCTCGCGCGGATGACCGGGCAGGCGAAGCCCGCGCGCCACGGTCACCCTCCTCCGCAGGCGGAGGCGCTGCCGCGGATGGAGCCTCAGGAGCCCCCTTCGGCTTCTTCGCCGCGGGCGCCAGCCTATTCAAGAGATGCGAACATCAAGCCTCGGCAGTGGAACAAGAGATAAAGACAAGGGTCAAGCACTTACGGGTCATCGCCGGTGAGCTCGGGCAGCCTCCGGCCAAACTTGAAGCCTGACAGCCGGCTGGAAGGATCAACCTCGGAAGCAGAAGGCTCGTCTGTAGACTGCCTCGGGGCAGGGGCAGACCCGCGGGAGATCAGCCCGGTCCTGTCCTTCTTCGGGATGAGGGGCAGGCTCCCGCCGACCTGCTCGTCTCCATCTTCGTCATCTTCGCTCAAAGAAAGGCGGAGACTGCGGGGCCTGCGCCGGGGGAGGGGAGCCCTCGACTCTCTGTCGGTCGCCTCAGAGTCAGGCCCCTTTTCCCGCTCCTCTTCGTCCCCCTCCTTGCTGGAGTCACCGGAGGGCATGTCCACCAGTCCCTCGGAAGTCGCCACGGGCACGAGCCCGTCCCCATTAAAAGCGGGCATGGACTCCACCACCTGCTCCGAGTCGTCGCGAAGGAACAAGGGCTTGGGAGCGCCCTCCACCCTTGCCACCTCGCCCCCGACCAGAGATTGGAGGACCACGGCCAAATCTTCGTCGCCCAAGGCCGCGGGGCTCGGATGAGGCCTCCACATCGGAGCTGAGTACTGCCGGAGTGGAGCCAGCTGGTGCTCCAGGAACTCCCTCAGCAGCAATGCACCGGTTAACTTCACCGCCGCCGTGCTGACCAGCCTCAGGTCCGCGTCCATCTTCTCCAACACCAGTTTCGCGCGGGGGTCCATGAGCTCCGCTCGGCACCAGTCGCTGGAGCTCACGGGCTGCTCCGCGGGCAAGATCAGCCTAGGGTGGATGCGCCCGGCATCTAGCAAGACCCACTTGCTCCTGAAGCCCTCAATCCTCTTCCCTGGATTCGAGATGGCAATGGTGCCGCCATACGCAACGAAGCTCGTGCACGCGGAAGGAGAACCGCGAGAGACCCAGAGGGAGAAGTAGTGGCGCAGCAAGGCCACTGAAGGTTGCACCCCTACGTGAGCCTCGCAGTAATAAGCAAAGATCGCCAGGAGAAGGATGGAGTTGGGGTGGAGATGCAGAGCCTACAAGTTGTAATGGCGGAGGACAGAGAAGAAAAACTCGGAGAAGGGAGGCACCAGGCCCGCGGCAATGGAGCTTATAAAGAGAGGATAAAAGGTGCTCCCTCGGCCCTCAGGGGTGGCGGAGCCAGCCTTGAACACCTGCGCCCCATTGATGCCTTGCACCGCCGCCATACGGCACAGCCGGGCAAGGCCCGCCTTGGACACGTCGGCAAGTCCAGGGCAGGCGAGTACCAAGCTTCGGCCGGAGACTAACGAGGCGCCAGGGCTTCCTAGGTCACACGGCCGGAGTAGATCTGGAAATTTGGAGGAAGAAAGGGGAGGCACAAGAAAGGGGATCTGAGCAGCAACCGGAGAAAGCAAAAGGCAAAGTCTGGGCAGATGCCGCTCCTTTATCAACCTGCGCGGTTGCTGAAGCACTGGCGTCCAATCAACCGCCACGCGGCGCCCAAGACCGCAGGCTGTTAGGGCCCGCGGCGCTTCGCCCTTGCCCTTTCGCCTCTCGGAACGGCCAAGTCCGAGCGCGCCTTGGGCCCGGGGGCTACTGTCGGCGTTCTGGGAACGGGGATCCCCAGACTTGCCTGCCTGCGGCCTACGGCGTGGCTCAAAGGGGGCCCAGCATGGCCCATCTTCATCAACACAAGACTCAAGACCCTCGCAAGGGGCCAAGCCTCGCGGGGCGGATGACGTGGAGCTTCCTCAGGCGCGGCCTCGTCAGGCTGGCTCACGAGGAGGCAGAGAAATGAAGGCGAGGTACCTCGCGAGGTGCCCGTGACGCAAGCCATGACGACTCAGGGCGCCAGGCGGGTGCCAGCCCGCGCAGCGTCCTCCTTTCCTCTTTGGTGCAAAGGGAGCAAGCGCAGCCGCGGAGTACCGAGGCATCAGGCAAAGGTTGCCATTTCGGTGCAACGAGACCAAGACCAGGAGGACTACGAGATGGAGGTCACCGTGGAGCCCAAGACAGCGTCATCACCAGAGCTTTGCGCAGGCGAAGACTGCTTTTGTCAGGATAGCTGATACTTGCTATCCCCCCTCAAATTAGCCCGCCAATGTTGGCTCCCTTCCCGCTCGATATTTGGGAAGAGGACCAGGGCCTCTATAAATAGGACCAGCCGCCCACAGAGCAAGGGGGTTGGAAGAAAGGGAGAGATCAGATCGAAATCAGGGGATCAATCGAATCGAGACCAGAGAGAGAGAGAGAAAGGTGGCTGAACTCCTCCTAGCAGTTCATCGCCCCAGCCAAGAGCAGACCCTCGCGAGGCTGTTCTTCCTTGTATTGTTCATCATCATCAGCCCAAGAGGCAATCCACCCACTACACACTGGAGTAGGGTATTACACCACAACGGTGCCCCGAACCAGTATAAACCTTGTGTCTCTTGTGCAGTTCTTTCAGTAGTCTAGATCTTTGCGAGACGAGGAGGTAGAAGGCGTAATCTTTGCACGCACCCCAGAGTTCGAACCTTAAGGGTCTACCGGAACCCGAGATCTTACAGATACCATATATATCAGTCAACCTAGGGTGCCTCGGCATTGATAAACCCTAAATGATGAAAACTTAACTTACCATTTATGGTGCCTCGGCGTCAACAAACCCTAAATGGTAAAACCTTGGCTTTTAGGGTGCCTCGGCGTCGATAAAAACCTAAATGATGAAAGCTTAGGCTTTTAGGGTGCCTCAGCGTCCACAAACCCTAAATGATAAAAGCTTAGCTTTTAAGATGCCTCGGTGTCGACAAACCCTAAATGATGATACCATGATCTTGTTCCTTGACAATAACCAACTTTTTGACCAAACTTTTTTCCTATTTGGAGCGAAACATGGCCCACGATGATGAGGCTGGCGGTTCGGGCAAGGCATTCTGGGAGTTGTCCCAAGAGATGGAGGAAGAACCTCACCGCTATGAGGACACCGCGGAAGACACCGATCCTAACTACACAACCCCAAGTGGCGTCGGGGATGACACCACTGATGGTGCCGCCGAGGACGCCACCACTGATGATAGTAGCGCACGCACAGATGGCAGCCAACCGCAGAAGCAACGGAAGGGCCGGCGCCCAAACGTGCTCGGCACCGTGAAGGAGGAATTTATTGAAGTGTCCTCCGAGGGGCATCCAACGGCGCCCAAAGAAATAGTCAAGGGGTACACAGGACAGCTCGGGTGCATTCTCCGGAGCACCATCTTGATCAACACCGAGAACCTAAGGCATCGTGACCGAGGGAATTTGCGCAACCTCTTCTTCACGAAGCTGCACGAACGATACAAGATCCCCGGTGACTTGGCAAACACAATCCTCGCAGGGAATAAAGTGAATAGTGTCGCCCTCACGAAGATGAGCATGGCCCTGGCTACTTGGAGAGCCGCGGTGAAGAGAATGATTGAAAAAGGTGATAGTTATGAGAAGATCAAGGAGAAACATCCTTCGATCAGCGAAGATGACTACCTGGAGTTCAAGATCAAGTGCGAGAGCAACACAACTGTGGAATCAAGTCAGTGGGGGAAAGAGATGTGGGACTTGAACTTAGGGGTCCACAAACTCGGTCCCGGCGGTTACAGAGTGGCGAAACCTATATGGGACAAGGAGGACGCAGAGCGTGCCGAGCAAGGCCTACCACCCCTCTTCGAGAAATAACGTGACAAGCAGACCAGGAACTATGTCAGGGCCCGGTACAAGGTGGACCCGGTAACCAAGGAGCTTACCATGGATCTGAAGACCAAGGCGCTTGAGCTTGTTCTAGTAAGGAATACACCCCCGCGTAAGTAGCTCCATATGGTTGCATTCTAATTAATGAAGCCAATTTTCTAAATGGTTCACGTTCCTTCCGTAGGAAACTGAAAGTAGTAGCGCGGGGTTGTCTCAGAGCTCCCCTTTCGACACCCCTTTAAATAGGGCGTTGAACATAATGAAACACAAGGATAAGCTCAGTAAGACGACGTCAGCTGGTCGTGTGGCCGGCAAAGGCTTGTCCATAAAATGGTCAGAATACTATACTGCTGGGCGAAAGGAGAGAAAGACCAGCTCGGAAAGCCAGGAGCACGAGGTTCAACAACTCAAGGCACAAGTGGCGCGGATTCCGGAGATAGTCGAAGAGCAAGTGTGAGACCAACTGGGAGCGACGATCACTGCCATTATGCCTACCTTGCTTGAGGAGCTACAGGCGTGGATTGCACGCGGCCAACAGGGGCCGCCCCCGATTCCCAGCTTCACGGGCAGCAACTCGCACAACGTGCCGGCGGTGCCATTGGTGTCTCCGGCAGAGGCGACATTGGTGTCTCCGGCGTCGGTGCCGGCATTGGATCTTAATGCACCTGGGCGTGGGAAGAATACGACGGCCGGCACGTCGGCAACAAGCGGTCCCTCCGTCACTTGCACGCCCGCTGTTGGCGGTGCCTCGACATTAGCCGAGCTCAACGCCATCACGGTAACTAAGCCTCTCGGCCGATGACTTCATCTCCTTGCCTTTGACTGGGCATCCCTGACGCCCTACATGTTTTCGCAGGGCGCCGCCGACATTCCATGCACTCTCCTGCACTTCGTGAACGCCGAGTTGATCGATGTCGCCAAGGCCAGAATCGTTCAACCGGACAACCGCATGTTCCACGGTAATCCGTTGCCACCCAACGTGTATAGGGTTCAACTGGTTCGGGTGATGCGGGGCTGCTACGACTTGTTACCTCCGTATTGACCACTTGGGGCCGACAAAGATGATGTGATGACCCTCAGCGCCTACATAGGGTGGTCCATGCTTTGGCCGAAGAGCCAGATTCGTTTGGGGGCGGGGGACACCACCCCACAGACAACACCGCCAGTCGTGCCGGCGCCAAGCCATGGCAAGATCGCCACAACGCTACCGGACGACAACGACGAACATATGGCCGATCCGTACATGCATATGGCACAACATCCGGACGACGACGATGGTACATTTACTAGGGTCGATAAGTACTTCAACGAACATGGGTACGATGACGAATTCTTGGGGCCTCCTTCTCAAGAACCCAACCCTGCAAAAGACGATCGCGATCTAGCTGGTACTGCGGAGAAAACTAATTGCAACAGGCGCCATCTAGCGCTCAGTTCTTAGGAGACGCCTCCAGCTACCGCCTTCACCGAGCCTCAGATAGCCGAGGTGCAAAATATTATCAGCCCCAACACACTCAAGAAGGCTGTCTGTGAGCAGAACTCGATCCCATTACAGCAGAAGAAGAAGGGACAGAAAAGAAAGAATAACAAGGGTGTGAGCTAGCCAACACCGAGTACGATCCTTGCTCAGGATGGGCCACCTACATCTAAGGATATCTCAAGGAGGGTGCATGTGGCGGGTAGGCCGATGCTACCGACTAATCTGCTCAATGTTGCAGCTGGGGCTATCTGGAGTTTGCTGACAGTGTTCTTTCTTTGGGGAAGCGGCGTCTCTCCGAGAATGATGTGGCATACCCGACTTTCATGGCCAAGGTGCTAGAGGGCAAGGGCTTTGTCGATAGCGCCATTGGGGGTATGATCGTCCTGCGGTTTGATGACATCTTCGCTATGTTTAACCATCATCCGCTGCACTACACCTTCGTTCGGCTATTTTCGCTGAGTATGGAGACGCAGATCATTAGAGATAAGACCCCGGACATCATGATAGTCAACCCATACTACATGCGTGCCAAGATCTTGGGCAACGCTGGGGACCGGCAAGTCACGAGTTCATAACCTCGAAGGCGTCATTCTGGCAAACCCAGATAAGGATAACTTCCTCGTGCCTTACTTTCCCGAGTAAGTCATCCCCTCACCGCCCCGTACCATATGATTTCTTAGATTTTGATCGCTCTTTTTTTCTAACATTCCGTGTTTTGTGCAGTGACACACGTTGCACACTCATCCTCTTAAGCCCAAACTATTCCGTGGCCACGTATTTTGACTCGGACCGTCAGTCGAATAAAGACTACACAAATATCAAGAAAGTTCTTGATGATGTTCTCCCCGGCTACGCCAAATCTGGAGGCACCTTCAGGAGGCCAATTCTTAGGTACGGCAAGCAGGTATTCACCCATGTAACAATGTTCCCATGCGTCAAGCAGCCGCCTGGCAGTCATAAGGATGCCTACTACGCCCTCCATTGCATGCGGGAGATCGTACGGGACCATAATCAACTTCTGCTACCAAATAGTCTCAAAGATTGGGCCGCACGCCATTCGGCAATCCAGGACATAGACCTCAGACTAGAATTCTTTCACATCAAGTCGGAGTTTGCGGAAATCGTCCATCAAGATGTCCTTCATACCTCGGGGCAGTTCTACCTTAGATATCAACCGTCCAACAGTGAGATAGAAACAACGCTACAAATGCAGGCTGACAACGATCGCGATTTCATGACCATCAGGAAAGACGGCGGCTTCATCCACGCTCCGGTCCCTGAGTCGAGTCGAAAGTAGTGATGCTATGTAGTTCTGAAATGTCGATTAGCTCATGTTGTAATTAAACTTTAATGAACTTGTATGTCTCTTTGGTTTGGACAGTCGTTCAACTTATATGTAATCGATGCTATTTATTAGTAGGAGCATGAATCGTGCTATTAATGTGTTGCTTTTCTCTTCCGATCCTTTTGTTCCATACTTATATATTGTTTATGTATTGTCTGTGAATTGCTACTAACGTTTTGTTTGACTAGTGCATAGAGATGTCGTCGTATGTCGTGTACAAGGGTAAGGTTCCCAGAGTCTACGACGACTGGGGGGAGTGTCGGAGATAGGTTCACCGTTTCAGCGGTAACAGTTACAAAGGGTACACCACTAGGGCGGAGGCGGAAGCTAGATACGCGTGCTATCTAGCGGGAGAGAGGAGGGAGCGGAGGAGGAACCGGATGAAGACCAGTTTCATCGCGATGATGCTAGTCGTGATGAGCGCAGCTCTCTTCTATGTGATGGTAGTTTAGATGATCGATATCGACTTGTAATGTGAAGACAAACTCGCTACTCGCGGTCTCGAGACTTGTAATGTTCTAACTTTGTTCGGTCTTTTGAATTCGGAGACTAATATGATGAATTGTATTTGGAGACTAATCTTCTATTTGTATTCGATAAATCTGTTGTTTATATGTTGTGCTGTCTATATTCTGTGCAGTAATATATTTTGTAACCTGTGCAAATGTCAGAAAAGAAAAAAATTCCTAATATTCATACTAGTGGCGCACTGCAATAAACATACTAGTGGCGCATTGTCTAGTAGTGCGCCATTAGTAACCCAGAGCACAAGGTAAAATATGCCCCCCTGGGAGGCATAGTAATGGCGCACCAGGCGACATACTAATGGCGCACTGACTGGTGTGCCACTATTATCTAGGATACTAATGGCGCACCAGGGGTGCGCCATTAGTAATTGTTACTAGTGGCGTGTTAATAGTGGCGCACTTGTAGTGCACCAATAATGGCCAAAACAGGTGCGCCACTAATTAGCCTTTTCCTAGTAGTAACCAGAGTAACCAGAGAAACAGGTGTGCCACTACACGGATCTAACGAAACTTACTCAGATTTCATGGATTGGGAGAACATAACCATTAGGATTTCTATTCCAAAAAGGGGGAGGTAGGAGTAACCAGAGAAACCCTATGATCTATTTGACACATCAATGGGTAAGGATGACTAATCAGCTGTCCGTCGTCGTCGGAGTTGTCGCCGGAGTGGTTGTCGGAGTCGGTGTGGAACTCCGCCTCTGGATGTGGAAGCTCGACGCCATCGACGATGTTAGGGTGCAGCGATAACTTGTCCGCGATGACGACAACCTCTTTCTCCACCTCCACGCCATGCTCTGGTGCTTTAGCAGCCCCATCGTTGCCACCCCCTCCGATGGGGCGCTTCGGCGGCATCCTCATACACTGACGACTTTGAGGACTGAGAGCGGCGTCGAGGATGCAAGCGGAGAAAGAGGATTGTGTGTGTGTGGCGAGGATGGAGGGTGCGGCCGCTCGGGGCGCACCATTAATACGGAGTAGTGGGAGTTGTGGGATTGAGGCGTGCAGTGGTCAAACTGATGTCTCTCCTCCCGGTGAGCCTGCGCACCGGACTGCTGGCATGCCTACCAAATTTCCACACAATTACTCGCACGCCTCCCGATGACACTGCGCAGTGAGCATGCCTCCTTCAATTCACATACCTGCACGCACACCTCCCTGTCTGCCTACGCGACGGACTGCTCGCATGCGTCCCGTCAACTCACGCCTACTCGCACGGCACACCGGTCGCTCGGCGGCATGTATATTGTTTTTCTATTTGGATGATTATAATGTTGTCACTTTATTGCTTAACCGGAGCATGTCACGTATCCATTGTTGGTCTAACGCTCACGGTTCGAATAAATAATCTGTTTGGGATATTAGTTCCCAATTACTAATAATCTCCCGTCTATAATTAGATAAATATTACATCAAAACTGGTCTCAAATTTGACAAAAAAGTAAATGCCACTTTGTATTGGTGTCCATATGACAACATGATAAGTTTCATAAACTTCAAATAAGTTTTGGATGTACTAGAATTTGAAAATCAAGATTGTCAATGTTTGAATTTTTTTGCACGGGGAGTAAAGATGCACCCAGTGAGACACATGTGTTTTTGCAATTCATTTAGGTGCACTGTCACGTGTTCATATAGCTCAAATTTGATTTTTGCACATTATACCCGCAGAAAATCAATCAATTAATGTACTAAAATGTCTTAATGATCTCTGTGATTTTTTTGAAATTAAAACATCGCTCCTTTGGTAACATATATGTTCACCGCGGGATAATTAATTTAACATGCATCGTAGTTGCGGTGGATTCGCGGTGTGTGTGGGGGTGTGTGCGTTTGGGGTGGCGGGTGGCTCGCAGTACACTACGAGTTGTGAGCCACCGTGTGGGTTGGCCGTTTTGTTAGGCAGGCCGGTGCCACATCAGAGTTGTGAAATCGTTATTTAAAACATTACACAACCTTTCATACATACATGTTTTGGCCACATGCAGTCGATGGTTGTCCTACATGACACTTGATACTCGCGTGTGACGCTTTCTGTGCGCCCGCGAGGTCGTCGTCCATCACTTTGACGAATAGCCGACAATGAGGTTAATTTGACCAGCAAGGTAGAATATTTTTTGTTTGTGTTATGGTGGTATATAGTACGCGTCGAAGAGGTGGGAGGGGCTAGCATATATACTATACGTACGCGTCCGTGAACAAGTACACCTCACTCAGTGTCGGTACTTTTTGGTTTCCGAGGCACGTGCCACATCAAAATTGTGAAATTGGCTATTCAAACATCACACAACACCTTTTTGGGCCACATGCATATCCTAGCTAGGACACTCACGTGTGACGCTTCCATCTGTGCCCACGAGGCCATCGTCGATGCATGCATGCATCACTCTGACCTATATCGGGAGAGGTTAATTAATTTCACCATCGATGAGGATTCTTTCGGGTTGTACATATATTATGGCAGGAGCATATAGTATGCGGTGAAGAGGGGGAAGGGGACCATCATATGTAGTACGCTTGATGAACCTCGCTCTGCGTGGGTGCATGGTTTACGGTTCTTGAGGCATGTGGCACATCAAAGTTGTGCATTTTGGGTATTCAACATATATATGTTTGGCCCACATGCAATGTGGTGGTGGTTGTCCTCTCGCACCCACTTAAGCGGTTATCAGCGATATCGATGCTTTCCATCTGTGGGCCCGCTTGGTCCATCACTACTTTTTTTCTGATAACAAGAGAGGTTAATTTGACTTAGGAGGGAATTATTATTTTTGCTCTGGGATGACATGCATGATAAAGTTTGAGCACACACACATGCATGTGTATGCATGAATTGCTCCCATCGAGTCGAAGTGGCTAGTACAACGACACATCATGAACCGATCTCGCTCTGTGTGGGGAGCTAGTGTACGATTTTTGACGCACGCGCCACATCAATGTTTTGTATTCAAACATGCATGCACGCATCACCTCCATATATATGCATGTTGTGGTTGCCTTCGAACGGTACACTCCCTCGCGTGGTTATCGGCGATAAGCCTATATATTCGTGGGCCCGTGTGGACATCCATGATCACCTTGACCAACAACAAGATAGGTTACCATGGCGGATTCTTCATTTGGTTCCTGTTATCGTAGTATATGTCATGGTGAGATTTAGACCTTAAGTTTGAGCGCATATACTATGCACGCATGCATGCATGAATCCACATCATTGGCTTGAAGTGTGGTGTAACATACATACGCATCGTCAACCTAACCCTCACTCAGTGCGGGGATTTCTAGTTCGAAAGCACGGTGCCACATCAATGTTGTTCCATTGTTACTCAAAAGCACACCTCTCCATACATATGTTTGGGCCACACGCATGAAGTGGTTGTCTTTGGGGACTAGCTACTTGCATGATTATTGGTGAGCTAGCCCATCTCCGGGGTCCCATGTACGGCCATCACTTTGACCAACAACAAGAGAGGGGTTGTACGACCAACGTGCATTATTCTTGGTCCGTTTTACGATCCATCTTCGTGAGATATGCCTCTCTGGCCCGCCAACTGAAAGTGTGTGTGGGGGGGGGAGGGGGTGATGACCGACAAGTAAAGGGGATCTATCGTAGTCCTTTCGATAAGTAAGAGTGTCGAACCCAACGAGGAGCAGAAGGAAATGACAAGCAGTTTCAAACACTGAAATTACCGGTAACATATAGTTTTGTGATAAGGTAATTTGTAACGGGTAACAAGTACCCAAAGTAAATAAGGTGCAGCAAGATGGCCCAATCCTTTTTGTAGCAAAGGACAAGCCTGGACAAACTCTTATATGAGGGAAAACTCTCCCAAGGACACATGGGAATTATTGTCAAGCTATTTTTCATCACGCTCATATGATTCGCGGTCGTTACTTTGATAATTTGATATGTGGGTGGACCGGTGCTTGGGTACTGCCCTTTCTTGGACAAGCATCCCACTTATGATTAATCCCTATTGCAAGCATCCGCAACTACAAAAGAAGTATTAAGGTAAACCTAACCATAGCATGAAACACATGGATCCAAATCAGCCCCTTACGAAGCAACACATAAACTAGGGTTTAAGCTTCTGTCACTCAAGCAACCCGTCATCTACTTATTACTTCCCAATGCCTTCCTCTAGGCCCGAACAATGGTGAAGTGTCATGTAGTCGACATACACATAACACCACTAGAGGAAAGAAAACATACATCTCATCAAAATATTGAACGAATACCAAATTCACATGATTACTTATAGCCAGACTTCTCCCATGTCCTCAGGAACAAATGTAACTACTCACAAATCATATTCATGTTCATAATCAGAGGGGTATTAATATGCATAAAGGATCTGAACATATGATCTTCCACCAAATAAACCAACTAGCATCAACTACAAGAAGTAATCAACACTACGAGCAACCCACAAGTACCAATCCGAGGTTTTGGGACAAAGATTGGATACAAGATATGAACTAGGGTTTGAGAGGAGATGGTGATGGAGATTGACCCCCTCCCACTGAGAGGATCAATGGTGATGACGATGGTGACGATTTCCCCCTCCCTGAGGGATGTTTCCCCGGCAGAACAGCTCCGCCGGAGCCCTAGATTGGTTCCGCGAAGGTTCCGCCTCGTGGCGGCGGTGTTTCGTCCCGAAAGCTTGCTTCTTATTTTTCTCGGAAGAAAGACTTCATCTAGCAGAAGATGGGCATGGAGGCCTGCCAGGGGGCCCACGAGACAGGGGGCGCGCCCAGGGGGTAGGGCGTGCCCCCACCCTCGTGGCCAGGGTGTGGCCCCCCTCTGGTTAATTCTTTCGCCAATACTTTTTATATATTCCAAAACGTGCTCCCGTGAAGTTTTAGCACTTTTGGAGTTGTGTAGAATAGGTCTCTAATATTTGCTCCTTTTCCAGCCTAGAATTCCAGCTGCCGGCATTCTCCCTCTTCATGTAAACCTTGTAAAATAAGAGAGAAAAGGCATAAGTATTGTGACATAATGTGTAGTAACAGCCCATAATGCAATAAATATCGATATAAAAGCATGATGCAAAATGGACGTATCAACTCCCCCAAGCTTAGACCTCACTTGTCCTCAAGCGGAAGCCGACGACGAAAAATATGACCACATGTTTAGAGATAGAGGTGTCGATAGAATAAAATACGGACATGAGGGCATCATGATCATTCTTATAATAGCAACATATATAAATATTGTCATATGATTTCTTATTCTCAAGTAATAATCTATTCACAATGTAAAATATGAATCAAAAACTTCATTGAAAACCAACAAACTATAATCTGGGTCATTGAAGCAATTGCAATTCATCATAACATCGGAAAGAGTCAATATAAGAGCTTTTCAGCAAGTCCACATACTCAACTATCATTTAGTCTTTCACAATTGCTAACACTCATGCAATACTTGTGGGCATGAAGTTTTAATCAGACACAGAGAAAGATAGGGGCTTATAGTGTTGCCTCCCAACCTTTTACCTCAAGGGTAATGTCAACAATTATAGTTCATGCTAACTTACATCCAATTGGCTATATGTATCAGGATCTTTACAACAAAATGTGCTTGCCAAAGGATAAAATGTAAAAAGGAAAGGTGAATATCACCATGACTCTTGTATAAAGTATAAGACTGTCGGTGTACAAAAAGAGGGGTACACTTTTTGTACCCCTATAATTGTGCACGGGCAGTCTGAGCCACGGGCACCACCACACTGAGCAAGGCAAGGGAGGTGAGCCAAGGTAAGGCCGAAGCTCAGGAGAAGCAGAACGACGCCAAGACCAAGACCACAAAGAGCAAAGGGGACGAAGCGGACCCCCCCGGCAAGATCCTTGCCGGGAGGCGGTTTTAGCAAACCCGGCAAGACCCTTGCCATGGCAGCTCGCCCCACACCTACGGAGTGAGTCACCCTTGAGTCCACTGCCCCCATGGGGCAAGGATTCGGGAGACATCCCCGTGGTGGCATGCAGATCTTTGTGAAGACATTCAAGATCTGATACACCCTTTAGAAGATGATGATCCTTGGCGGGATCCCAGCCAAGGAGGACCACAAGGCCCTCGGCAAGAGCCTTGCCGGGGATGACACCAGGCGCCACGGCAAGACCCTTGCCGGGGCCCCGGCAAGGCCCTTGCCAAGAACACTCGTAGGGCCACCATCAGGCCCACGCCAGTCAAACCTCCACCGCCATTCGCATGCAGCTGCCGACCCAACCAGCTGGGCAGGCACCTGCGTGGCGGCATGCGGATCTTCATGGAGACCCACCACTGCGCCACCTCAGCTGCCTGCCTGCCTACATGGCACCACGGGCGCCGCTGGCCCGGGCGCGTGTCGACACGAGAGGGAGCGGCGACGGATGAGATAGGGCTCTCCCCCATCCCCGATAAAGCAAGGACTTCTGGGCAAGACGCATTAAATGCGCCTTGTCATATAATGTGAGGGATAACCTCACATCACTGTACCCTTTCCACCTCCTGTGTGCCACTGTGGCAACCCCTTTCCTATAAAAGGAGGCCCGAGGCGACCAAGAGGAGGATTTGGCTTTTTGGAGCTCCTCACGCCCCATAGCTAGCTCAAGAACACAAATATACAATCCACCAAAGCAGGAGTAGGGTTTTACGCATCCTCGCGGCCCGAACCTGGATAAACGAACCGTGTGCTATCTGTTTGATCCGCTCTTCTCACGACTCCGCGCCCCGCAACCGTAGTAGGGATTCTTGTGATCCCATAGGTGTCGTTCCCACCGACATCTTTGGCGCGCCAGGTAGGGGGCGCAGTTGTGAGAATCGGCTCTAGAAGTTAGCCTGGCACTCCTTCGTCTTCGTGACCCTTGAAGAAGAAAGGAGGCCAGAAGATCGACACTCGAGCGATCGCAAACAGAAGCTAAGTTACACTGAACCCTTATTTATGCTACCCTTCTTATTTGAGGTTATTCCCCCCGGAGATATTTGCTTTGTATGAGAAACCTGCACGCCAGGGGGCTCTACCATGATCGGCAACGCCCTTGCCCTGTTTCGAGTCCACTCAACAGCTCAAGCGGCTGCGTCGAGAATGGCAGAGTAGCCTTCCGTGATCAGCAACGCCCCCGATTCTGACTCGAGTCAAGCTCGACAGTTCAAGCGGCCGCGTTCAGAACAGAAACCTGGCTCGTCCGGCAGCACGCATACCCGACTAGCCATGGGGATCCGCCCCCAAAACGCCGCTAGGGGCTTTCGCGCCAGCAAGCCTTCCCGATCGACGTAGGGCACACATACAAAGAGGAATTGAACGGGGAAATAACATGCATGAAAATTAAGAGTACTTCAAAGTTATATGACATCACATCATAGCTGCGGTTCTAACTAAAGATAAAATTTGTCTTGGTCGGGAACCTGCAGCCGCAAAGAAGAACGGGATGCCTAATCCCGGCACTGGCCTTCCACCCTCTTGATTTCGTCGATGCAGTCGGTGATGGGCTTGATGCGCTCCTTGAGCACCGTGAGGTCAGCACCATCCGGCAAGCTCTTCATCACGGCCGCGAAGTCAAGATCGGGATTCCAGTACGCCATCATGGTGAGGACCTTGGTCACGACCCTCCGGCATAGTCGCCGGGCCTCCTCGGCTAGCGTGGCCGTCCTGTTGGAGTGAAGATAAGCCAAGGCTCCGAGGACGCCCTCGAAGAACAGGGCCAACTTGGTGTTGACGGTCCCGCTGCCTCAGGGGCGTACCTCACGTTTGGCATCCCCATGGTGGCCAACTGCGAGGTGACCTTGCCAGCGACCTCCTCCAGACGGCTGATCGATCTGTTCTCGTCCGCCACATAATCCTGGTGGGAGGTGGCCTTGTTCGCCCGCAGCTGCTTCTCCTCCTCCAGGCTCCTGGTCAAGGTCTCCTCCTGAGCCCTGCTCTCCGACATCATCTTCTCGAGATCCTCCAGCTTCAGCTTGAGGTCTCTGACGGAGTTTTGCGCTTCGGAGAGCTCCCCAACCCTGCTGATGACCGCTCCTTGCGCCTCCACCAAGGCGTTGTTGAGCGTGCTCTTCTCGTTGGACAGCTTGAGGGCCTGCTCCTTCAGCTCGTCCTGCGCCACCTCCAACTCCCTTACCTTGCCGGCATGGGCCAGAACCTGGGCATTGAGTGCCTCCTTGTGCCTCTGCTCCATCTGGCGAGTCCACCGCACGACAAGGGCCTCGAGCTCCTCATCCTTGCCACGGAGCGCTGCGGCAAGCTTCGCCTCACGCGCGGTGAGGTCCTCTTCCTGGGAATCTAGTGCGGCTTGATGCTGGTTCCGGACGGCCTCGGCCGCGGCAGCCAAGTTCGCCGCCTGTTCCTGGCCCTTCTCGATGTCAGCCATCTTCATGGTGAGCTCGACATTGCGCTTGGTCAATTCCTCCTGAAGGGCCCTCTGCTCCTCACGAGTCTGGTGGAACCAGGTCTGCGTCTCAGCAACGCGCGCCTTGAAATCCACCTCCGCCTGGTCCACCGTTGCCATCCTGGACTTAACCTTGTCCAGACGGACATGGTAGAGCGCCTGGAGTTTTCAGAAGTTGCCCCCCATAGCGCCGAAAAGCTGCTCTTCCGGACAACCGTCACCGCCAACGCCCGGCTCACCGACAACCTCAAGCCCGGTGGCAGCAAGCACCTCGCCGTCAAAGACTTCCCCTTTGGCGGGCGCCCGGGAACTTGACGCCCCTGGGAGGTAGACGAAAAGATCGTCGCCCACCTTTAGATACCTGCCTGGGCCCGAGGTTGAGGAGGAGGGAGGCTGATCATCAACTGCCTCTTCCTCAGCGGTGGCCTTGCCGGCTTCCCCGGCAGGCCCACCGTTAGCGCCCTCGGCAGAAGCCTCCCCGGTCGCCTTGGCGGCCCCCGCCGTGGTGTCCTCGGCAGCATCCTTGGTGGCCTCATCAGCGGTGACCTCGGCAGCGTCCTTGGCGGCCTCCTCAGCAATGTTCCCAGCAACGGTATCCACGTCCCCCGTACCTGTTGAAGGAGGGTCTGGGTAGTAACGGGAGCATGGAAGCCAAGAAAAGAATAAGGGAAAAACATAGACGAAGGACAGGCGACTCACCAGTGCCAGGCTGTGAAGCAGAAGTCCCCTCTCCGCCAGCATTTGGCATCGAGGCAGAGCCACCAGCGCCCAAGTTCCCCTCTTCCTCCATGGGTGTGGGCTCCGTGCCTGATGCCCTTGCCGGGGACGCCCCCTGCGGCGGCGTAGTCGATGGGGGTGGTGTGGTAGGAGTAGCCCTCTGTGGCTCCTCCTGCTGCCGCTCCCCTCCTGCAAACCCGGCAAGGTCAGCATCATTGCATCGAGCGCCTACCACATGTCGAGTAAGAAGAGGGTGGCGAACTTACGCTGGGGGCTGCGCCGGGGGCTGCTGTCCGGGCTGCTCAGCACCACCAGTGGTGTCTTTGAAGCCCAAGCCGGGGGCTAGCTGCTCGCCGAGGTTCTCGCCCTCTTCACCCTCTGGGCCAACGTCTCTGCCTCCCTACGGAAGCAAAAATGGATCAAGACAAGCGACCCAATTTGAGGAAATGGAAATGACAGTAAGGAACGGAGAACTTACTCGTCATCCGTATCCTCCTCTTCCACCAGTTTCCTTCTCCTCTTCGGGCTGAGAGGCCCGAGATCAAAAGGGAGCTCCACATCATCATCCGAGTCGACGCCTGCCGGAGGAGGCGAAGGAGGTGGCGGGGTTTGTGCCCCTATAAGAGGGGTACACTTTTTGTACCCCTATAACTGTGCACGGGCAGTCTGAGCCATGGGCACCACCACACTGAGCAAGGCAAGGGAGGTGAGCCAAGGTAAGGCCGAAGCTCAGGAGAAGCAGAATGACGCCAAGACCAAGACCACAAAGAGCAAAGGGGACGAAGCGGGCCCCCCCGACAAGATCCTTGCCGGGAGGCGGTTTTAGCAAACCCGACAAGACCCTTGCCATGGCAGCTCGCCCCACAGCTACTGAGTGAGTCACCCTTGAGTCCACTACCCCCATGGGGCAAGGATTCGGGAGACATTCCCATGGTGGCATGCAGATCTTTGTGAAGACATTCAAGATCTGATACACCCTTTAGAACATGATGATCCTTGGCGGGATCCCAGCCAAGGAGGACCACAAGGCCCTCGGCAAGAGCCTTGCCGGGGATGACAGCAGGCGCCACGGCAAGACCCTTGCCGGGGCCCCGGCAAGGCCCTTGCCAAGAACACCTGTAGGGCCACCATCAGGCCCATGCCAGTCAAACCTCCACCGCCATTCGCATGCAGCTGCCGACCCAACCAGCTGGGCAGGCACCTGCGTGGCGGCATGCGGATCTTCGTGGAGACCCACCACTGCGCCACCTCAGCTGCCTGCCTGCCTACATGGCACCACGGGCGCCGCTGGCCCGGGCGCGTGTCGACACGAGAGGGAGCGGCGACGGACGAGACAGGGCTCTCCCCATCCCCGATAAAGCAAGGAACCTGGGCAAGACACATTAAATGCGCCTTGTCATGTAATGTGAGGGATAACCTCACATCACTGTACCCTTTCCACCTCCTGTGTGCCACTGTGGCAACCCCTTTCCTATAAAAGGAGGCCCGAGGCGACCAGGAGGAGGATTCGGCTTTTTGGAGCTCCTCACGACCCATAGCTAGCTCAAGAAAACAGATATACAATCCACCAAAGCAGGAGTAGGGTTTTACGCATCCTCGCGGCCCGAACCTGGATAAACGAACCGTGTGCTATCTGTTTGATCCACTCTTCTCACGACCCCGCGCCCCGCAACCGTAGTAGGGATTCTTGTGATCCCATAGGCGTCGTTCCCACCGACAAAGACAAGAATAAAAGATAGGCCCTTCGCAGAGGGAAGTAGAGGTTGTCATGTGTTTTGTATGGTTGGATAAACGAAATCTTGACACAAAAGAACGTCACTTTATATTGCCACTTGTGATATGGACCTTTATTATGCAGTCCGTTGCTTTTATTTCTTCCACATGACAAGATCGTATAAAGCTTATTTTATCCACACTAATAAATCATACATATTTAGAAAGTTATTTTTATTGCTCGCAACAATGACAATTTACTTGAAGGATCTTAGTCAATCCATAGGTAGATATGGTGGACTCTCATGGCAAAACTGGGTTTAAGGATACTTGGAAGCACAAGTAGTATCTCCACTTGGTGCAAGGAATTTGGCTAGCATGAGGGGGTAGGCAAGATCAACATGTTGGATGATCCATGACAATATAATTTATTTCAGATGTAAGAAAACATAACCCATTACGTTGTCTTCCTTGTCCAACATCAACTTTTTAGCATGTCATATTTTAATGAGTGCTCAAAAATCATAAAAGATGTCCAATATAGTATATTTATATGTGAAAACCTCTCTCTCTTTATTACTTCCTATTAATTGCAACGACGACCAAAACTATGTTTGTCAACTCTCAACAACTTTTATTCATCATACTCTTTATATGTGAAGTCGTTACTCTCCATAATATCAATATGATCTTTTTATTCTTTTTATTCTTTCTTTTATTCCCTCAAGATCATAGTAAGATAATCAAATCCCTTGACTCGAAACTAATCTTTATTATAAATAGCTCACACACTAGATTACATAGAAGGATCATAAAGCAAAACTCGAAACTAAATCATACTAAAACTTTATTCTACTAGATCAAGATATTACCAAAAGGATCGAACTAAGAAAAACGTTGAAGATAGGAGTGTGATGGTGATACGATACCGGGGCACCTCCCCCAAGCTTGGCAGTTGCCAAGGGGAGTGCCCATACCCATGTGTTTATGTCTCTTTCTTCGGGGGTGGTGATGTGATATTCTTGGCGATGATGCCCCTCAGGATACGATTCTCTTCCTCGAGCTTATTGACTTGCTGCTTGAGGTCCATTATTTCCTTATAGAACTTGCCCGTGACGGCTAAATCTCCTTTCACCTAAGGATGTTGCATAGCTGCGGGAGAACAAGTAATACTCTTTTTCATATTTTCATAAGAAAGAAATCTAACATTGGAATGGATGACTGAGTTTGGAATAGTTGAGCTCTGTAGTTCCCCCATCATGAATCCGGCTCGGAAACGAGAAGTAACTTATTGATCCTCCTCCATGGCATCTATCCTTTTCAAGTCGGCCTCCATCTCTTCCTCAGTTGATGGCCCAAAGGGGTCAGCATCGCTGT
Organism: Triticum dicoccoides; assembly: GCF_002162155.2. NCBI lineage: Eukaryota > Viridiplantae > Streptophyta > Magnoliopsida > Poales > Poaceae > Triticum > Triticum dicoccoides. The sequence continues at coordinate 506,743,157 of NC_041384.1, read as the reverse complement.
TTGCTCTTGGCCCCGGTATTGGATGAGACACCCGACTCTCCCCGACTGACTCTTGAGAAGACATCTTGCTTTAGATATGCTGCAGGATTAGCTCGAAACAGAAACAGAGGATATTTGCGTGGCAGAGTGGTCAAAACCTTCGGGAGAATATATAGTGAATTTTTATCGACCGAAAGAAGTATCATGCAAGAAAACTAATTCCGGAGAGCACACGAGGTGCCCACGAGGCAGGGGGCGCGCCCTCCACCGTTGTGGATGCCTGTGTCCTTCCCGGACTACTTCTTATTTTCCTATTTTCTTAAACATTCCAAAACGGAGAAAAATTGCTATTAGAACTGTTTTGGAGTCAGTTTACTTACCGTACCACATACCTATTCCTTTTCGGAGTCTGAAATGTTCTGGAAAGTGTCCCTTATATATTCCTCCGGGGTTACGGTTTCAACAACATTAGTTTCAAAATTTATTGGATTACCTGAGATATAATGTTTGATTCTTTGACCGTTCACCACCTTCGGATTTGTGCCTTCAAAGTTGTTGATTTTTATGGCACCGGAACGATAGACCTCCTCGATAACATAAGGCCCTTCCCCTTTAGAGAGGAGTTTTCCTGCAAAAAGTCTTAAGCAGTATAGCCAAACATAATCACCTACATTAAACTCACGCCTTTGTATCCTTTTGTCATGCCATCTTTTAACTTTTTCTTTAAACAGTTTGGCATTTTCATAGGCATGGGTTCTCCATTCATCAAGTGAGCTAATGTCAAAAAGCCTCTTCTCACCGGCAAGTTTGAAATCATAATTGAGCTCTTTAATGGCCCAATATGCCTTATGTTCTAGTTCGAGAGGTAAGTGACATGTTTTTCCATAAACCATTTTATACGGAGACATACCCATAGGATTTTTATATGCAGTTCTATAAGCCCATAATGCATCATCAAGTTTCTTGGACCAATTCTTTCTAGATCTGTTAACGGCCTTTTGCAAAATTAATTTGAGCTCTCTATTACTCAGTTCTACTTGACCACTAGACTGTGGGTGGTATGGAGATGCAATTCTATGATTAACATCATACTTAGCAAGCATTTTACGAAAAGCACCATGTATAAAATTTGAACCACCGTCAGTCATTAAGTATCTAGGGACTCCAAACCTCGAAAAAATAACTTCTTTAAGCATCTTAATAGAGGTGTTATGATCAGCACTACTAGTTTTGGAATAGCTTCTACCCACTTAGTAACGTAATCAACATCAACTAAAATATGTGTATACCCATTAGAGGAAGGAAATAGTCCCATATAATCAAAGCCCCAAACATCAAATGGTTCGATAACAAGTGAATAATTCATAGGCATTTCTTGATGTCTACTAATATTACCAATTCTTTGACATTCATCACAAGACAAGACAAACTTACGGGCATCTTTAAAAAGAGTAGGCCAATAAAAACCGGATTGCAATACCTTATGTGTAGTTCCATCTCCAGCATGGTGTCCTCCATAAGCCTCGGAGTGACACTTACGTAGGATCTGTTCCTACTCATGCTCAGGTACACAACGTCTAACAACACCATCTACTCCTTCTTTATAAAGGTGTGGGTCATCCCAGAAGTAATGTCTTAAATCATAGAAAAACTTTTCTTTTGCTGGTATGTGAAACTAGGTGGTGTAAATTTAGCAACAATATAATTATCATAATCAGCATACCACGGAGTAGTACGAGAAGCATTTATGATAGCTAATTGTTCATCAGGAAATCAATCATCAAATAGGTAGTGGGTCATCAAGAACATTCTCTAACCTAGACAAATTGTCTGCAACGGGGTCTCAGCTCCCTTTCTATCAATAATATGCAAATAAAATTCTTGTAGCAAGAGAACCCATCTAATAAGTCTAGATTTAGCATATTTCTTTTCAATAGATATTTAATAGAAGCATGATCATTGTGAATAGTTACTTTAGAATCGACAATACAAGGTCTGAACTTCTCACAAGCAAATACAACTGCTAAAAATTCTTTCAGTAGTAGCATAATTTCTTTGGGTACTGTTTAGATTTTTACTAGCATATTGGATAACATTTAATTTCTTATCAAATCTTTGTCCTAGAACAGCACCTACAGCATAATCACTAGCATCACACATAATTTCAGAGGGTAAATTCCAATCAGGTGGCTGAATAATAGGTGCGGAAATCAAGGCTTTCTTAAGTATTTCAAATGCTTCTACACAATCATCATCAAAGACAAAAGGAACATCTTTTTGTAAGAGATTAGTCAGAGGCCTAGAAATTTTAGAGAAGTCTTTAATAACCTCCTATAAAAACTAGCATGACCAAGGAAACTTCTTATACCTTTGATGTCCTTAGGACACGACATCTTTTCAATAGAATCAACCTTAGCTTTATCAACTTCAATACCTCTTACAGTAATTTTATGCCATAAGACAATACCTTCATTAACCATAAAGTGGCACTTCTCCCAATTCAGGACAAGATTAGTTTCTTCACATCTCTGCAAAACTCGCTCAAGCTTGCTTAAGCAATCATCAAAAGAAGTTCCATACATAGAGAAATCATCCATGAAAACCTCAACAATCTTTTCCCAGAAGTTAGAGAATATAGCCATCATACATCTTTGAAAGGTAGGAGGTTCATTACATAAACCAAAAGGCATACATCTATAAGCAAAGGTACCGAAAGGGCAAGTAAAAGTGCTCTTTTCTTGGTCCTCTTTTGACACATGTATTTGAGAGAAACCAGAATAACCATCTAGAAAGCAAAAATGTGTATGTTTGGATAATCTTTCTAGCATTTGATCAATAAAAGGTAAAGGGTAATGATCCTTTTTAGTAGCTTTATTTAATTTGCAGAAATCAATTACCATTCTATAACCTATAACAATTCTTTGTGGAATCAATTCATCTTTATCATTAGGAACAACAGTAATACCTCCCTTCTTAGGGACACAATGGACATGACTTACCCATTGACTATCAGCAACGGGATAAATTATACCTGCCTCCAAAAGCTTTAGTATTTCTTTTCTTATCACTTCTTTCATCTTAGGATTTAACCATCGTTGGTGATCAACAGCCAGTTTAGCGTATTTCTCCAATTTTATTTTGTGCTAGCATAGAGTGGGACTAATGCCCTTAAGATCATCAAGAGTATATCCAATAGCAGCACGGTGCTTCTTCGGAGTTTTCAATAATTTCTTTTCTTCATGCTCTGAAAGGTAGCACTAATAATAATAGGATATATCTTGTTCTCATCAAGATAAGCATATTTAAGAGTATCAGGTAATGGTTTAAGCTTAAACACGGGATCACCCTTGGGTGGAGGAGGATCCCCTAGGATTTCAACAAGCAAGTTGTGTTTGAAAATAGGTCCCTGTTTAAAGAATAATTCATCTATTTCCCTTCTTTCATTCATAAACATATCATTTTCATGGTCGAGCAAATATTCTTCTAAAGGATCATTAGGAGGCACGGCAATAGAAGCAAGACCAATAATTTCATCTTTACTAGGCAATTCTTTATCATGGGGTTGTCTATGAAATTTAGCAAAATTAAACTCATGAGATATATCCCCCAAACCAATAGTAACAACATCCTTTTTGCAATCTATCCTAGCATTAACAGTATTCAAGAAGGGTCTACCAAATATAATGGGACAAAAATTACCTTGTGGGGAACCAAGAACAAGAAAATCAGCAGGATATTTAACTTTCCCACACAAGACTTCAACATCTCTAACAATCCAAACTGGTGAAATAGTGTCTCTATTGGCAAGCTTAATTGTAACATCAATTTTCTCTATCTCAGCAGGTGCAATATCATGCATAATTTCTTTGTATAAGGAATGAGGTATTGCACTTGCACTAGCACCCATATCACATAAGCCATGATAGCAATGATCTCCTATTTTAACAGAAATAACAGGCATGCCTACAACAGGTCTATGTTTATTTTTAGTGTCAGGTCTAGCAATTCTAGCAGCTTCATCATAGAAGTAAATAACATGCCCATCGATATTATCGGCCAAGATATCTTTAACCATAGCAATACTAGGTTCAACTTTAATTTGCTCAGGGGGTGTAGGTGTTCCAGTATTACTCTTACGAACCACAGTTGAAGCTTTAGCATGACCCTTTTGTTGGGGAACATAGTAATTTAAAAAAAGTCCTACACACACACAAAATCATGGTGATGCACAACAACGAGAGGGGAGAGTATCGTCTACGTACCCTCGTTGACCATAAGCGGAAGCGTTATGAGAACGCGGTTGATGTAGTCGTACGTCTTCATGATCCGACCGATCCAAGTACCGAACGCATGGCATCTCCGAGTTCAGCACACATTTAGCTCGATGACGTCCCACGAACCCGATCCAGCAGAGCTTCACGGGAGAGTTCCGTCAGCATGACGGCGTGATGACGGTGATGATGTTGCTACCGGCGCAGGGCTTCGCCTAAGCACCGCTACATATGATCGGGGTGGATTATAGTGGAGAGGGGCACCGCACACGGCTTGGAACAATCAACTTGTGTGTCTATGGGTGCCCCCTGAACACGTATATAAAGGAGCAAGGGGAGGGGGTCGGCGGCCTCATAGGGTGCGCCCCAAGGGGGGAATCCTACTCCTACTAGGAGTAGGTTCCCCCTTTCCTAGTCCAACTATTAGGGGAAGGAAAGAGGAGGAGAGGAGAAGGAAAGAGGGGCCACCCCCAAAGCCCTAAACCAATTCGGTTTGGGCCTAGGGGGGTGCACCCCACACTTTCTTGCTGCCATCTATTTCCACTAAAGCCCACGAAGGCCCATTGAACCTCCCAGTGAATTCCCATAACTCTCTGGAACTCCGAAAAATACCCGAATCACTTGGAACCATTCCGATGTCCGAATATAGTCGTCCAATATATCGATCTTTATGTCTCAACCATTTCGAGACTCCTCGTCATGTCCCCGATCTCATCCCGGACTCTGAACTACCTTCAGTACATCAAAACACATAAACTCATAATATCGATCGTCATCGAACTTTAAGCGTGCGGACCCTACGGGTTTGAGAACTATGTAGACATGACCGAGACTCATCTCTGGTCAATAACCAATAGCGGAACCTGGATGCTCATATTGGTTCCTACATATTCTACGAAGATCTTTATCGGTCAAACCGCATAACAACATACGTTGTTCCTTTGTCATCGATATGTTACTTGCCTGAGATTCGATCATCGGTATCTCAATACCTAGTTCAATCTCGTTACCGGCAAGTCTCTTTACTCGTTCCATAATACATCATCCCGCAACTAACTCGTTAGGTGCATTGCTTGCAAGGCTTATAGTGATGTGCATTACTGAGAGGGCCCAGAGATACCTCTCCGGCAATCGGAGTGACAAATCCTAATCTCGATCTATGCCAATTCAACAAGTACCATCGGAGACACCTGTAGAGCACCTTTATAATCACCTAGTTACGTTGTGACGTTTGGTAGAACACAAAGTGTTCCTCTGGTATTCGGAAGTTGCATAATCTCATAGCCATAGGAACATGTATAAGTCATGAAAAAAGCAATAACAATATACTAAACGATCAAATGCTAAGCTATGGTTAGGAGACTGAACCATCTTTGATTCAACGAGCTAGTCGAGTAGACGCATACAAGTGACACTCTGTTTGTCTATGTATTCACACATGTACTAAGTTTCCGGTTAATACAATTGTAGCATGAATAATAAACATTTATCATGATATAAGGAACTAAATAATAAATTTATTATTGCCTCTAGGGCATATTTCCTTCAGTCTCCCACTTGCACTAGAGTCAATAATCTAGTTCGCATCTTTATGTGATTAGTTCACATCTCCATGTGACTAATACCCAAAGGGTTTACTAGACTCAATAATCTAGTTCACATTGCTATGTGATTAACACCCAAAGAGTGATCATGTTTTTCTTATGAGAGAAGTTAGTCTGCGGGTCTGCAACATTCAGATCCGTTTGTATTTCACAAATTTCTATGTGTACAATGCTCTGCACGTAGCTATTCTAGCTAATTGCTCCCACTTTCAATATGTATCCAGATCGAGACTTGGAGTCATCAAGATCGATGTAAAAAGCTTGCATCGACGTAAGTCTTTATGACAAACTATTTTTATCACCTCCATATCCGAGAAATATTTCCTTAGTCCACTAAGGATAATTTTGACCGTTGTCCAGTGATCTACTCCAAGATCACTATTGTACTCCCTTGCCAGAATCATGCTAAGGTATACAATAGGACTGGTAAACAACATAGCATACTTTATAGAACCTATGACTGAGACATAGGAAATGACTTTTCATTCTCTTTCTATTTTCTGATGTGGTCGGGTTGTGAGTCTTTACTCAACTTCACACCTTACAGGCAAGAACTCCTTCTTTGAATGTTCCATTTTGAACTACTTCAAAATCTTGTCAAGGTATGTACTCATTGAAAAAACTTATCAAGCGTCTTGATCTATCTCTATAGATCTTGATGCCCAATATGTAAGCAGCTTCACCAAGGTCTTTCTTTGAAAAACCTACTTTCAAACACTCCTTTATGCTTTCCAGAAAAATTCTACATTATTTCTGATCCACAATATGTCATTCACATATACTTATCAGAAAGGATGTAGTGCTCCCACTCACTTTCTTGTAAATACAGGCTTCACCGCAAGTCTGTATAAAACCATATGCTTTGATCACTTTATCAAAGCATATATTCCAACTCCGAGATGCTTGCACCAGTCCATAGATGGATCGCTGGAGCTTGCTCATTTTGTTAGCACCTTTAGGATTGATAAGACCTTCTGGTTGCATCATATACAACTCTTCTTTAAGAAATCCATGAAGGAATAGAGTTTTGACATCCATTTTCCAGATTTCCTAAAATGCGGCAACTGCTAACATGATTCAGATAGACTTTTAAGCATCGATACGAGTGAGAAAATCTCATCGTAGTCAACACCTTGAACTTGTCAAAAACATTTTGCGACAATTCGAGCTTTGTAGATAGTAACACTACTATCATCATCTGTCTTCCTCTTGAAGATCCATTTATTCTTAATGACTCACTGATCATCGGGCAAGTCAATCAAAGTCCATAATTTGTTCTCATACATGGATCACATCTCAGATTTCATGGCCTCAAGCCATTTCGTGGAATCTGGGCTCATTATCGCTTCCTCATAGTTTGTAGGTTTGTCATGGTCAAGTAACATGACATCCAGAATAGGATTGCCGTACCACTCTGGTGTGGATCTCACTCTGGTTTACCTATGAGGTTTGGTAGTAACTTGATCTGAAGTTACATGATCATCATCATTAGCTTCCTCACTAATTGGTGTAGGAGTCACAGGAACAGATTTCTGTGATGAACTACTTTCCAATAAGGGAGCAGGTACAGTTACCTCATCAAGTTCTACTTTCCTCCCACTCACTTATTTCGAGAGAAACTTCTTCTCTAGAAAGGATCCATTCTTAGCAACGAATGTCTTGCCTTCGGATTTGTGATAGAAGGTGTACCCAACTGTCTCGTTTGGGTATCCTATGAAGACACATTTCTCCGATTTGGGTTTGAGTTTATCAGGATGAAACTTTTTCACATCAGCTTCGCAACCCCAAACTTTAATAAACGACAACTTTGGTTTCTTGCCAAACCACAGTTCATATGGCGTCGTCTCAATGGATTTAGATGGTGCCCTATTTAACGTGAATGCAGCTGTCTCTAATGCATAACCCCAAAACGATACTGGTAAATCGGTAAGAGACATCATAGATTGCACCATATCTAATAAAGTATGGTTACGATGTTCGGACACACCATTACGCTGTGGTGTTCCAGGTGGCGTGAGTTGCGAAACTATTCTGCATTGTTTCGAATGAAGACCAAACTCGTAACTCAAATATTCTCCTCCACGATCAGATCATAGAAACTTTATTTTCTTGTTATGATGATTTTCCACTTCACTCTGAAATTATTTCAAAATTTCAAATGTTTCAGATTTATGTTTCATCAAGAAGATATACCCATATCTTACTTAAATCATCTGTGAAGGTCAGAAAATAACAATACCTGCCGCGAGCCTCAACACTCATCGGACTGCATACATCAGTATGTATTATTTCCAACAAGTCTGTTGCTCGCTCCATTGTTCTGGAGAACTGAGTATTCATCATCTTGCCAATGAGGCATGGTTCGCAAGCATCAACTGATTCATAATCAAGTGATTCCAAAAGCCCATCAGCATGGATTTTCTTCATGCGCTTTACACCAATATGATCTAAACGCCAGTGCCACAAATAAGTTGCACTATCATTATTAACTTTGCATCTTTTGGCTTCAATATTACGAATATGTGTATCACTATGGTCGAGATTCAATAAACCATTCACCTTGAGTGTATGACTATTGAAGGTTTTATTCATGTAAACAGAACAACAATTAGTCTCTGACTTTAAATGAATAACCGTATTGCAATAAACATGATCAAATCATATTCGTGCTTAACGCAAACACCAAATAACATTTATTTAGGTTCAACACTATTCCCGAAAGTATAGGGAGTGTGCGATGATGATCATCTCAATCTTCGAACCACTTCCAACACACATCGTCACTTCAACCTTAACTAGTCTCTGTTCATTCTGCAACTCCCGTTTCGAGTTACTAATCTCAACAATTGAACTAGTATGAAATACTGAGGGTTGCTATAAACACTAGTAAAGTACACATCAATAACATGTATATCAAATATAACTTTGTTCACTTTGCCATTCTTCTTATCCGCCAAATACTTGGGGCAGTTATGCTTCCAGTGACCAGTCCCTTTTCAGTAGAAGCACCTAGTCTCAGTCTTAGGTCTAGACTTGGGCTTCTTTACTTGAGCAGCAACTTGCTTGCCATTCTTCTTGAAGTTCCCCTTCTTCCCTTTGCCCTTCTCTTGAAACTTGTGGTCTTGTCAACCATAAACACTTGATGCTTTTCTTGTTTTCTACCTTCTTCGATTTCAGCATCACGAAGAGCTTGGGAATCGTTTCCGTTATCCCTTGCATATTATAGTTTATCACGAAGTTCCAGTAACTTGGTGATAGTGACTAGAGAACTCTGTCAATCACTATCTTATCTGGAAGATTAACTCCCACTTGATTCAAGTGATTGTAGTACTCAGACATTCTGAGCACATGCTCACTAGCTAAGCTATTCTCCTCCATCTTGTAGGAAAAGTGCTTGTCAAAGGTCTCATACCTTTCGACATGGCATGAGTCTGAAATACTAATTTCAACTCTTGGAACATCTCATATGCTCTGTGGCATTCAAAACGTCTTTGAAGCCTCGATTCTAAGCCGTAAAGCATGGTGCACTAAACTATCAAGTAGTCATCATATCGAGCTTGCCAGACGTTCATAATGTCTGCATGTGCTCCTGCAATCGGTCTGTCACCTAAGGGTGCATCAAGGACATAATTCTTCTGTGCAGCAATGAGGATAATCCTCAGATCACGGATCCAATCCGCATCATTGCTATTAACATCTTTCAACTTAGTATTTCTCTAGGAACATATCAAAATAAACGGGGAGCTATATCTTGAGCTATTGATCTACAACATAGTTATGCAAATACTATCAGGACTAAGTTCATGATAAATTAAAGTTCAATTAATCATATTACTTAAGAACTCCCACTTAGATAGACATCCCTCTAGTCATCTAAATGATCACGTGATCCAAATCAACTAAACCATGTCCGATCATCACGTGAGATGGAGTAGTTTTCAATGGTGAACATCACTATGTTGATCATATCTACTATATGATTCACGCTCGACCTTTCGGTCTCCAGTGTTCCAAGGCCATATCTGCATATGCTAGGCTCGTCAAGTTTAACCCGAGTACTTATGCGTGTGCAAAACTGGCTTGCACCCGTTGTATGTGAATGTAGAGCTTATCACACCCGATCATCACGTGGTGTCTCGGCACGATGAACTTTGGCAACGGTACATACTCTGGGAGAACACTTGTACCTTGAAATTTAGTGAGAGATCATCTTATAAAGCTACCGTCAATCAAGAAGAATAAGATGCATAAAGGATAAACACCACATGCAATCAATATAAGTGATATGATATGGCCATCATCATCTTGTTCCTGTGATCTCCATCTCCAAAACACCGTCATGATCACTATCGTCACTAGCTTGACACCTTCATCTCCATCAAAGCATCGTTGTCGTCACGCCAACTATTTCCTCCACGACTATCGCTACCACTTAGTGATAAAGTAAAGAAATTACATGGCGATTGAATTTCATACAATAAAGTGACAACCATATGGATTGTGCTAGTTGCCGATAACTGTGTTACAAAACATGATCATCTCATACAATAAGATTTAGCATCATGTCTTGACCATATCACATCACACCATGCCCTGCAAAAACAAGTTAGACATACTCTACTTTGTTGTTGCAAGTTTTACGTGGCTGCTACGGGCTGAGCAAGAACCGTTCTTACCTACGCATCAAAACCACAATGACATTTCGTCAAGTTAGTGTTGTTTTAACCTTCAACAAGGACCGAGCGTAGTCACACTCGGTTCAACTAAAGTTGGAGAAACTGACACCCGCCAGCCACATGTGTGCGAAGCACGTTGGTAGAACCAATCTCGCGTAAGCGTACGCGTAATGTCGGTCCGAGCCGCATCATCCAACAATACCGCCGAACCAAAGTATGACATGCTGGTAAGCAGTATGACTTGTATTGCCCACAACTCACTTGTGTTCTACTCGTGCATATAACATCTACGCATAAAACTGGCTCCGATGCCACTGTTGGGGAACGCAGTAATTTCAAAAAAATTCCTACGCGTGTGCAAGATCATGGTGATGCACAGCAACGAGAGGGGAGAGTATCACCTATGTACCCTCATAGACCGTAAGAAGAAGCGTTATGAGAACGTGGTTGATGTAGTCATAAGTCTTGACGATCCAACCAATCCAAGTACCGAGCGCACGACACCTTCGAGTTCAGCACACGTTCAGCTCGATGACGTCCCACGAACTCCAATCTAGCAGAGCTTCACGGGAGAGCTCCGTCAGCACGATGGCGTGATGATGGTGATGATGTTGCTATCGACGCAGGGCTTCGCCTAAGCACCGCGCTGATATGATCGAGGTGGGTTATGGTGGAGGGGGCAGTGCACACAGCTTGGAACAATCAACTTGTGTGTCTATGGGGTGCCCCCTGGCCATTTATATAAAGGAGCAAGGGGAGGGGGCCGGCGGCCTCATAGGGTGCGCCCCAAGGGGGGAATCCTACTCCTACTAGGAATAGTTTCCCCCTTTCCTAGTCCAACTAGGAGGGGAAGGAAAGAGGAGGAGAGGAGAAGGAAAGAGGGGGCTGGCCCCCAAAGACCTAAACCAATTCGGTTTGGGCCTAGGGGGCGCACCCACAATTCCTTGCTGCCCTCTATTTCCACTAAGGCCCACGAAGGCCCATTTACCCTCCTAGTGAATTCCCGTAACTCTCTGGTACTCCGAAAAATACCCGAATCACTCGAAACCTTTTTGATATCCGAATATAGTCATCCAATATATCGATCTTTATGTCTTGACAATTTCAGGACTCCTCATCATGTCCTTGATGTCATCCGGGACTCCGAACAACCTTCGGTACATCAAAACACATAAACTCATAATACCGATCGTCACCAAACATTAAGCGTGCGGACCCTACGGGTCCGAGAACTATGTAGACATAACCGAGACTCATCTCCGGTCAATAACCAATAGCGGAACCTGGATGCTCGTATTGGTTCCTACATATTCTACGAAGATCTTTATCGGTCAAACCGCATAACAACATACGTTGTTCCCTTTGTCATCGGTATGTTACTTGCCCGAGATTCGATCATCGGTATCTCCATACCTAGTTCAATCTCATTACCGGCAAGTATCTTTACTCGTTCTGTAATACATCATCCCGCAACTAACTCGTTAGTTGCATCGCTTGCAAGGATTATAGTGATGTGCATTACCGAGGGGGCCCAGAGATACCTCTCCGACAATCGGAGTGAAAAATCCTAATCTCTATCTATGCCAACTCAACAAGTACCATCGGAGATACCTGTAGAGCACCTTTATAATCACCCAGTTATGTTGTGATGTTTGGTAGCGCACAAAGTGTTCCTCCGGTATTCTGGAGTTGCATAATCTCATAGTCATAGGAATATGTATAAGTGATGAAGAAAGCAATAGCAATATACTAAACAATCAAATGCTAAGCTAACGGAATGGGTCAAGTCAATCACATCATTCTCTAATGATGTGATCCCTTTAATCAAATGACAACTCATGTCTATGGTTAGGAAACTTAACCTTTTTTGATTCAACGAGCTAGTCAAGTAGAGGCATACTAGTGACACTTTGTTTGTCTATGTATTCACACATGTACTAAGTTTCCGGTTAATACAATTCTAGCATGAATAATAAACATTGATCATGATATAAGAAAATAAGTAATAACTTTATTATTTCCTCTAGGGCATATTTCCTTCACCTTCATTCTCACAAGGAAAGCTGGTTTCTCAATATAAGCAGTAGGAACAACATGATCAACATTATAAGTGATAGTCTTTTCTTCAACTTTAATAGATGCAACTACTTTTACTTAAATGGGAGGATTATATTTAAACCAATTCTACTAGGGAGATCGACATGAGTAGCAAAGGATTCACAGAAAGAAGCTACTATCTCAGAGCCAAGTCCGTATTTAGTGCTAAATTCACGGAAAAGATCAGTATCCATAAAAGATTTAACACAATCAGACTTGGGTGTTATAATTGACCCATTACCTTCCTCGAGATCCCAATATTCAGAGTTGCGTTTAATTCTTTCCAATAAATCCCATTTGAATTCAATAGTCTTCATCATAAAAGAACCAGTACAAGAAGTATCGAGCATGGAGCGATTATTGAGAGAAAGGCGAGCATAAAAATATTAAATAATAATTTCTCTTAAGAGCTCATGATTGGGGCATGAATATAACATTGAATTAAGCCTCCCCCAAGATTGAGCAATGCTTTCTCCTTTGCGAGGCCAAAAATTATATATATAATTACGATCACGATGAACCAGATGCATAGGATAAAACTTCTGATGAAATTCCAGTTTCAATCGGTTGTAGTTCCATGATCCCATATCATCACATAGCCTAAACCATGTCAATGCCTTTCCCTTCAAAGATAAAGGGAAGACCTTCTTCTTGATAACATCCTCGGGCATACCTGCAAGCTTAAATAATCCACAAACTTCATCCACATAGATTAGGTGCAAATCGGGATGTAATGTTCCATCACCTATGAAAGGATTAGCTAGCAGTTTCTCTATCATACCGAAGAAATTTCAAAGCAAACATTTTCAGTAGGTTCCGTAGGTTGAGGAGCAACTCTTTACTCTACTAGTAGGGGTGAAGATACCCCGAACAAGCCCCTCAAAGGATTATGTTCCATAGTAACAAGTGACAGTAAATTTCAGCACACTATATAAATTTTTCCTTACCAAATTCCACCTACCAAAGGCGCTTCACTCCCCGGCAACGGCGCCAGAAAAGAGTCCTGATGACCCACGAGTATAGGGGATATATCATAGTCCTTTCGATAAGTAAGAGTGTCGAACCCAACAAGGAGCAGAAGGAAATGACAAGCGGTATTCAGTAAGGTATTCTCTGCAAGCACTGAAATTATCGGTAACACATAGTTTTGTGATAAGGTAATTTGTGACGGGTAACAAGTAACCAAAGTAAATAAGGTGCTGCGAGATGGTCCAATCCTTTTTGTAGCAAAGGACAATACTGGACAAACTCTTATATGAGGGAAACCGCTCCCGAGGACACATGGGAATTATGGTCAAGCTATTTTTCATCACGCTCATATGATTCGCGTTCGTTACTTTGATAATTTGATATGTGGGTGGACCGGTGCTTGGGTACTTACCATTCTTGGACAAGCACCCCACTTATGATTAACCCCTATTGCAAGCATCCGCAACTACAAAAGAAGTATTAAGGCAAACCTAACCATAGCATAAAACATATGGATCCAAATCAGCCCCTTATGAAGCAACACATAAACTAGGGATTAAGCTTCTGTCACTCTAGCAACCCATCATCTACTTATTACTTCCCAATGCCTTCCTCCAGGCCCAAACAATGGTGAAGTGTCATGTAGTTGACGTTCACATAACACCACTAGAGGAAAGACAACATACTTCTCATCAAAATATTGAACGAATACCAAATTCACATGACTACTTATAGCAAGACTTCTCCCATGTCCCAAGGAACAAACATAACTACTCACAAATCATATTGATGTTCATAATCAGAGGGGTATTAATATGCATAAAGTATCTGAACATATGATCCTCCACCAAATAAACCAACTAGCATCAACTACAAGGTGTAATCAACACTACTAGCAACCCACATGTACCAATCTGAGATTTTGGGACAAAGATTGGATACAAGAGATGAACTAGGGTTTGAGCGGAGATGGTGCTAGTGAAGATGTTGATGGAGATTGACCCCCTCCCATTGAGAGGATCGATGGTGATGATTTCCCCCTCCCGGAGGGATCTTTATCCGGCAGAACAGCTCCGCTGGAGCTCTAGATTGGTTTGGCCTCGTGGCGGCGGTGTTTCGTCCCGAAAGCTTGCTTCTGATTCTTTCTCAGACGAAAGACTTCATATAGCAGAAGATGGGCACCGGAGGCCTGCCAGGGGGCCCACGAGACAGGGGGCGCGCCTAGGGGGGTAGGGCGTGCCCCCACCCTCGTGGCCAGGGTGTGGGCCCCCTTTAGTTAATTCTTTTGCCAGTATTTTTTATATATTCCAAAACATGCTCCCGTGAAGTTTCAGGACTTTTGGGGTTGTGCAGAATAGGTCTCTAATATTTGCTCCTTTTCCAGCCCAGAATTCTAGCTTCCGGCATTCTCCCTCTTCATGCAAACCTTGTAAAATAAGAGAGAAAAGGCATACGTATTGTGACAAAATGCTGTAGTAATAGCCCATAATGCAATAAATATCGATATAAAAGCATGATGTAAAATGGACGTATCAGGGGGTTGCTACTTCGCACTTTGCTAGGTGAACCTCGGTTGGGGTGGCGCATGCATTCATAGCTTAGGATTCCCTTCGTGGCGACACGAGGGGGGCTACTAGCTACTTCACACTTTGCTATGTGAACCTCAATTGGGGGGAGGGGGCATACATTCATAGATTAGGATTCTCTTTTGCCGACACGAGGGGGCCTGCTAGCTACTTTGCACTTTGCTAGGTGAACCTTAGTTGGGGGGAGGGGGCATGCATTCATAGCTTAGGATTCCCTTCGTGCCGACACAAGGGGGGGGGTGGGGGCAAG
Source organism: Triticum dicoccoides (assembly GCF_002162155.2). Lineage (NCBI taxonomy): Eukaryota > Viridiplantae > Streptophyta > Magnoliopsida > Poales > Poaceae > Triticum > Triticum dicoccoides. Next base: position 506,727,725 of record NC_041384.1, on the reverse strand, counting down.
CAATACCGTGCGCTTTGCGAGAGAGGTGCCACATCAAAGTTGCATTTGGTATTTGAAAATTAAACCACCCTTTTGATACATAAATTTGGTCCACATGCAAGTGTCTTCGCGTTCTGACCCTTTCCCGCATCATTTTTCGCCAAATTTATGAACATTAGACAAGTCGGATGACGCAACAGACACGGTTCACTCAAACTAACCGTGTGCCACGCCGGTGCCCCTGTCATGCACACATCCGCACAGTACATTGGACTCCATGAGGCTCCCCCTCTCAAAAATATCTGCCTGCCTCAAGGGTTTTTCTGTTTCATAACACACGGTTGTTATCTCCGGACCGTGTGCGTTGTTTCTTGTTCCCAATCCCACCTGCATCCCTAGAAAATATCTACCCGCCTCGAGGGTTTTTCTGTTTCATAGCACACGGTTGTTATCTCCGGACCATGTGCGTTGTTTCTTGTTCCCAATCCCGCCTGCATCCCTAGAAAATATCTGCCCACGTCGAGGGTTTTTCTATTTCATAACACACGGTTGTTATCTCCGAACCAGGTGCGATGCACTATCATCAAAGTTTTCAATAGCCCGACATTTCACTCTCGTGTTTGACTCTCGCATAGTAAAATTTTCAGTACCCGCGTCATTTCCTCAAACACCCCGCGCCCCCTCCATACACACATAACACACACACCAAAACCTCCTCGGGCGTGCGCACATGGACACCCCCTCCCTCGCTCGAAACCCTGGCAAGGTCCCCGCCGCCACCGCTGCAAGGCCTCCATTGTCAACATCTGCCGGTTTGCCCGTGCAGCTTACCCATCGATCTCCATACCCAGGCCACCCTGAATTTCTTAGATGACGCCTGCCAAACGCCCCCTTTCCCATAGATCCCCATCCCCATCCCCCACTCCAGAGCATCGCAGCCTAAGCCCGGTTATGCTTCCCGTGGAGCTCGAGGAGCGACTGTCCCAAAAGAGGTGTATAGCGGTCTCTTCGCCCGACATCGCCGAGGAAGCTGACGACTATTACTGGCGGCAGGCACTCAAGCAGCGGGCTAGAGTATGCGGGCATGTCTCGGCCACCAGCTACAACATTGAGGTCATCGACAGCGACGCCCTGAGGCGGGCTATGTCACAAGTTAAGTGGCCCACCCCAACCCCTCGGGTTCAACCGCCGTCGATGTCATCCATGGACCCGCCGCTGATCTCCTCTGTCTCGCTCTCAACAATTTGCCATTCTACATTGCCATCGAGCCCCTTTTGTCATTTCTGAAGGACACGTTCTATCGTGGTTTTGTCACGGCAGATGTCCTAGAGAAAGGACTTAGTCATGGAGCCATCGCAACGGGCTAGCTTGAAGGGGTTAAAGCGGACACAGGGACGCAAGAGAGTTTATACTAGTTCGGCCCCTTCGATGAAGGTAAAAGCCTACGTCTAGTTGTGATGGAATTGATGGGGTTTCGATGACTAGGGAGCAAACAAGCTTCGTCTAAGTCTCGAGTTGTTGTCTGTTGTCCTTGAACCGCCGCCGGGTCGTCCCCTTATATACACGGGTGACTCCCGTCGGTTCACAGAGTCCCAATACCGGCTCATAGATGTGTCCGGTTTGGTCTCTACTTATTCCTAACTTATAATACAAGTTAAATACCAACGCCGGTTTACGGCTACAAGCCTTGAACCGACTATGGGCCTTGAGCTCTTATCTGCCTTCTTGGGCTTTAACATAATTAACTACTGATGAAGTTAACCCGGCCCAGATAGGCCGGTTTACGCCCAGTAGTAATATCCCCAACATTAGGCCCCAGATTGATTTGAATAGGTTCATGTCAATCCTTAGCAAAAATCTTCATCTTCAACATCTTCTTGTAGTTTATTCAACCGCCATGATGTCATCTTCTCTGGTCGTTGTAAACCGGCGTGACGTCACCTGTTATAAAGAACTTTATCCATGATACCCCCTTTTTTTGTTTAATAGGTCTGCGACAATTAAGGCGACAGCTTCGTTTCCAAACCCACGGTCCCTTGATTTTCGCGCCTGACTCCTGTCCTTTGCCTTATAAATAGGACCGAAGGGTCATTTCTTTTTCCCCTTCGTGCCCTTTTGCTTCGTCTTCCCCGCGTCGTCCAGCTTCGGAGCTCTTCCGCCGTCGACGACTTCTGTTCCAACCCTGGCCGCTGCATCACCCTGATTGTACCAGAGCATCGCGGCGACCTTTTGTTTCTTCCTTGGCTCCGGTGAGTTCTTCACCTTTTCCTTCGTAGATCCGTTCTAGGGTTTCCAAGTTCTTCAGTGTTTATCGTCTACTTCGTACTCATATGATAGATCCTAAATGAACCTATGAACCTTTGCTCTGTGTAGCGGTAGTTCTTAGCATCCGCCTTTACTTATATGCCTCAAGACCATAGATCTACCTGTATCTCTGCCCATTGATTCGGTACTGTTCTTTTTTGAACCTTGAATATTTTCCTTCTTTTCTGAACTTGCTTCAGATCCGTCGCTGTAGAGAAATCTTGTGAAATCTGTTTTTGTACACTTATCTATCTGCAATCTCAACTGTTTCAATGCTTAGATCCGGCGGTTTAACTTTGTAGAAAAATTGCCAAACCGGTATATACCATTAGTCCCCTTGTTGAACCGCCAGACGCTGTTGCTTCATAAAACTCCGGTTTAGATAGAGTTGTCTCCGGTTTAACATTGTACATACCAGTGCACTTTAATAAATGCATTCTTGAACCGGAATTACCTATCTTGTAGATTTCATCATGGCCAAGCAAGTATATGAGTGCAACTGGGTTCCTTCTCGCGTCATAGAGACTCAACTGAATAATTTAGTCCTGATCGACGCTTTAGGCAGCAAAAAACACCATCCATTGGAGAGCTCCTGGCAAAGAATGCCCTCCCACACCTCAAGAAGGAGAGGTCGTCGTTTTCGTAGATCACTTAGCCCGGGGCTTTAAGCCGCCCGGTTCTAAATTTTACCGGGACGTTTTAGCCGATTTTCAACTCCACCCACAAGACACTGGTCCCAACTCTGTTACAAACATGTGTCACTTCCAAGTGCTCTGTGAGGTGTTTTTTCAAGAGGAGCCCGTAGTGGAGTTGTTCAGAGGTGTTTCCATCTAAACCACCATACTGAGTTTTCTGACGGTTCCAATATGGAATTGGGCGGTGTGGCGATTCAGAAAAGGAAAGAGGTCACATACCCTCATGCCAAGTTGCACAGCCACCCCAAAGAGTGGAATCAAACATGGTTCTATTGTAGAGACACCTCCCCTGCTGGTGAAAATCCTTTGCCTAGCTTTCGTCCGGAGCGGCTTAGCAATACACACCCCTTTCCGCAAAGGTTGACTGCCAAGGAGAGAAGCAAATACGCTCCTCAACTGTCCAAGCTCAGAGCCTTCATGGCCAATGGTTTAACAGGAGTTGATCCCGCTCGCTGCTGGATATCGTGGAGCATACTGCCCCTTAGTCAGCACTCCGGTTTGATGTGCGAGTATACTGGCAGTGTTGATGACCCATTGCAACATGCTAACATCCAGCTTACCGACGAAGAAATCACAGAGGTTGTGAATAAAATGCTGAATGAACCGGAACACGTCTGTGCTCGAACCGGCCTGCTTCCCTTCTGGGCCACCAACAAACCGCCAGCTGTAAGAGTTTGATTGTTCTTTTTTTCTGAACCTGTTATTGATATATCTGGTCATTGTTTAATATCAATGCCTGTTTAAACTGGGCAATGATCCATTTTGGAGCAAGAAACTGCCGCAGAAGAAACTAGAAAAACCAGACAAACCGGAAAGATCAATTCGGCAAAAGACTAAAGTTGTGAAGAAGACTACCCATAGGAAAAGAACCACTGCATCCTCTGATCCGGCCGCTGATGACGATGTGGGTAACCCGGACCTTGAGGTAGAACTTGATTCACATGGCTTATTTTTCACGCGCCTTATTGATGATGATATTTGTCAGGATGATGCCGAAGCCAGTCATGCTGATGTTGCAGAGGTAATTATTCTTTCCTCCGATTCAGATCCTTTGCCTTCACTAAAAATCCGTCAGGCAAACCGGAAAGTTAAATTTTCTCATCCTCTTGCTTACTTGGATCCCAAATTTCTTATGAACACCCAACAACACGAAGCTCGCCGCACGACCCGGCATAGTGGCCAGGTAGTTACCTCCGCTGGTTTACCGAATAGTCCGGTTCGGAAACGCCATTCAGAGGTCTCTAATTTGCCTGTGAGTGCTAGTCCTAAAATGGGCTGTTTTCGTCAACCTCTTAATCCGTCTGACTCCGATTATTAGGTCACTTCCCATTCATCATCTGGCGAGTCATCAGCTACCCAGCTGCCGCCGCTCAAAACGGTGCTTGGGTAAGCCATACTTATCATAATGCTTCTGGTGTATTACTTTGTAGCATATACTGTACTGACCTTTGTTACTCCTTTCAGGGCCAAGCCTAAGCCAAGCAAGAAGGCTCGCCTAGATAAAGCGGCTGAAGAAGATGCTATTCCTGAACCGGACAGCGTACTCAACCCTGAAGCAGCCATCCGTGAGGATGTGCCAAACGACCCACCACCACAAGATGATGATTTTATTACTGAAGAGAGACATGTTGATACCTCCGGTCCTGTTAACTAGCCCAGAAGCCCCATCCAGATTGAGAAATCCACCAGTCCATCCAAGTCTACTGATAAACTGACGGCCCCAATGCAAACCGACGATGCCAAGGATGATGAAGTTGTTATTACTGGCATTGGCCATACAGAGCCAAGCAATCCTGTCGCTTTGTCTAAACATACTACCAAGGAAGAATTTGCTGCCTTTGGCAAGGGAAAGTGGAATGTTGATCTGGCGACTTACGCTGCTCTGAATGCCCAAGACATCCATTCCGGCTATCTGAACCGGCTGTATACCAGTCGTGACTATGAAGCCGGTCTGGTCAACATGATGAAAGATAAATATGAGGTAACTTCCATATGCTCTTTCCTGCTTGTATGCTTCAATTCTTGCTGACTCGCCTAGCCCCCAAGGACCGGTTTGTAATCTTCTTTCCAACCGAGACTTACTAATATAAATCTTAATGCCTTGAAATTCGCTGATGTAGCCCCCAAGGGCTGGTTCAACTTAGTGTAGTTAAACCGGGACTTAAGTAATTAATATCGCCGCATCAAAACTTATTTGAACAAATAGCCATTAGCCCCCAAGTGCCAAGTTGAATACTTGTATTGAGCTTGGGACTTTATAATCAAGTGAAATATGAAGATCAAATAGGCATTAGCCCCCAAGCGCCAAGTGCATAACTTGTTATGTGGTTGGTGCTTCAATTCTTGCACTGCTTGCTGAATCATATAACTGTCTGTATGCAGGCTGAGCTGAAGGCAAAAGAGATCCAAATCGCCGATCTCCAAGAAAATCTGAAGTCCCAACAGACTGAAACCTCAAAAGCAAAAGAGGAGTTGACCAGTGCCTTAAGCGTCATGGAACAGCTGAAGAAGGATTTCAAGAAGGAGCGGGCGGATTGGGCTACTGAAAAATCCGCTTTAACCAAATGAGCAGAAGACGCCGAGGCTGCACTAAAACCGGTGGTGGATGAACTGACTAGCATAAAGCGGCACGTGCATGCCATGACCGCTGCTATCTTTTGTAAGCCGGTTTGATTTCTGATTTGATTCTGCCGTCTTACAGAGCTGCTGGTTTGTTAACCCTTTGTGATATTTCAGGGACACGCATTGGTCATTTGGGGTCAGATGTGCGGAAGAAATTGAAAGCCGCCTATACGTTGATCGAACAACTGTACACTGGTGCACAGCGGATCATCTGTACTGCATCCCACAACAAGCCGGCGCCCACTTTGATTCAGGACACTCTGCAGAAACTGTCGGTGCTTCCTGCCCGGGTTGAAGAGCTGAAGAAATCTGCTGCTTGAACCGGTGCGATCAATGCCTTAATCCGGGCAAAAGCTTGGGCGCCGGATTTTGATCCTATTGAAGTGGCTCAGGGCTATCCCAGCTTGAAGGAAGACGAGTCAGAGTTTAGTGAAGCGGATCTGCAAGCAATAAACCGGGAGGTGCGTCCGCTAGCTTGTCAATTGGCTGAAGAAGCAGACTTGTCTCACTATCAAGCCCATTATGACAATCAAAACAAGCGAGTAGCTGCACCAATTCATGAAGCAGAAAATCTTATCCCTCCAATCCGTAAGCATACTTACGCTCCCGATATTGAACCGTCGTTGCTTATCCATGGTGAAGCTGTCTTTTGAGCATTAATGGGAATTGACTGGACAACTGTTGATTTCCAGCCGCTGGGTAGAGAAACTGAAGTTGAAGCGGCGCGGGATGACCCACAACCATCAGGCCAGGCTGGTGACCAAGCTTAAACCGGAAGCCGGTTTAAACAATGATCTTATTTTTGGGCACCGTGTTGCCTTGTAATAGGCTAGCTGACACTCTTGATCTTAATATGCCTTCGTGCATAACCACTGCAATTTTGTGCTTCCTTTGGGTGATGAACTTTCCAAAGTATTTTCTGCAACATAAAAAATCTTAAAATGCCACCGCGGTTGTACCATCAGGCGGAGTATGATGTCTGCATATATAAAAACAAAATATCTGAAATTTAAGCATATGATCAAATCTTTGAGATACATAATACCTGCCATCATTGGGCATGAAGTTGGCTTAGCCAATCTTGAATCGGAGGTTTATAAACCCACACTGTTGGAGGAGATAGCAACTCCTGTATATAATGCTGGTTTACCATGTAAACCGTGCCGGTTTATAAGAAAACACCGTGTTACTCCGTAATAGGATATTAACAAAAAATCAAAGCGGGCAAATAGTCTCCGGATTAAAAATGAACCGTGTTCCGTCAATTGACAGTGTGAACCGGTTTTAAAATTTTGTCGGTTTAAAAAAACGCAACAAAAGGAAAGAAATATCTATCAAAGAAAATTGTAAAGCAAAGGCAATGATAAAACCATTTGCAAAAATAGGCTTATTTGAGCCGATCAGATGGCGTTACCATGGTCGGACATGACCAAGCTCCCGATAGGTGTAGCTATGGTTCAAGTCAGCCAGGTCCCCAAATGAAACCGTGGCATTTATGCCGATCAAGAAGCATGGCAATGGTTCGGGTTCGACCAAGCCCCCAAGTGATTCTGTGGCCTTAGGCCGATCAAGAGGTGTGACTGGTTCAGACGTGACCAAGTCCCCAAGTGATCTGGTGGCTCTCGCCTATCAAGAGGTGTTGCATTGGTTCGGACACGACCAAGCCCCCAAGTGATATAACATGATGCTTTTGAAAAGCTAACTCAAGGGGTAAAGCGGAGGACGCTTTAGAACAACTCCGTGTAACCACGCATGATGTAAAAGAACAGATACCCCGCTTTAGCTGAGGTTCCGGTTTATTATATTTAATCATAATATATACATCATCATAATATGTACATAAATAGAGCCAATGGCTCAGGTATAGTAAGGCCGAAGATGAGCTATGTTCCATGGCCTGTTGGTCTCCACCTCTGATGTACGTGAGTCTTTATGCTCTCGAATATCAATCAGATAGTATGACCCATTGTGCAGATTCTTGCTGACCATGAAAGGTCCCTCCCAAGGTGGGGATAGCTTATGCATATCAGTCTGATCTTGGATGAGCCGAAGCACCAAATCTCCTTCCTAAAAGATTCTGGTTCCGACTCGGCGACTATGATAACGATGAAGATCCTATTGGTAAATCGCCGAGCGGGCGGCTACCATGTCACGTTCTTCATCCAACAGGTCCAAAGCATCTTGCCGTGCTGTCTCGTTGTCTACTTCAACATAAGCCGCCACACGAGGTGAGTCATGACGGATATCACTGGGGAGAACCGCCTCCGCTCCGTAGACCATGAAGAACGCTGTGTATCCCATTGTTCTGTTGGGTGTAGTATTGATGCTCCATAACACAGATGGTAACTCTTCTACCCAACAACCCGGTGTTCTCTGCAAAGGAACCATAAGCCGGGGCTTGATGCCTCTCAAGATCTCTTGATTAGCCCTTTCTGCTTGACCATTGGACTGTGTGTGTGCCACCGATGAAACGTCAAGCCGGATGTGCACCCGTTTACAGAACTCCTTCATGGCACCTTTGGACAAATTGGTACCATTATCTGTGATGATACTGTGTGGAAAGCTAAACCGGAAAATCACTTTTTTGATGAACTGAACCGCCGTGGCCACATCACACTTGCTAATAGGTTCTGCCTCCACCCACTTTGTAAACTTGTCAACCGCCACCAGGAGGTGGGTCTTCTTATCTTTGGACCTTTTGAAAGGCCCAACCATATCCAGCCCCCAAGTCGCAAACGGCCAAGTAATTGGAATCATTCTCAATTCTTGAGCCGGCACATGAGCACGTCTTGAAAACTTTTGGCAACCATCACATCGTCTGACCAGATCCTCCGCATCAGCATGAGCAGTTAACCAATAGAAACCATGGCGGAACGCTTTGGCCACCAAAGATTTTGAACCAGCGTGGTGACCACAATCTCCTTCGTGGATCTCACGCAAAATTTCACAGCCTTCTTCAGGAGACACACAGCGTTGAAGCGCCCCTGATACACTGTAATGGTGCAACTCGCCATTGACAATAGTCATGGAATTGGACCGCCGGATTATCTGTCGGGCCAGAGTCTCATCCTCTGGTAACTCACCCCGGTTCATGTACGCCAGGTAAGGAAGTGTCCAATCCGGAATGATATGAAGAGCTCCCACCAATTGAGCCTCCGGATCAGGAATAGCCAAATCCGGTTCACCAGGGAGCTTGACCGACGGGTTGTGCAGCACATCCAGAAAAACATTAGGCGGGACCGGTTTACGCTAAGAGCCCAGCCGGCTTAAAGCATCCGCCGCTTCATTCTTCCGTCGGTCCACGTGGTCCACCTGATAGCCTTTAAAGTGACCTGCAACAATATCCACCTCACGATGATATGCTGCCATGAGTGGGTCCTTGGAGTCCCAAGTGCCAGATACTTGTTGAGCCACGAGGTCCGAGTCACCGAAGCACTTAACTTGACTTAGATTCATCTCCTTAGCCATCCGGAGACCATGGAGCAAGGCTTCATACTCAGCTGCATTGTTAGTACAAGGGAACATTAAGCGGAGAAGTAACAAAACTTATCACCTCGTGGGGAAGTTAATACGACTCTAGCCCCCGAGCCTTCCAATTGCCTGGATCCGTCAAAATGGAAGGTCCAATATGTGTGATCCGGCTTTCCTTTAGGTGCTTGCAGTTCCGTCCAATCATTGATGAAATCAACAAGTGCTTGAGACTTAACCGCCGTCCGAGGCACATACTTCAATCCGTGCGGCCCAAGCTCTATAGCCCACTTGGCAATCCGGCCAGTCGCTTCCCGGTTCTGGATGATATCCCCCAAAGGAGCAGAACTGACCACCGTAATTGGGTGCCCTTGGAAGTATTGCTTAAGCTTCCGGCTTTCCATAAAAACTCCGTACACCAGCTTCTGCCAAGGCGGATACCTTTGCTTGGACTCGATGAGTACCTCGCTGATATAATAGACCGGACGTTGAACCGGATGCTCCTTACCTGCCTCCTTTCGCTCCACCACAATAGCCACGCTGACCGCACAAGCATTAGTAGCTACATATAGCAGTAACGGCTCCTTGTCAATGGGAGCGGCGAGCACAGGCAGATTGGCAAATTGCCGCTTTATGTCCTCAAATGCTTCATCAGCAGCGGCACTCCAGACGAACTGATCCGTCTTCTTCAACATCTGATACAAAGGGATTTCCTTCTCACCAAGGCGGCTGATAAACCGGCTTAACGCAGCAATCCGGCCTGCCAGGCGTTGAACATCATTGATACTGTCGGTGTTCTGGGAACGGGGGTCCCCAGACTTGCCTGCCTGCGGCCTGCAGCGTGGCTCAAATGGGGGCCCAGCGCGGCCCATCTTCATCAACACAAGGCTCAAGACCCTCGCGAGGGGCCAAGCCTTGCGGGGCGGACGACATGACACATCCTCAGGCGCAGCCTCATCAGGCTGGCTCGCGAGGAGGCAGAGAGATCAAGGCAGGGTACCTCGCGAGGTGCCCATGACGCAAGCCATGACGACTCAGGGCGCCAGGCGGGCACCAGCGCGTGCAGCGTCCTTCTTTCCTCTTTGGTGCAAAGGGGGCAGGCGCAGCCACGGAGTACCGAGGCATCAGGCAAAGGTTTCCATTTCGGTGCAACGAGACCAAGACCAGGAGGACTACGAGATGGATGTCACCATGGAGCCCAGCACGGCGTCACCATAGAGCCTTTGGCAGGCGAAGACCAACTTTAGTCAGGATAAGTGTACTAGATGTTCCCCTTCGAATTGGACAATTGTTGGCGCCCTTCCCGCTCAATATTTGGGAAGAGGACCAGGGCCTCTATAAATAGGACCAGCCACCCACACAACAAAGGGGGGGTCATTCATTCGGTTCGTAAGCAGAGAGAGTGAGTGAGAGAGAGAAGGGTGACCAAACTCCTCCTAGAATTTCATCGCCCCAACCAAGAACAGACCCTCGCGAGGCCGTTCTTCCTTGTATTGTTCATCATCATCAGCCCCAGGAGGCAATCCACCAATCACACACTGGAGTAGGGTATTACACCACAACGGTGGCCCGAACCAGTATAAACCTTGTGTCCCTTGCACAGTTCTTTCAGTAGTTTAGATCTTTGCGAGACGGTGAGGTAGAAGGCGTGATCTCCGCACACACCCTAGTGTTCGAACCTTAAGGGTCTGTCGGAACCCGAGATCTGACATTTGGCGCGCCAGGTAGGGGCGCGCCGGAATCTGTCTTCCACCACTCCGCTCTCCTCCGACCGTCGCATCCATGTCTGACGCTCGTCGGGCCTGCGCCGAGCGCCAGGCCGCCATTGCTTCTCGCGTCGCCCAGACGGCCCCTGTTGGTGGGCGTCCTCATCGTTCCCCGTCGCCCGCCGTCAACACCGCCACCGGCCTGGCGGGAAACAAGCGGCAAGCACCACCCAAGCATCCGCCTACGCGACAGAGTAACTGCACCGCAACATTGACGCCTCCAGTCGTTGCGGCCCTCCTGGGCGGCTCGCCGGCGCCGCCCACGAGTCGCCACGTCAAGCCTTTTGCCCGCCGGGTTAGCACCGTTTCCACACGGCAGGGGGCTCCCCCGGACCAGGCATCGCGCGAGGTTGGTCTGACCTTCAGCTCGGAGGACCACCCCACCAACCTGGTCGGCTCGGGCGCGCTCTCCCTGTTGTGCACCCCCACCATCTGCCAGGTGGCCGTCACCAGAACCCTCATTGACGGCGGCGCGGGCCTCAGCGTGCTTTCGGTCGAGACTTTCAACCTCCTTTGCATACCCCGGGAGCGGCTGCGACCAAGCCGATCTCTCTCGGGCGTCGGGGGCGGATCATCCGACTCCCTGGGAGAGATCCGGCTCCCGATAACCTTCGGCACCTACGACAACTTCCGCACAGAGATGGTCGACTTCGACATCGCCCCCATCGGCCTCCCTTACAACGCCATCCTCGGCTACCCGGCACTGGCTCAGTTCATGGCCTCCACGCACCGGGCGTACAACCTCATGAAGATGCCCGGGAGCAGCGGTACCCTCGCCGTGCACGGGGACACCGGGGATGCCCTGCGAGTACTCAAGCTCGCCTTCAAGACGGCGGCATCGGCACGGCCCGTCAACGCGGAGACCCCTGAGCCCAAGGGGGTTGCGCCCGCCAAGAAGAAGCAGTTGTTCACCCAAGACAAGGCAGAAACCAAGCAGATACCCGTCGACGAGGACGGGTCCTCCAGTGCCACTTTCACCATAGGCGCCAACCTTGAGCCTGGGCAGGAGGAGGCCTTGGTCAAGTTCCTGCGTGCGAATAAGAAGGTATTTGCTTGGGAGCCCGATCAGCTGGCGGGGATCCCCAGGAGTGTCATCGAGCATCACCTCAACGTGTGCCCAAATGTGCGCCCCGTGAAGCAGAAGGCAAGGCGGCAGTCCGCGGAGAAGCAGGCCTTCATTGTCCAAGAGACCCACAGGCTAGAAGCCGCTGGGGTCATTCGCGAGGTCCGATACCCGGATTGGTTGGCCAACCCTGTCGTTGTGCCCAAGAAAGGGGGGAAGGAACGCATGTGTGTCGACTTCACCGACCTCAACAAGGCATGCCCGCAAGACCCGTTTCCGCTCCCCTGCATCGACCAGATCGTCGATTCCACTGCAGAGTGCGACCTGCTATGCTTCCTGGATGCCTTCTCCGGGTATCACTAGATTAAGATGGCGGTGGAAGACGTTGAGAAGGCCGCCTTCTTGACCCCGTGCGGGGTATACTGCTATACATGCATGCCGTTCGGACTGCGTAACGCAGGGGCAACCTTTCAGCGGCTGATGCACATCACCTTGGGCCCGCAACTCGGAAAGAATGTCGAAGCCTACGTCGATGACATTGTAGTAAAATCTCGGGAGGCCAAGACCCTGATACAAAACCTGGAGGAGACCTTCGTGAGCCTCGACGCAGTAAACCTACGGCTCAACCCGGAGAAATGTGTGTTTAGCGTCCCCTCGGGCAAGCTTTTGGGATTCCTCGTGTCCCATCGTGGCATCGAGGCCAACCCCGAGAAGGTCAAGGCGGTCGAGGACATGAGTCCGCCAAAGACCCTCAGAGAAATGCAGAAGCTCACTGGGCGCGTGACCGCGCTAGGGCGCTTCATCTCCAAATTGGGGGAGCGAGCGCTGCCTTTCTTTCAGCTGATGAAGAAAAAGGGGCCCTTTGAATGGACTGAAGAGGCAGATAAGGCGTTTCAAGATCGCAAGAGGTACCTGACCAGTCCCCCAATCATGGTGGCTCCACGCCCTCAAGAGCCCCTGCTGCTTTACCTTGCCGCCACTCCCTACTCCGCCAGCGCAGCCTTGGTGGCGGTTAGGGAGGAGCGCCAAGTCAAGACCGCAGTGGCAGCCCGAGGCAAGACAAAACGGGAACAAGGAAAGCCTGCAGAAGCCACAACCGCAGTTGAGGAGGGTCAGCTGCCGAAGAATGCACCGGAGGCAGGAGAGGCCGCACGCCCGGATGGTCCACCTCCCGAGGCCACGTCATCTCGTGAGCCGCCCTTACCTCCCGAGGGCGCCGCGACCCCAGATGCTCTTAGCCTTGTTGAGCATCCAGTCTACTTTGTTAGCATGGTGTTACGGGACGCGAGGGCACGGTACCCAATGCCTTAGAAGCTCCTCCTTGCGCTACTGGTAGCCTCGCGCAAGCTGCGTCACTACTTCCAGGCTCATCCCATCAAAGTCGTCTCATCGTACCCCCTGGAGAGAGTGCTCAGGAGCCCTAACTCAGCTGGAAGGGTCGCCGAGTGGAACATGGAGCTGCAGGCGTTTCAGCTCGAGTTCAGCACAACCAGGGTCATCAAAGGAGCAGCTTTGGCGGATTTCGTGGCAGAATGGGCGGAGGCACCAGGCCTCAGGGACAACGAGGATCGGTCCCTCTCTCCAGGGAGTGAGGCGCCGGAAGGCTGGGTCATGTACTTCGATGGGGCGTTCTCCAGGCACGGCGTGGGGGCTGGTGCGGTGCTGATATCACCCACTCAGTATAAGCTCTACTATGCCGTACAGCTCTATTTCTAGCAAGGTGAAAAGGTCTCCAACAACATAGCAGAATATGAGGGACTGATAGCCGGGTTGAAGACCGCAGTACCCCTGCGAGTGAAACGCCTCACCGTCAAGGGCGACTCGCAGCTCCTAGTCAACTTCTCCAACAAGGTGTACGAGCCGAAGGACGAGCATATGGAGGCCTACCTAGCGGAGGTCCGCAGGATGGAAAAGCAGTTCTGGGGGCTGGAGCTGAAGCACGTGCCCCGTGGCACCAATCAGGAAGCTGACAACATAGCCAGACGGGCATCCAGGCGGTTGCCGCAGGAACCCGGCGTCTTCGAAGAGCGGCTCTTCAAACCTTCAGCACAGCCGACGTTATCAAACACTACTCAGTCTCGAGAGGAGTTCCCCCAGCCGCCAGCCTCGGGAGCCCCGGTCTGTGGACCGACCTCAGGAGCACGCCTGCTCCTGACGATGGAACCTCAGGAGGAGTGCTGGATCGCAGCACTCCGGAGTTATTTAACGCAAGGGGACCTACCGGAAAAGGAAGAGGAAGCAGAGCGTGTGGCGCGGCAGGCCACGACATATTGCATCAGAGATGGAGAACTTTACCGGAAGCGACCAAACGATGTATCTCTGCGCTGCATCTCCAGGGAGCAAGGAAAGGAACTACTGGAGGACATACACGGCGGAGACTGCGGACACCACTCATCATCACGGACCCTCGTCGGCAAGGCATTCCGTAGTGGGTTCTATTGGCCCACCGCGCTCAACGACGCAATCGAATTGGTAAAGGCTTGTGAGGCCTGCCAGTTTCATTCCAAGGAGATCCATCAACCGGCGGGGGGCCTGCAGACTATACCCATCTCGTGGCCATTCGCAGTTTGGGAGTTGGATATTCTGGGCCCGTTCCCTCGGGCGCCAGGGGGCTACCGTTACCTCTACGTCGCCATTGACAAGTTCACCAAGTGGGCAGAAGTGGAGCCTGTCCGTACCATCCCCGATTGCTCCGCGGTCAAGTTCATCAGGGGTATTGTGAGCCGGTTCGGGGTGCCGAATCGCATCATCACAGACAACGGTTCGCTGTTCACCAGTAATCTCTTCAAAACATACTGTGCTAACCTTGGGACGCAGATATGCTACGCTTTGGTGGCACACCCGCGGAGCAATGGGCAGGTCGAACGAGCCAACGCGGAGGTCCTGAGAGGCCTCAAGACCAGGACATTCAAGAAGAAGCTGGAGGCCTGCGGCAGAGGTTGGTATGACGAGCTCCAGTCTGTGTTGTGGTCCATCCACACAACCGCGACCAAACCAACTGGGGAGACCCCGTTCTTCCTGGTCTATGGAGCCGAACCAGTCCTTCCTCACGAGGTCAGGCGTCGCTCCGCACGGGTCCTGGCGTTCGACGAGGCGCAGCAAGACGCCATGCGGGGGATGGACCTTGTACTGGGGGAGGAACGCCGCCGGGAAGCCGCGCTGCGAGCGGCAAGGTACCAACAGGCGCTACGACGATATCACTACCGCAACAGCCGCCCCAGGACCCTCGAGGTAGGAGACCTCGTACTCAGGCGGGTTCTCTCAGGGAGGGGCTGCACAAGCTCTCCCCCATGTGGGAGGGCCCGTTCAAGGTTGTTCATGTTTCTAGGCCAGGCTCCGTGCGCTTGGAGACTCAAGAGGGGGAGCCAGTCCAGAACGCGTGGAACATCCAGCACCTCCGGAGGTTCTACCCCTAAAAGGCCCAGAGCCTGTGAAGAAGGCGAAGGCCTGTGAAGACCTCCCCTTTTTGGAAAAGGGCCAGAGCCTGTGAAGAAGGCGAACGCCTGTGAAGACCTTCCCTTTTTGGAAAAGGCCCAGAGCCTGTGAAGAAGGCGAATGCCTGTGAAGACCTTCCCTTTTTGGAAAAGGCCCAGAGCCTGTGAAGAAGGCGAACGCCTATGAAGACCTTCCCTTTTTGGAAAAGGCCCAGAGCCTGTGAAGAAGGCGAACGCCTGTGAAGACCTTCCCTTTTTGGAAAAGGCCCAGAGCCTGTGAAGAAGGCGAACGCCTGTGAAGACCTTCCCTTTTTGGAAAAGGCCCAGAGCCTGTGAAGAAGGCAAACGCCTGTGAAGACCTTCCCTTTTTGGAAAAGGCCCAGAGCCTGTGAAGACCTTCCCTTTTTGGAAAAGGCCCGGAGCCTGTGAAGAAGGCAAGTGCCTGTGAAGTTGATTACCTCTAAGAAGAAAGGCCCGGAGCCTGTGAAGAAGGCCAATGCCTGTGAAGCTCGCCGCCACGTGACACTCTCACGTAATAATGAGTGGGGCTGTACACGCCCCGGAGTCTCAGGAGCGCCAGCCTCAGGCCCTGGGGCTCCCTCCCACGCCCAGTGGCAGCACTTAGCTCCGTGCTGGTGAGAAGACGTCGAAGACTAGATTAGGTGCCGGACGCGGCTTTTTCATTTGCTTTCCGCAGTTGACGTGTTTACTTGCATTTGAAGTCTTATTGAAGTTATCGCTGTTGCCGATTTGTGGTTCGTCGATTTTTGCTCCTCGCTTTGGTTTCTCTCATAAACTACCTCGCGAGGGATGGTACTCAAACGTCCTCGCGAGCGTTTCTGCTTCAGCCGCTGGAACGTTTCATGGCCTGGGCACGTTACAGGAGCACCCCTCTAGTCCGTGCCCCTCGGGCACCGCGACGCGCACACAGGGCCTGGGTCGGTCGCCCCCCGGAAGGGGTCAAAAACTATCTACGCACAGGCGTGTAGTTAAGAGGCGCAAAAATAAGATCAAGGTAATGGCTAAAACGGCAATAATTCCCAACACGCCCCAGCGGGGCTCCATGCAGCTGTTTTGTCTTACACAGGAAGCAAAAGGAAAAGGAAAGGACGAGCCCGGCGCGGCCCTCCTCACATCGGCCCGCGGAGGCGACTAGGGCTGCCTCCGGGCCTCAGGCAGACTCCCTCTCGCGCTTCACCGGGGCACGATGGCGGGCGGACGAACCACCACCTCCCAAGCGAGCTCGATGGCACGGGGGTTGACTGCGGCCACTGCTGGAGGAGTCGCTTGAGGAAGAGTTGACGAAGCTTGGGGAGTCTCGGACGTCGCCATCCGCGCGGGCGCTATCTCCTCCATCACCGTCGGAGCGGGGCTCCCGGCCGCGGTCGTCGTCCTTAGGGCAACACCCCGCGCGGCGACCATCCTCCCCAAACACCCTCACATAGAGGGTGGCGTCACCGTCAAATCTGAAGAGCAGGGTGCACCGGCGCTCCAGGCCACGAGCGCGGGCGAACGCCTGCCAGCCACGAGTTAAGGCCAAGCCCCCGTTGGCGGAGACCTCTAGCGCGACCCATGAGGACCTGCTACAGCAGCCCTCCACCTGGAGCCAGAGGCCACCAGGAGCACCAGCCAGGAGTTCACCAAGGAGGAAGCGAGGGAGTTGGAGCCGGGCGCTAGTCGGCTCCGCCGACCAGACGACGAACTCCGGCAGCACCTGCGCAGCGCGAAAGCGCGGCCTGGGGGAGCACGCAACCCAGGCGCGTCCCTCGGCCACAGCGGCTCACCCGCCGCCGCGCTGGGAGTCGTCCCCATGACCACCAAACGCTACCGGGGCGGCCACCGGATGCTTCCGAGGGCGCCCACGACCGCGCTTGGGCGGGGAAGAGGCAGGATCGACCTGGAGGGCCTTCCCCTTCTCTGCAGCCGAGTACCTCCTCGATGGAGCCATCACACCAAGGCGGAGCAAGAATTGAGGCAAAGGAGAAAACAAGAAGAGATGGACTGGAAGGGCACGCACCGTGCCGTACTTATAGCCGGCGAAGGCCAACCGTCGGCCTCCACGATCACAGGTAATCATGACACAATTTGCATGCAGGGACTTGTCCAATTCGCGCGGTCACCAAGGCGTCGTGGGGAAGTGGAGACGCCCACGTCCGATCAACTGCCACGCGGTGCCCAAGGCCGCAGGCTGTTAGGGCCCGCGGCACTTCGCCCTTGCCCTTTTGCATCTCGGCACGGTCAAGTCCATGCGTGCCTTGGGCCCGGGGGCTACTGTCGGTGTTCTGGGAACGGGGGTTCCCAGACTTGCCTGCCTGTGGCCTGCGGCGTAGCTCAAATGGGGCCCCAGCGCGGCCCATCTTCATCAACACAAGGCTCAAGACCCTCACGAGGGGCCAAGCCTCGCGGGGCGGACGACACGACGCATCCTCAGGCGCAGCCTCATCAGGCTGGCTCGCGAGGAGGCGGAGAGATCAAGGCAGGGTACCTCGCGAGGTGCCCATGACGCAAGCCATGACGACTCAGGGCGCCAGGCGGGCGCCAGCCCGCGTAGCGTCCTTCTTTCCTCTTTGGTGCAAAGGGGGCAGGCGCAGCCGCGGAGTACCGAGGCATCAGGCAAAGGTTGCCATTTTGGTGCAACGAGACCAAGACCAGGAGGACTACGAGACGGAGGTCACCATGGAGCCCAGCACGGCGTCACCATAGAGCCTTTGGCAGGCGAAAACCAACTTTAGTCAGGATAAGTGTACTAGATGTTCCCCTTCGAATTGGCCAATTGTTGGCGCCCTTCCCGCTCAATATTTGGGAAGAGGACCAGGGCCTATATAAATAGGACCAGCCACCCACACAGCAAAGGGGGTTCATTCATTCGGTTCGTAAGCAGAGAGAGTGAGTGAGAGAGAGAGAAGGGTGACCGAACTCCTCCTAGCAGTTCATCGACCCAGCCAAGAACAGACCCTTGCGAGGCTGTTCTTCCTTGTATTGTTCATCATCATCAGCCCCAGGAGGCAATCCACCAACCACACACTGGAGTAGGGTATTACACCACAACGGTGGCCCGAACCAGTATAAACCTTGTGTCCCTTGCACAGTTCTTTCAGTAGTTTAGATCTTTGCGATACGGTGAGGTAGAAGGCGTGATCTCCGCGCGCACCCCAGTGTTCGAACCTTAAGGGTCTGCCGAAACCCGAGATCCGACAGATACACTTCGGTTTAGCCAGGGAGGTGATGGCTGTGATCTTCTCCGGATTAGCCTCAATTCCCCTGTTGGACACCAGAAAACCCAATAACTTGCCTGCTGGTACTCCAAAGACACACTTGGCCGGATTAAGCATCATCTTGTACGTCCTCAAGTTATCAAAGGTTTCCTTAAAATCGTCAATCAGAGTCTCCTTCTCCCTGGACTTAACCACGATATCATCCACGTAAGCGTGTACATTACGGCCAATTTTGCTTGTGAAGACAATTTTATACACACCGTTGATAAGTTGCCTGGGCACTCTTGAGCCCAAAGGGCATAGACACATAGCAGAAGGCTCCAAAGGGAGTTATGAATGCCGTCTTCTCCTGGTCCTTAACTGCCATTTTGATCTGATGATAGCCAGAATATGCATCCAAAAAACTCAAACGCTCACAACCCGCCGTAGCATCAATAATTTGATCAATACGGGGGAGGGCAAAAGGATCTGCTGGACAAGCCTTATTAAGATCTGTGTAATCCACACACATGCGCCAAGTGCCATTTTTCTTAAGGACCAGCACCGGATTAGCAAGCCACTCAGGGTGGAAAACCTCAATAATAAAGCCAGCTGCTAAGAGCCTGGCTACCTCTTCTCCAATCGCCTTGTGTCTTTCTTCGTTAAACCGGCGGAGGAACTGTTTTACCAGTTTGTATTTAGGACCCACATTAAGGGTGTGCTCAGCGAGTTGCCTCGGTACACCTGGCATGTCAGAGGCTTCCATGCAAAAATGTCCTGATTCTCACGGATGAACTCGATGAGCGTGCTTTCCTATTTCGGATCCAAGTTGGCACTGATGCTGAACTGCTTGGACGAATCGCCAGGCATGAAGTCAACAAACTTAGTTTCAGCTGCCGATTTGAACTTTAGGGCCGGATCATGCTCCGTAGTTGGCTTCTTTAATGGAGTCATGTCCGCCGGATCAACATTGTCCTTATAATACTCTAGCTCCTCGGTGGCACAAACCGACTCTGCATAGGCCGCATCTCCTTCCTCGCACTCCAAAGCAATTTTACGGCTTCCGTGAACTGTTATTGTACCCTTGTGACCTGGTATCTTGAGCTGCAAATACACATAACAGGGCCGTGCCATAAACTTGGCGTAGGCCGGTCGCCCAAATAGGGCGTGATATGGACTTTGGATTTTCACCACTTCAAACGTCAATGTTTCCGACCTGGAATCATGATCATCTCCAAAGGCCACTTCCAGAGCTATCTTACCAATAGGATATGCTGACTTGCCAGGTACCACACCGTGGAACACCATATTAGACGGTTTGAGATTTTTATCTGTTAGTCCCATACGACGGAAGGTCTCATAGTACAAGATATTAATGCTGCTCCCTCCATCCATGAGCACTTTGGTGAACTTGTAACCTCCCACCTCAGGCGCCACCACCAGAGCCAACTGACCCGGGTTATCAACCTGGGGAGGGTGATCCTCTCTGCTCCATATGATTGGCTATTCAGACCAGCGTAGATAACGGGGCACAACCGGTTCAACAGAGTTGACTGCCCGCCTCTGAACCTTCCGGTCTCGCTTGTCCAAGATAGTGGTGAAGACATGGTACTTCCCACTATTCAACTGCTTTGGGATGCTCTGGTAACCTGACTGTTGCTGCTGCTGGTTGTAACCACCCTGGTTGTTCTGATTATTTTGATTGTTATGTCCGCCCGGATTACCATTAAATCCTGAACCGGAATTTCGTCCACCGTAACCCGGCCCGGATCCTGAGCCACCGCCGGAGCCGTGGTCATACCGGAAAGCATTAGAATTCTTGAACTCCTGCATAATGAAGCAATCCTTCCAAAGGTGGTTTGCTGGCACCTCCTTCGTCCCATGTCTTGGACAGGGCTGGCTCAGTAGATAATTTAGGCGGTCCGGGTTAGGGTTGGGTGCCCCACTGCGAAGTTTACCCTTGCGTCGCTGGCCCTTGTCCTGCGCGTTGGTATTAGCCACAAAGCCATGTTACCATCCGCTTTACGCTTGCCTCCGCCACCATTGCCTGCCAAGTGATGCTGCTGACCTTTGGGGTTGCTGTTCCTCTTTCCCTTCCCTGCCTTGTCATCATCAGATTCGGGATCCTTGGTATTATCAGAATCAGCATACTTTACCAAAGCAGCTATTATCAGAATCAGCATACTTTACCAAAGCATCCATGAGGGCCCCCATGTCCGTGCACTGGCACTTCATCCGCCCCAACTTCAGCTTTAGGGGCCCAAACCGGCAGTTGCCTTCTAGGGTTAAGACTGCGGTGTCAGCGTTGATGCGGTCTGATGAATGTAACACTTGTGAGACCCGGCGCACCCAATGAGTCGTCGATTCTCCTTCCTCCTGGACACAGGCAGCTAAGTCCACTATCGACATAGGCTGCTTACATGTATCCTTGAAATTACTGATAAACCCGGCTCGTAATTGGGCCCATGAACTGATAGAATTGGCCGGTAAGCTTTTTAACCAAGTGCGGGCTGTTCCTTCAAGCATCATGGTGAAGTATTTCGCACACGCCGCATCATCCACATCAAGCATCTCCATGGCCATCTCATAGCTCTCCACCCATGTCTCTGGAGGTTGATCTGCCGTGTAATTTGGTACCTTGCGCGGGCCTTTGAAATCCTTGGTCAGGCGCACATTGCATAAAGCGGGGACAAGGCAAGGCACCCCCAAAGAACTAGAAGTAACACCAAGCTCGATCGAGATAGTTGGACGAACTGGCGTAAGCTGCCGAGCCTGATACTGTGCGGCTAACTCGGCCTTCCTGCGCGCTCGGGCTCGGTCCACCACTTCCTGAGTGTTATCAACTCCACCCGCCGGGTTGTTGCCGCGGGGTGCTCCACGTCGTTCATTACTTGACACTGCCGGTTCATCCATATGCCTGCTATAGCTCCGGCTTGGACGAGGGGTCGAGTGGATCCGGTCGCGGCTGTACGAGTATGCTTCCTGTTGGACCAAAGCTGTCCTCAGAAGCTCCTTGACCCGTCGAGTCTCTACTGCCTGCGGCGAGTCACCTTCAATTGGAATGGCCTCCAGCCGTGCAGCAGCGGCAACAAGATTGTCCATCGGGTTGGAGTAGTGACCCGGAGGTGTCGACACAGCCTAAGATATAGCAGTGTTTTGATGAGGCAGATCCATCCGACGGGGCTGAACCGGCGCGCCGGTCGCAGGGGCTTCCTCCCGGATTACCTCCAGCGGATCACTGGTTCCTACTCCCGGGGTGTTGAAAAGGTCTCTAGCCTCAAAAACCGAAGGCAAACAGGATCGGTACTTCCTATTCATGACTTCATGTGACGCGTTCTGGTCCAACATGAGCCTGTAGGCTTGTGCGTCTAAAGCGGCCCGCTCTAAGGTCATCCTGGCATCCTCAGCTGCCACGTCTGCCTTGGCCTGGGTGATCTGTTCCTTCACCTTTTCTATCTCCGCGTTGTGGGCGTCCTGATCCGTAGGGTTAGCTTCTGCCATGAGCACGGCCAATGTATCAAACAGATCTGATATAACTTGAGCCGGCAGGCATACAGAGCCTCCTGCCCCGGCAGCCGTCGCTGCTACTGAACTGGAGGTCATTGGCGCAGCGGTCGAAGAATGAAGTGCTGCTTGTGTGCCAGCCATGAATATTCCAACTCGGTTGGGTAGATCAGAGGGGTCCGGAATACTGTCGCCATCGGAACATACTCCAATCCGGCCGTCTTGTAGCTGATATAGAGATTCGTTTTCTCCGGTTGATGACTCATCGTCGGAACAAACGACGGTCTCGCTGCGGGATTCCGATCCATCCTCATAACTTCCTCCGTGGATGACTCCCACGAAGGCACGCCTCACGGCCGGTTTAACTCGGGCGGACCGCGCACGCTGAGCCGTTTCGATGAGGTCGGTGCAGATGTCCGGCTCAGGGCCCGGTTCACCGATCTTGCCGATGAAAACGTGTATGCCACCAAAGGGGACCCGGTACCCGTTGTCGGGTCAAAACCGGCGGATCTCAGGTAGGGGGTCCCGAACTGTGCGTCTAGGCCGGATGGTAACAGGAGGCAGGGAACACGATGTTTTACCCAGGTTCGGGCCCTCTTGATGGAGGTAAAACCCTACGTCCTGCTTGATTAATATTGATGATATGGGTAGTAGAAGAGTAGATCTACCACAAGATCAAGGAGGCTAAACCCTAGAAGCTAGCCTATGGTATGATTGTTGTCTGATGAAGTTGATTGCCTACGGACTACAACCCTCCGGTTTATATAGACACCGGATAGGGTTAGGGTTACATAGAGTCGGTTACAATGGTAGGAGATCTTTAATATCCGCATCGCCAAGCTTGCCTTCCACGCCAAGGAAAGTCCCATCCGGACACGGGACGAAGTCTTCAGTCTTGTATCTTCATAGTCCAGGAGTCCGGCTGAAGGTATAGTCCGGCTACCCGAACACCCCCTAATCCAGGACTCCCTCAGTAGCCCCTGAACCAGGCTTCAATGACGACGAGTCCGGCGCGCAAATTGTCTTCGGCATTGCAAGGTGGGTTCCTCCTCCAAGTCCTTCATAGAAGATTGTAAACACCAAGAGTAGTGTCCGGCTCTGCAAAATAAGCTTCCACATATTGCCATAGAGAGAATAATATTAACACAAATCTAATCTGCTGACGTATTCCACAGTGCGTCACCACACTACGACCAAATCCTTTACTCGAATCGATTTCACTTTTCCACCTTAGCGTGTTTTGCGAGGCAGTTTCCTTGGCACGTCTTGTCAAAGAAGAGATCGTGTACCCCTTTTACGGGATTCTCATCAATACGGACGTGGGTAATCCAACCGCGCCATTTATCACAACGCTTGGGAGGCAAGCGAGTTTTACTAGGCTGGTGGGGATGCACAACCGCATCCGCCTATATAAGGGGATAAGGATCCACCTTTTTACCTACGCCTTCTTCCTCCTTTGCCTACCCATCTCCTACGCACTCGAGCTCCAGCGCCCAAGCCCGCACTTCCCACCTCAACCTTCTCCAGCAATGTCCGGAGCAGGAGGCAAGTGGATGGTCTCCTCCGTCACGGAGGGTAAAGTCAAGAAACTAAGGAAGGCCGGATACCTGTCCAAGGACATCGCGCACCGGCTTCCCGGAGAGGGGCAGCTTCTCCCCACCCCAAGGACCCTTGAGAGGGTAGTATTTCTCCCCCACTTCCTCCACGGACTGGGTTTTCCACTCCACCCATTTATCCGGGGACTCATGTTCTACTACGGCCTGGATTTCCACGATCTGGATCCGAACTTCATCCTCAACATCTCAGCGTTTATCATCGTGTGCGAGGCTTTTCTCCGCGTACGCCCTCATTTCGGCCTCTGGCTCAAGACCTTCAACGTCAAGCCCAAGGTGGTGCGTGGCAGCCAGGCGGAGTGCGGAGGCGCCATGGCGGGCAAGATGGCCAACGTCCTATGGTTCGAGGGATCTTTCATGGAGACCCTAAAGGGATGGCAATCCGGGTAGTTTTATATCACCGAGCCGCACGATCCGAAATGGACCGCAGCCCTCGAGTTCCGATCCAGACCCCCCACGTGGCTTATGTCCAGGAAAGAGACGAGCCTGTCGTGGGGTGACGAAAAAGAGGTGACCGGATTGCAAACACGCATCCAGTCCCTGGTGAACAAGCCAGTCCGGCTTGTTAATGTAATCCAGGTTATGCTCGTCCGCCGAATCCTCCCGTGCCAACAACGGGATTTTAATCCATGGTAGTTCAACCCAGCGCAGCATCAAACCCTCAGCAGGCTCTTCGACACGACGTATGAAGACGCCTGGAAGATGCTATTCAAGGGCGCCGAGGCTCCCACGTCCGCTTCCGAGGACCGCAGATACAGCTCGTAGCGTCACGCTAGCGAGGTATGCCATCTACATCTTTTACAGGATGTTTAAGCTTTTTTCATAGTTTGACTCTATGCGGGATCTAAACTCCCTTACCTTTGACAGGCTTGGTGGGCGATATCCGGACGGATTAACTGTCCGGCTCCACTGCCCAAAGACCCAGCCCCAGCTCTACTAGCAAAGCTGCTGGTTCCGGCGCCTTACGTGGTGCCAGAGAAGAAGGCCAAGAAGGTGAAGACCACGGGGACTCGAAAGAGTGCTCGCAACATGGTGGTGTCGGACTCGTCATCTGACGAGTCCGAGACGCCCTCCTCCCGCGAAAACGAGGAGGAGGAAGAAGAAAACTCTCCCCCCATCGCAGGGAGGAGAGAAGAGGAAGGCCGCCCCAACGGGGGAGGCCGAGGGGTCTAGGAAAAGGAAGACCCCTCCGTCGGACTACGCCCCCAACGCCGACAAGGACAAAGAGGAGTGGCCGGATAGGGCCAAGTGTCCGGCGAGATCGTAAGTGTTCGGATACCAGAGTAACTCGTGATATTCCTTTTGTTGCACAGCTTTCCCTAATGTCGGATATAATCCTGCAGTCCGCCCAAGGACGGGCTCAACGAGTCATCGAGCGGCTCCCTGGATTCATCGGACGTGAATTTAGTTCCGCCTACTGCTTCCCCCTGTGCTGCGGATGACGCCGAAGTGGCGTCGCGACAAGCTCCGGGGCGAGAGGAGGTGGTCCAGGAGGAGCCGCGAGGCGACCTCCCGGACTCCAGGAGTGAAGGGGACAAGACCCCCCTGGGCTCCAAGTCCGGCTTTAAGCCGGACACTACGCCAGAATCATCAACGGTTCCGAAACGCGGTAGGCGAACTCCTGCCAAGAGGAGCAAGCCTACTGAGCCGGCGTCCTCCGTCCAGCCGGAGGCGCCGGACAATCTGCTGGAGGAGCTTAAGGGTGCCTCCATCGACGAGGAGCACCATGCTATTATGAGTACAGTGATCCAGAAGGTTCAGTCCGCCAAGAGCGGACTGACTGAAGCTTGCGCTAGCCTTCTAACAGGCTTCGAGGTAAGTAAAAATATGTAAAAATATTACCGTATAGACAGTAGCCCCTGATGCTCTGTTTGGCGTTCGGAAAGAAAAGCCGAATAGAGGATCTATTAAATATCACAGGAGTCTAACTAAAAAGGCGTCAATATACGTATGCAGGCTTCGCTGCTGGCCACCGCCGCACTGACTGCGGAGGTGGGTGCCCTGAAGCAGGGCCTCGAGCGGACCGAGCAAGAGCTCGGCCTTGCCAAACGGCAGCTCGAGGAGAAAGAAGGTAAGTGATACCTTATAGAAAAAATGCCTATAGGGAGGCGCTATTGCAAAAAATGACAGGAGTATACTGATTATTGTAGGGACCACAACTGAGGTGGCGACCCTCAAGCAGGCGCTGTCCGAGGCCGAGAAGAAAGCGGCTACGGAGCGCGCCAAGCGGGAGAAATTTGAGGCGCAGGTCGGCGAGGTGCGGCAAGAGCTTCAGGTTCTCATGAACAAACATGAGAGTTTGGAGCTCGACTCGAAGACGTGAGCGTCTGAGCTTGCTGCGGCCCTTAAAACTGCCAAATCTGCCAAGGCCGAAGCACAGAAGGCCCTCCAGGAATTGGATGCGGTGAAAAAGATAGCGGCGGGTAAGGCATTCTATATGCAAAGTAAACTACTTATTACTTACCCGAATCCGGAGCTCTCCAGGGGCATTCGCAGATCTTCCCCGCAGCGTATCCGATGCCGCCGCATTCTACGGAGCCGAGGAAGGTAGCTCGATGGAGAAGGTGTTCTGGTCTCAGTACGCTGAGGCCGGACACCCTGTGCCCTTGAGCGACTAGCTGAAGCAGCTGGTCGAGCTCCACAAGGCAGCCGAACAGGCCCTGAAGGGCTTCATAGTTCGGCTGTCGCCTAGAGAGGCCCTGCGTGGGAGCTACTTCGGACTGGTGCGGCGGCTGGTGGAGGCTTGTCCAAGGCTCGAGGTCATCAAGCGCTCCGTCTGCATCGAAGGTGCCCGTAGGGCCCTTGCCCATGCAAAGGTGCATTGGGGTAAGCTGGACGGTGAGAAGCTTGTGAAGGACGGGCCGCCACTGGGGAAGGAGCATCGCAAGCCCGAGAACTATTACAAGGATGTTCTTGCTGGTGCCCGCCTTGTGGAGGATGAATGTACCAAGGATGTAATTTTTGAATGAACTCGCTCGTGTTATCCTGTGCGCTGAAAACTTGTTCATATGCGCTAAGCAATGCTTGAATTTAAAATATTACTTTTTGTGCGGCCGTTTATCAAAAAATTGAGAGATGGCCAGTCGTCGGCTTCTGCCCCCATGCCACTAGTGTTGGGGTGTTCGGGATAAACCCGAGCACTCTTTTTCCCATGATTGGGTCCTTCGAGGGAGGCGCTCAGCACAACGAACCAGGCAATCGGACTATAATGCTTGAACACTCTCACTTAGCCATAGAACTCTATAATTTTAAATTTCAGCGAAGCCCCTAGTTCGGAAGACCGAGTTCGGGGCGCTATCCACGCCTTGGCCGGACAAAGCCAGATCCTCGCTCGAAGCGGCATAAGCCTTTAGGGACTCGAAAAACCTCTCGAACAGCGACCGGTCTCTCGCCACATCATGACAGTCAGTTTTAGCTTTCTCCACTGAGGTGCTTAACCCAGCTGAACCAGGGCACAATCGTAGTGGTTCTCCTAGTGCTACCTTAGCCGATAGAGCGGAACATAAGGCACCAAAACATAGGAGCCGGGCAAACCCAACTATTGACCCAAATCATGATTCGGAGCCGATGCATATAGTGCTATAAGTTCGGGGTGCCGCACTTGTGAAAGTGTATGGACATCTCACACCATTATGAGGGGTACTGAAGCCCCTGGCGTGTTTGCCGTACCATGGTGTACGGGTGCAATCATGTCATTTAATGAACATAAATGTGAAAAGAAGATAATGCAAAAAATAGACAAGAAGCTAAGCATTGTTTATAGAGAGGCTATTTATCAAAGCCGAACGATACAAATAGTGCGGTAAGCAAAAGATATTGGACTATTCAGTATGTCATGACTAGGGGCAGGCCGCGGAATTGTATTTAAAACAGGTATACCGCTCGTAACAGAGACCACCTGGGAGTTCCATAATGCGGCGTGGCTTGTCTGCCTCCCTGGATCTTGCATCGTTTGTGCGGCAATCGAATTGCCGAACAGGTCGTCCGAAGTATGGAGTCCTGAAAGTAAGAAAAAATTAAAAAAGAATCCGGCAGCCCCTAGTACGTTTTAAGCCGTATTTTGGGCGTGCCGTTATTGTGCCCCTTCCCCTGTGCCCATGGTATTTCAAGGGCGTAGTTATGTATGCGAGGTACTGGTTTCGCTATGTCGCGAAAGCTGGGGTTGGGGCTGCATTGCTACGCTTGCTCAGAGTGTGCCAGGCGGTCTTGCTGTGGGTTACTTCGGGCGCGCTTGGCAGTGTCTGGCTTTTTAATGGCCGTACTGGAGAATTGCCTGAGAAGGCTACTTTGTACCTCCGCTGCGAGAGCCGTCGTATGCTTCTCCGTACGGAGGGAGCGTTCAGTGTTTCCATTGACCGTGATTACTCCTCGAGGGCCTGGCATCTTGAGTTTGAGATATGCGTAGTGCGGCACCGCATTGAACTTTGCAAATGCGGTTCGTCCGAGCAGGGCGTGATAGCCACTGCGAAACGGGACTATATCGAAGATTAACTCTTCGCTTCGGAAATTGTCCGGGGATCCGAAGACCACATCAAGTGTGACTGAGCCTGTACAGTTGCCTTCTACACCTGGTATAACACCTTTAAAGGTCATTCTTGTGGGCTTAATCCTTGAGGGATCTATGCCCATTTTCCGCACTGTATCCTAATAAAGTAGGTTCAGGCTACTGCCGCCGTCCATGAGGATTCTTGTGAGATGAAATCCGTCGATGATTGGGTCAAGAACCAATGCGGCGAAGCCGCCATGACAGATGCTAGTGGGATGGTTCCTTCGATCAAAGGTGATCGGGCAGGAGGACCATGGGTTGAACTTTGGGGCGACTGGCTCTATCGCGTATACGTCCCGTAGCGCACGCTTCCGCTCCCGCTTGGGAATGTGGGTTGCGTATATCATGTTCACCGTCTGCACTTGTGGGGGAAAGCCCTTCTGTACATTGTTGTTCGGCGGCTTGGGCTCCTCGTCGTCGCTGTGTAGCCCCTTGTCTCTGTTTTCGGCCCTTAACTTGCCTGCCTCCTTGAACACCCAACTATCCCTGCTAGTGTGATTGGCTGGCCTTTTGGGGGTGCCATTTATCTGGCACAAGCGATCGAGTATTTGGTCCAAACTAGACGGGCCCTGAGTATTCTTTTTGAATGGCTTTTTCTGCTGACCGGATTTATAGCCTTTGAATCCGGCATTGACTGCCGTGTCTTCATTGCTGTCGCTGCTAACGCGGCGTTTTTGCTTATTCCGACGTGTCCTGCCACTTTTGTCCTTGGTATCCGAATTACCAGGGTTCTTTGATAAGTTGTTACTGCGAGCTAGCCAGCTGTCTTCTCCCGCGCAAAAGCGGGTCATGAATGTCGTGAGGGCTGCCATGGATTTCGGCTTTTCCTGTCCCAGGTGCCGGGTAAGCCACTCGTCGTGGATGTTATGCTTGAAGGCTGCTAGGGCCTCTGCGTCCGGACAGTCGACTATCTGGTTTTTCTTTGTTAGAAACCATGTCCAGAATTGTCTGGCCGATTCTTCTGGGTGCTGAATTATGTGGCTTAAGTCGTCGGCATCCGGTGGTCGCACGTAAGTGCCCTGGAAGTTGTCGAGGAATGCGGCTTCCAGGTCCTCCCAAGAACCGATTGAGTCCGCTGGCAAGCTGTTAAGCCAATGCCGGGCCGGTCCTTTAAGTTTGAGCGGGAGGTATTTGATGGCGTGTAGATCATCGCCGCGTGCCATGTGGATGTGAAGGAGATAATCCTCGATCCATACCGCCGGATCTGTTGTGCCATTGTATGATTCGATGTTTACGGGTTTGAAACCCTCTGGGATTTTATGATCCATTACTTCATTCGTGAAGCATAGCGGGTGTGCGGTGCCTTTGTACTGGGCTATAGCATGATGCAGCTTGGAAGAGCTATGTCTCTTGTGTTCGGCCCGGCCAGATTTGTTGTATCCAGAGTGCAGATCATTGTCACATGACGTAGGGCGCCTGCGCGATCCATAGATCGATCTTGTTTGTCTTGCCTTATCCTCCAGTATGTCTCGCAGGTCGGGCGCATTTTCCCGTGCCTTGGTTGAGCGGCGTCGGGGCATGGCTTGGGTGGAGGGCTGAGAGGCCTCTCTGTCGCGGCCGCGAGGTGGCCGGTTTGCCATGTCATGCGCTGGTGATGTAGGTGCTTCCTCCTCTGATCGGGGCAGCGGCCTGCACTTCGGGTAACTCTTGGAGGGGCGTTCGAGTTCATACTCTTCGGCCGCAAGGACTTCAGTCCATCTGTCAGCTAGCAAATCTTGGGCAGCTCTAAGCTGTTGCTGCTTTTTCTTGAGGCTGCTTGCCGTGGCTAAAAGCCTGCGTTTAAAACGCTCTTGTTCGGCGGGGTCTAATGGTATGACGAATTCGTCGTCATCGAGGCTTGCCTCGTCTTCGGAGGGAGGCGTATAGTTATCATCCTCGACCTCTCGGTCTGCCGCTCTCTCATGAGGGCTGGCTTCTCCATCTTCCTGTGTCGAATCTTGCAGAGATGGGTGTTCTTCGGCACTATCTGGGGTAGTATTATCTCCCGTGCAGGAATCACCGTTTTTGCTTTGGCGGGATTTAGAGCGGCGCCACTGACGCTGGCGCTTTGGCTGTTTCTTGGGGGTGTCGTCCCCCACTGTTCCATCGCCCTCTCCATCTTTTGGAGTATCCACCATATATATTTCATATGACGAGGTGGCCTTCCAGCGCCCTACAGGTGCTGGTTCCTGTTCGTCTCCTACATCGTCGTCCATGCCGTCGATGTCTTCGGAGCCGAAGTCAAGCATGTCGGTTAGATCATCGACAGTGGCTACAAAGTGGGTGGTGGGTGGGCCTTGAATTTCCTCATCGTCCGTATCCCACCCTCACTGACCGTAGTCCGACCAGGGCTCTCCTGATAAAGACAAAGACTTAAGAGATTTCAGGATGTCGCCAAAAGGCGAATGCTGAAAGATGTCTGCGGCGGCGAACTCCATTATCGGCGCCCAATCGGATTCGATTGGCAGGGGCGCGGGGGGTTCGGAGTCCGGAAAGGAGTCCGGTTCCTCGGAGTCATGGGTCGTGCAGAGTGCGGGGCTAGCGTTCGGCTCGATCGCTTTCGGGATCGCAGCCCCCGAGGTGACGTCCAATCGCTCATCCTTGATTGGCGCAATAGGCTCCGAGTTAAGGGTCGGAACCAATGCGTGTGCGGCCTCCAGGACACTGTCCGGGGGCAGAGCTAGATCATGCCCCTCGAGATAGTGCGGTGCGCTTGGCCGTGGCTCGAACCCGTCAAAGATCAAGTCTCCGCGGATGTCAGCCGTGTAGTTTAAGCTTCCAAACCTGACTTGGTGGCTAGGAGCGTAGCTTTCGATCTGCTCCAGGTGGCCAAGCGAATTGGCCCGCAGAGTGAAGCCGCCGAAGACGAAGATCTGTCCGGGGAGAAAAGTCTCACCCTGGACCACATCGTTGTTGATGATCAAAGGAGCCATCGGGCCTAAAGGCGACGACACAGAGGAACTCTCAATGAAAGCACCAATGTCGGTGTCAAAACCGGCGGATCTCGGGTAGGGGGTCCCGAACTGTGCGTCTAGGCCGGATGGTAACAGGAGGTAGGGAACACGATGTTTTACCTAGGTTCAGGCCCTCTTGATGGAGGTAAAACCCTACGTCCTGCTTGATTAATATTGATGATATGGGTAGTACAAGAGTAGATCTACCACGACATCACGGAGGCTAAACCCTAGAAGCTAGCCTATGGTATGATTGTTGTCTGATGAAGTTGATTGCCTACGGACTACAACCCTCCGGTTTATATAGACACCGGATAGGGTTAGGGTTACATAGAGTCAGTGACAATGGTAGGAGATCTTGAATATCTGCATTGCCAAGCTTGCCTTCCACGCCAAGGAAAGTCCCATCCAGACACGGGACGAAGTCTTCAGTCTTGTATCTTCATAGTCCAGGAGTCCGGCTGAAGGTATAGTCCGGCTACCCGAACACCCCCTAATCCAGGACTCCCTCACCCGTACTCAACTAAGCCGGCCTCGGGGCCCCATCTGCATCATCGATGTAGAGCTTGCCGCGACGAGTCTTAGTCATCCGTCCCACAATGTAGCCCTCGAGTCCTTCAAAGCGGCCCTCCAAGAACTTGAAACCATCGTGCGATAGCCCCATGGTGGGCGCCAACTGTCGTGGTTTTGTCATGGCAGATGTCCTAGAGAAAGGACTTAGTTGTGGAGCCATCGCAACGGGTTAGCTTGAAGGGGTTAAAGCGGACACAGGAACGCAAGAGAGTTTATACTAGTTCGGCCCCTTCGATGAAGGTAAAAGCCTACGTCTAGTTGTGATGGAATTGATGGGGTTTTGATGACTAGGGAGCAAACAAGCTTCGCCTAAGTCTCGAGTTGTTGTCTATTGTCCTTGAACCGCCGCCGGGTCATCCCCTTATATATACGGGTGACTCCCGTCGGTTCACAGAGTCCCAATACTGGCTCATAGATGTGTCAAGTTTGGTCTCTACTTATTCCTAACTTATAATACAAGTTAAATACCAACACCGGTTTACGGCTACAGGCCTTGAACCGACTATGGGCCTTGAGCTCTTATCTGCCTTCTTGGGCTTTAACATAATTAACTACTATTGAAATTAACCCGGCCCAGATAGGCCGGTTTACGCCCAGTAGTAATATCCCCAACACGTTCTGTGACACTGGCTTGGGATCCACAGCTTCCAAGTCAGACCTCATCGATGGCGACCACGAGGAGGGCACCCTCTCCGGATCTTCCAAGGGGAAAGATCACATCGACTCTTCCAAGGGGAAAGCGCCCGTCTGCGACATTAGGGAGGGCACCCTACAGCCGTGCTCTTCCAAGGGGAAGGAGCCCATCTGTGACAACATGGAGCGCATCCAGGGTTCGTGCTCTTCCCACGAGAACGAGCCCATCTCTGACAAGTGAGGAAACCCATGATTTGTTTTGTCATGCCTCTTCACAGGGGGAAACCCATGATTTGTTTTGTCGAGTCCCTTTTGTAGTCTAGTTATAATATGTCCAGTTTTAATTGCTATATCTGGTTGTTTGTAGCATGCCTTGTTTATTTCAGTTGTTCACAATGTGATGCTCAATATGTGCAATTATTTACTGTGCAGTACATTTCATCAATCCAGTTTTAAACATACCGATAGGAATGCATATATTTTCTTGCTGTTAAGCCTGTTATAGCTAGCATATGCATCTTTTAAAGTTTTTTGGTTGTTCGGTTGTTTGTAGTTAGCATATGTCCAGTTTCAAATGCTATCTTTGGTTGTTCGTAGTATGCCTTGTTTATTACAGTTATTCACAATGTGATGTTCTATATGTGCAAGTATGAACTGTGCAGTTCAATTTCATCAGTACCAGTTTCAACAATACCACTATGAATGACTACATTTGGTTGCGACATCTTGTAGTTAACATGTCTTTCCATTTTTATTTAACAATAACCAGTGTACTTAGACCGGCACAATACCAGTTTGAATTACTATGTTAGCTTGTTATTAAATGTTAGGCCTGTTGCAGTTAGCACACCTTTCCAGTTGTTTTGCTTTACTAGCATGCTTAAACCTGCACACTGAAGCTATCTTTTGGAGATTAGTCTGCCATGGATAATTTTGGTTGATGTTTAGCCTGTTGTGCTTAACATGCTTCTCGATGTACCTACACAGGATAATTTTGAGAACGACTGCTATTTTCCATCGAGGTTAGTTTCATCCCATGGCTTATATCTGCTCACTGTTCAGGATATCGGTAGCTGGTACCATATAGGCCGACGACTGATAAAGGACTAATCGGTGAATCGGACTTTTAACTGAATATATCTGCAACCCATTTATTGTTAGGTTAACTAGGGCCATATGTAATATATGTGAGGCTACATAGCAACATGCACTTTACTTAATGTCTAAATATGCAATCCTAGGCTACATAGCAACAAGGAAGAGTGTTACATTAATGTTCGAATGATGTCTATATATACGTAGAAGAGCAGCAGCAACAACAACAACACAACCCTGTTTGGATACTCAACTTAGCTAGAGGTTAGAGTTAGTTTCTAGCTCATGACTAACCCTGAACTAACTCCATCCAAAGAGTTGTTTGGATGGCAGGGTTAGATTGACAATAAATGCACTAGGAGAACTAGCTCCAATTAGCACCTCTTGAGTTGGATAGTTTTTTGGGGTGGGTTATAGATGCAACTAGCTCAAACTAGCACTCATGTTTAGATATACTTTAGGGCTATTTGAGCCCGAACTAGCTCAAACTAACTGTAACCCATGGATACAATAGTAGTTAATCAGCTGATAATTTGTAAGAATGCACTAAACTCCTTCCGGCCCAAAATATAAGATGTTAATTCATCTAATATGTGAGTATATTGGATGTTATAAGATACTCCCTCTGTTCCTAAATATTTGTCTTTTTAGAGATTTCAAAAGAACTACCACATACAGATGTATATAGACATATTATAAAAGAGTGTTGTACTACATCATTGTGCAATTGTTGTTTAGATTCTAATATTAACTTGGTGCTTTTTGGTACATATGTCATTGGTAAAGATCCGCGCTTCGACCCTTTCTGCGTATGGGGCAATGCGATATCGATGAACCAGCATCAAGTGAGGAAGCTGATAAAGATTGTTAGTAAAATGGGTCAAAAGATGGCAATTAAACTATTTGTTTACACTTTATCCAAGACAACAACGAACTGCGGGATGCTAAGTAAGAACTCTATAGCCTTCTTTTTACTGCCCATAATGAGTTGTGTTAGATGACAATGTCTGAATCCTTTTCCTTTGCAGTGGTTGCCAAAGTAGTTTACTCAAGATTACATGTCAAACTACATGATTGGTGGGCATGCAAAGGTTAAAGTATTTCTACCAAAACATGATGAATATCTAGATGTTTTCATGAAGACCGTGAAGGATGGGCGGTCGACCATCACAAGGGGTTGGACTAGAGTCGTGCGTGCCTTCTGCATGGAGGAGGGCACAATATGGGCATTCCGCTTCACCTTGTTCACCCACCAGAATATATTTCTCCTCTTTCTTTACCGTCTTTAATAGTACAAGTATACAATTGTGGTTCATCATTCTTTATTTGGTTCTTATGTAATTCTTGAACATATGTACCTATGAATCGAATAATGCATTGGTTGTTTGAACCTGATGGATATGAATAAAGTTGTAGCATACATTCAAATTCAAATTCAAATCCGGTACAATTTGAAATAGCGGCAATTAAATTATAGTGAAATTACGCTCTCTAGGTTGTTACGGCATGCATGGTTGGTAAAACACAAACGTTTGCGATATACACCACAATTCCAGACGGTTCACAGAGAGGAAACGTGTGCAAGCATGCACACAGTTGCCGTTTGCAAAGCGTGTGCGATGTCAGACAATATCACAAACGGTGCTGGCAAACTAAACGTTTGTGTTAGTTGCCTTATCGTACACGATTCACAACCATGAACTGTTTCTGATGAAGTATGCATCGTAAACGTTGCACCACAGAATAGTGTGTGCGATAGTTGTCGTGTACTACAATGTTACGACGGTCCGACATTTCATAATCTTGTCCAGCACTCGTACGACAATTAGCTAATCTTCTTAACAGTGAACCATTTGTGATGGGCCGCGCATCATACATGTTCTATAATAGTGAACTGTTTGTGATGGGCCGCGCATCATAAATGTAGCACCACAGAATACCGACTGCGATGGCAATGCGAGCAAAAACGAGTAGGAGTACTGTATGGGCCCTATCCCTGACGGTTTCTGGGTCGTATGGGAAGGACCCCCTATCGCCCACACTCACTTGGCGACGGTTCCAAATGTCGTCATGAAAAGGGGTTAAAACCGTTTGTATAGCACCGACGTGCACCAGTGGTATCATCCATGCTAAAATTTATTTTTCTTGCTTTTTGGGCCATGATTTCAGATCTGAACCATTTATGTTATCACCATTATATCCATGTTCTAGATCCGATCTTGCAAGTTATAGTCACCTACTACGTGTTATGATCCGACAATCCTGGAGTGCCAATAATCGGAACCACTCCCGGTGATGACCGTAGTTTGAGGAGTTCATGTATTCACTATGTGTTAATGTTTTGTTCCAGTTCTCTATTAAAATGAGCCCTTAATATCCCTTAGTTTCCAATATGGATGATGCTGCCACGGGAGGGTAGGCAAAAGATGCCATGCAAGTTCTTTACATAAGCACATAGGACTATTTACGGAATACATGCCTACATTATATTGACGAACTGGAGCTAGTGCCGTATCACCCTAGGTTATAACTATCTCATGATGAATATCATCCAACAAGTCACCGATCCAATGCCTGCAAATTTATCCTATATTGTACTTGCTAAGTTACTACTGCTATCATCATTGTTACACTTGCTACAAAACTATTGCTATCACTATTACCGTTACCATTACTGTTGCTACTGTTATCAAAACTATCAAATTACTTGGCTACTGATGACGTTGCTGCAGATAATTAATCTCCAGGTGTGGTTGAATTGACAACTCAGCTACTAATACCTTCAAATATTCTTTGGCTCTCCTTGTGTCGAATCTATAAGTTTGGGTTGAATACTCTACCCTCAAAAACTATTGTGATCCCCTATACTTGTGGGTTATCAAGACCTTTTTCTGGCGCCGTTGTCGGGGAGCATAGCTATATTTGTTGAGTCACTTGGGATTACTATCATATTATCACTATGAAGAATCTGAAGGATGTTAAGACTAAGATATTTCCCTCAAAGACGAGGGGAGGTAAGGAACTTCCATCCAGTTTTGCTTTAGATTCACCTTCTATTATATGTGAACTTGCAACACCACCACATGCTATTAATTCCCATATGTTGCAAGTTATTGATGATGCTACTTCTGCTATGGATAATGCTTATGATGATGCTAGTATCTTGCTTAATGATGATGTGCCACTTGGTGACTTTCTTGATAAACAAATTGCTAGAGTAATACAACATGATGTTGTTGAATCAGATAATGAGCTTGAAACTGAAACTCCTGAAACACCTGCTAGAACTAGCCCTCCTAGATATGAATTGTCTAAGGTACCAGAAGGTTATGTTATGAGTCAGGAGACAATTGGAGATATTCTTGCTTGTAGGGATAGAGATGATCTAGAGAAATTATTATGCAAGTATAATGAAAAATCTCTGAATGCTAGAATGAAATGAGGATTATGAATTCACTGTCAACCCAGAGTTAATTACTTTGGTTGAATCTGATCCTTTCCATGGTTATGAAGTTGAAACTATTGTGGCACATCTTACTAAGTTGAATGACATAGCTACCCTTTTTACGCATGATGAGAAAACTCGCTATTACTATATTCTCAAATTATTTCCGTTCTCATTGAAGGGTGATGCTAAAGCTTGGTACAATACTCTTGCTCCTAGTTGTGTGCGTAGTCCCCAGGATAATATTTATTACTTCTCTGAAAAATATTTTCCTGCTCATAAGAAACAAGCTGCCTTACAGGAAATATTTAACTTTGTTCAAATTAAAGAAGATAGTCACCCACAAGCTTGGGGGAGGCTTTTCCAGTTACTTAATGCTTTGCCTAATCATCCTCTTAAGAAAAATGAAATACTTGATATCTTCTATAATGGACTAACCGATGCTTCTAGGGACTTCCTAGATAGTTGTGTTGGTTGTGCTTTCAGGGAACGAACTGTTGGTCAAGTGGAAGAATTATTATATAACATATTGAAAAATTATGATGATTGGACTCTTCCTGAATCACCGCCTAAACCCACTCTAAAGAAGAGGGGTATATTATATCTCAGTCCCGAAGATATGCAAGAGGCAAGGAAATCTATGAAGGAAAAGGGTATTAAACCTGAGGATGTTAAAAATTTACCTCCCATTGAAGAAATACATGGGCTTAATACACCACCACTGCCTAAGGTGGTAGAGGTAAATTCTCTAATGAAGTTCAATGATAGTGACAATCCTCATAATATGCAACCTAGCCAATGCCTTTATGGGTTTGAAAACTACATTAGAAAACAAGTTTACTTCAATGCAAATGTTACAAAATAATTAAAATACAATTATGATATGATTGCTTGCTTGAGTGACTTGTTATTTAGAATATCAAATGATGTTAAGGTGTTGGAAAGCATGCTTCTATGGTTCAAACTCAGTTAGAACAAGTTGCTAAATCTCAAAGAGAATTGCTTGATGAAATGAATAATAATATGCATGACATTGCTGTTAGAGTTGCAACTAGAGGAGGTAAAATGACTCAGGAACCACTTTATCCTGAGGGACATACGAAAAGAATTGAACAAGATCCACAAAGAGCTAACACTAGTGCACCTAGTCCTTCTAGAAAGAAAAAGAAAAAGAAAAATGATGGGGCTTTGCATGCTCCTAGTGAACCTGAAATAGAGAAACCTCCTGATAATGATAATGAAACTTCTATCTCTGATGCTGAAACTCAGTCTGGTAATGAACACTCACCTAGTGATAATGAAAAAGATAATGCTAATGTTCATGAAGACTCTGAACCAAATAATAAAGAACAAGACAATGATATTGATATAGAACCACCTGTTGATCTTGATAACCCACAACTAAGAATAAAAGGTATGACAAAAGAGACTTCATTGCTAGCAAACACGGTAAAGAAAGAAAACCGTGGGATCAAAAACCTATTCCTTTTCCACCTAAGTCAACTAAAAAGAATGACGATGAAGAATTTGAACGCTTTGTTGAAATGCTAATGCCAATCTTTTTGCGTACTCGTTTGACTGATATCTTGAAAATGCCTCCTTATGCAAAGTATATGAAAGACATCATCACTAATAAGAGAAAAATACCGGAAGCTGAAATCTCCACTATGGTTGCTAAATACACTTTTAAAGATGGAGTACCTAAAAAACTTGGAGATCCTAGAATACCAACTATACCTTGCTCTATCAAAAATAATTATGTGAAAACTGCTTTGTGTGATTTAGGAGCTGGTGTAAGTGTTATGCCTTTCTCTTTATATAAAAGACTTGATTTGAATAAACTCACACCTACTAAAATATTTTTGCAAATGGCTGAGAAATCAACTGCCATACCTATCGCTATCTGTGAGGATGTGCCCGTTATTGTTGCTAATGTTACTATTTTGGTTGACTTTCTTATACTTGAGATGCCCGAGGATGACAACATGTCCATTATCCTTGGTAGACCCTTCTTGAATATTGCAAGGGCTGTTATTGATTGCAATAAAAGCAATGTCACTTTTCATATCAATGGTAATGAGCATACAGTGCACTTTTCAAAGAGACAATTCCAAGTGAATGGTATTAATGTTATTCAGAAATCTCTGACAATCACTATTGGAAGTTTTCATATCCCCATTGAGGTAACTTAGTGATTTATGAAATTTCTTCGGTTTCATGCCAATTGAAAGTGGTTGTTAATAAGACTTGATCAACCTTATTAATGGATCATTTTGAGCGGTATGAAGTTGATGAATTTTGTAAGCACTACCTTCTGTCCCTACCTTTTTATTTTCTGTTTTTATTAGTTAAATAAAATAAAATGTCATGTTTTGACTATTTTCTGAATTTCCCGTGCAATAAAAAATGACCTAGAAATAAAAGTTCTCGGAATGCCCAAAAAATTTAATACATTTTTTTCTGAATATTTCTGAATTTCTGGTGCAAATAATATCAGAGGGTGGTGCACCAGGTGGGCACAACCCACCTGGGCGCGCCTTGGTGGGTTGTGGTCCCCACGTGGGCCCCCTCACTTATCTCTTCATACCACATCATCACCTACCTCCAGAAAAAAAATCTCCATTGCTCTCTCCCCCGTGTTCTTGCTCTCAAACCCGGGGATTTTGATCTCTGCTCGAAGCTCCATTTCTGAAATTGTTTCGGGGGATTGTTGCTTGGTATGTGACTCCACCATTTGTCCAATTAGTTTTTGTTTTAGTAGTTTATATTTTGAATAATCAGCTACTCTTGGTGCTGCTGTAGATGAGCTTGCATGTTGAATTCTTAGTGTTCTAAGTAGTTTGAATGCTTGCTATGGCCTCTATCCATCTCTATGAGTAGTTGGTATCATTTGTTTGAAGTTTTGTTGAGAAAATTTTGTGGGCTAATAAATTTCAGAATTTTGTTCATAGGAAAACCATGAATATCTTTAGGAAGTTTGGCTCTAAGAAGAACTCCAAGGGTGTTATTGGGGAGTCATTTTATAGTGACATCCTCAGAGGTTGGTGGAAGTACGGCCGTGTAAATGGCCGCACACCCCGTTCTTGGAAGAGGCTGGAATCCTTCAAGAGTTCGCACAATATGCTGCTAATGCCGGCCTCACCGACTTCATCGCAGATGAGTGTGAACAACACCAAATCCTCACAAACATCTTTGTTCAAAGCTTTATTTCTTTCCTACGAATAATCCTCCTGAAGTGAGCTTTGATTTATATGCTGAAAACCATCAGATACCACTTACTGAATTTGTGACATATGCGTGATCCCTTCTGATGGGAGCTTAGCCAAGCCTAGGTCGGCTGAGTTTGAGGCCTTTTATCGTACTTTGACTGTGGGAGATGAGAAAGGGAAAGGGGTGTCAGCTATCACTGCCACTGGCTTGCATTTTTCTGCTGTTCATTACTTTGCTCTTTTCATTGCAAAATGCTTGCTTGCTAGGGAGAAGGTGAGTGCGCTTAGCTCATCAGACCTTGTTGTTTTGCGTCGTGCATTAGAGGGCGACAACACTTATAGCTTGGGAGCTATTGTGGCTAGTTGCCCCAACCTTAATAAATCCAAGGGTAAAATTCATGGTGAGATTTATGCTACTCGTTTGGTGGCTCACTTCGAGGTTGAGATACACCCTCATGATTACCCTCTGACTAAGGTTTACCTAGACCGTGCTGCCATGGATCACCACAATTTTACTAATGATAAATCCCGTGACATTCCTATTCCTTATAACCTGGTTTTTAGCATTGAAACTCGCAATATTATTCCACTGCCTGCTCCTGCTTTGTTTGATTCTATTGCTAGGGGCGGATATAGGATTATGCATGTGGACATCATCGCCTACCTAAATGCTCAGGCTGCTGCAAAGATAGTGGACGAACCTCCATAGTGGGACCAGTGGATGCCTGCTCCTCAGTACCCCAACTACTATACATGCTAATGATTGATTACCAAGTTAGGACAAAAGCCTAAGCTTGGGGGAGTACATGTTTCTCACCGGCATTATATTCATGTCCACTTATTCATCTTGTCGGTGTTCACACTTTTTCATTGTATCATCCATGCTTAAATTTATTTTCTTGCTTTCTTCTTGTGTGTTTAAAAACTTTAGAAAAACCAAAAAAAATTAGTTTTAGTTAGTTTACTTTCTATGCATGCTTAGTTGTAGTACTAAAAGAAAACCCAAAAAGATTTCCTTGTTCTTCTTTTGCTTGTTCAGAGCTTTCCCGTGTAAATAGTTTTTCTCATTTTTGCTTTTCCATTTTATTTTCTTGTTCAAGAAAACCAAAAACTCCAAAAATATTTCAGTGTGTTTCTCTGAATTTCTTTTCCTTTTATTCGAGTTGTACCAAGGAGAAGACTACAATGAAAATGTTGAGTGGCTCTCTTATGAATAATTGTTGATCTAATAAAGAGCCCATTTTACCTTACCTTCTCCTATTGAATAAAATGTTTGTAGATTCCAGCTTAGTCCACGACACTCTTGCACTATTATTATTCATATCGTTCGATCATGCAAGTGAAAGGCAATAATGACAATATTCGATGAACTAGCCATGGCAGAGAGAAACTGGTATGAACTCGACTTGTTATGTTTGTGTAAATATGTTTAACCTATTATCCATGATTCAGCCCATTATGATTGAACATGTTTGCAATGACAATTATAGATTATAGTTTCTCATGCCATGCATAAGTAGCTGCGAGTGAATCATGATTTATCTTGGATATCAACATTGCGTTAAAATGATTGTGATGTAGTATGATGATATGGTATCCTCCTCTGAATGTTTGAGTGGCTTGACTTGGCACATGTTCATGCATGTAGTTGAATCAAAACCAACATAGCCTCTATGATATTTATGTTCATGGTGATTGTCGGTGTCAAAACCGGCGGATCTCGGGTAGGGGGTCCCGAACTGTGCGTCTAAGGCGGATCGCAACAGGAGGCAGGGGACACGATGTTTTACCCAGGTTCAGG
Organism: Triticum dicoccoides; assembly: GCF_002162155.2. Taxonomy (NCBI): domain Eukaryota; kingdom Viridiplantae; phylum Streptophyta; class Magnoliopsida; order Poales; family Poaceae; genus Triticum; species Triticum dicoccoides. Next base: position 506,685,848 of record NC_041384.1, on the reverse strand, counting down.
CCCTCTTGATGGAGGTAAAACCCTATGCCCTGCTTGATTATTCTTGATAATATGAGTAGTACAAGAGTAGATCTACCACGATATCGGAGAGGCTAAACCCTAGAAGCTAGCCTATGGTATGATTGTATGCTGTCCTACAGACTAAACCCTCCGGTTTATATAGACACTGGAGGAGGCTAGGGTTACGCAAGGTCAGTTACAAAGGAGGAGATATGCATGTCCGTATTGCCTAGCTTGCCTTCCACGCCAAGTAAAGTCCCATCCGGACACGGGACGAAGTCTTCAATCTCGTATCTTCATAGTCCAACAGTCCGGCCAAAGGATATAGTCCGGCTGTCCGGAGACCCCCTAATCCAGGACTCCCTCAGTAGCCCCTGAACCAGGCTTCAGTGACGATGAGTCTGGCGCGCAGTGTTGTCTTCGGCATTGCAAGGCGGGTTCCTCCTCCGAATACACCATGGAAGAGTTTGAATACAAGGATAGTGTCCGACCCTGCAAAATAAGCTCCACATACCACCGTAGAGAGAATAATATTTGCACAAATCTAATCTGCTGACGTACCCCGTAGTGTGACATCACACCATAGCCAGGTCTTTATTCAAATCGTTTTTTATAACCTATCTCAGCGTGTTTTGAGAGGCGGCTTCCTTGGCACGTCTTGTCGAAGCAGAGATCGTGTCCCCTTATTACGGGATTCCCATCAATACGGACGTGGGTAACCCAACCGCGCCATCAATTATGGTGCTTGGGGGATAAGCGAGTTTTACCAGGCTGGTGGGGGCGCATAGTTTCGTCTGCCCTTATAAAGGGATAAGGTTTCACCTTTTTCTACCCACGCCTTCTTCCTCCTTGCTCATCCATTCTAGCGCACTCGAGCTCCAGCACCCAACTCCACATCCTTCTCCTCAACTCTCTCCAAACATGTCCGGAGCGGGAGGCAAGTGGATGGCCTCCTCCTTCATGGAGGGACACATAAAAAAGCTATGTGGAGCCGGATACTTAGCCGCGGATATCGCGCACCGGCTGCCAGCCGCGGGGCCGAAGGTAGTAGGCGACCAACAAGAGGAATGCGCCAGAGCCATGGTGGGCAAAATGCCCAATGTTACATGGCTCGAGGGCTCCTTCGTGGAGACCATAAAGGCGTCGAAATCGTGGTGGTTCTACATCACCGAGCCGCGCGACACCAACTGGGTGGCACCCCCCAAGTTTCGATCCGGAATCCCCACGCGGCTCACTTCCTGGAAGGAGAAGGGCCTGTCTTGGAGCTCATCGGTGGAGCTGGACGGACTCCAGAAGTGTATCTGGAACATGACAAGCAAGAAACTTAAGCTTGTCAACATAGTCCAGGTCATGCTCTTCCGCCGGATCCTCCCGTGTCAACAACGGGCTTTCAACTTGTGGGAGTTCGACCTGGCTCGGCACCAGACTCTGCGCGAGCTCTTCGACACGACGCATAAGGACGTCTGGAAGGTGATATTTAAGGGTGCCGAGGTCCCCCCTTCTCTTACCAAGGACCGCGGGCTTAACCATGTGCGGGGTCTGAGCTCCCATGCCTTTGACAGGACTGGGTGGAGACATCAGAGCAGATTAACTGTCCGTCCCCTCTGCCTGAAGACCCTGCAGACACTCTCCTGACGAAGATGCGGGCTCCGGCTCCTTATGAGGTGCCGGAGAAGACCAAGAAGAAGGCCAAGGGCACCCGAAAGAGTCCCGGCGCCAGGTGGTATCGGACTCATCGTCCAATAACTCCGAGACGCACTCCTCCCATGAAAACGAGGAGGAGGAAGATGAAGACTCTCCCCCTCTAGCCGGGGGAGACAAGAAAAGGAAGGCCGCCCCAACTGGGGAGGCCGAAGGGTCCAAGAAGGGAAGGACTCTCCTTCCGGACTGTTTCACCACCGCCGCCAACGGCGAAGACGAGTGGTTACTCAGGGCCAAGCCCCTAGCGAAATCGTAAGTATTCGGATACCAGAGTAACTCATAGCATACTCTTGTTGCACTGCTTCTCCTAACGTCGAATATGATCATGCAGTCCGCCTCGAGCCCGTATCAACGTATCTTCGTCGGACGGTTCCTTGGACTCATCAGATATTGATAGCAATCCACTTCCATCCACCTCCTCCCCTCGCCCTACGGACAATGCCGAGGTATTGTCTCAAGGGGCACTGAGCCGAGGGGAGATAGTCCCGGAGGCACCTCAAGGCGACCTTCCGGACTCCAGGAGCAAAGGGAGCAAGGCTCCCAGGGGCTCCAAGTTCGCCCCTCAGCCAGACACCGCGCCGGAACCTCCAGTGATTCCGGACTCAGGCAGGCGGCCCCCTTCCAAGAGGGGAAGCCGTCCATGCCGGTGACCTCTGTCCAACCAGAGGCACCGGACGACTTGCTAGGAGCGCTTCGTGGCGCTTCCATTGACGAAGAGCACCGCACTATTATGAGTGCGGTGATCAAGAAGGTTCAGTCCGCCAAGAGCGGACTGACTAAAGCCTGTGCCAGCCTTCTAACAGGCTTTGAGGTAAGTATTTAAAATATAGGAAAAATATTACCGCATAGACAGTAGCCCCTGATGCTTTGTTTGGTGTTCACAAAGAAAAGCCGAATAGAGGATCAAACAATATCCGCAGGAGTCTAATATAAGTATCTCTGTATGCATATGCAGGCTTCGCTGCTGACCTCTACCGCACTGACTGTGGAGGTCACCGCACTGAAGCAGAACCTCGAGCGGTCCGAGAAAAAGCTCGGCCTTGCCAAGAGGCAGCTTGAGGAGAACAAAGGTAAGTAATGCCGTGTCCGTGTCTATATATATATATATATATAAGATGCGGTTGCGAAATGATAGGATCATCATGGATGTGCAAGGGGCCATGACTGAAGTGGCGACCCTGAAGCAAGCGCTGTCCGAGGCCGAAAACAAAGCGGCAAAGGAGCGCACCGAGCGGGAAAAACAAGGCACGGGTGGGCGAGGTGCAGCAAGAGCTCCAGGCTCTCGTGAAGAAGCACGAGGCTTTGGAGCTTGACTCGAAGACGCGAGGGTCCGAGCTTGCCGCGGCCCTCGAGAGCACAAAGCATGCCAAGGCTGAAGCCCAAAAGGCCCTCCAGGGAATTGAGGCAATGAGGAAGATAGCGGCGGGTAAGGCATTCAATATGCAAAGCCAGCATGTGAAAGTAAATTACTTGTTACATACCCGAGTCTGGAGCTCTCCAGGAGCATTCGCAGATTTGCCTCGCAGCGTGTCGGATGCCGCGAGATATTACCAGGCCGAGGAGGGAAGCTCGATGGAGAAGTTGTTCTGGTCTCAGTATACTGGGACCGAACATCCGATGCCTATGAACGACCAGCTGAAGCAATTGGTCGAGCTGCACAAGGCAGCCGAACAGGCCATGAGGGGCCTTATAGTCCGGATGTGTCCTGGCGGCTCCCCTCCCAACAACTACTTTGACCTGGTGAGGCGGCTTGTGGATGCCTGCCCACGGCTGGAGGTTATAAAGTGGTCCATCTGCGTCAAAGGTGCATGCCGGGCCTTTGCCCGTGCGAAGGTGCACTAGGCCAAGATGGATGCCGAGAAGCTGGTGAAGGAGGGGCCGCCGCAGGGCAAGGAGCATCGCCACCCTGAGATGTATTATGAGGGTGTCCTGAAGGGTGTCCGTCTTGTGGCGGACGACTGTGCGAAGGATGTAATTTTTGAATGAACTTGCTTGTGTGATCTTGTATTATGAAAACTTGTTCATATGCGTTATGCAACGCTTGTTTGAATTTTAAATATTACCTTCTGTGCGGCTGTTTGTTAAATCTGAGAGATGGCCAGTCGTCGGCTTCTTCCCCCATGCCACGAGTACTGGGGTGTTCGGGATAAATCTGAGCACTCTTTTTCCCATTGTTGGGTCCTTCGAGGGAGGTGCTCAGCACAATGAACAAGGCAATCGGATTATAATGCTTTATCACTCTCACTTAGCCATAGAAGTCTACAATTTTAAATTTTGGCGAAGCCCCTAGTATTCGGAAGGCCGAATTTGGGGCGCTATACACGCCTTAAGCCGGACAAAGCCGACTCTTCGCTCTAAGCGGCATAAGTCTTTTGGGACTCAAGACCACTCGAACAGCGACCAGCTCTCCCCTTATCATGACAGTCAGTTTTAGCTTTCTCTACTGAGGTGTTTAGCCCAGATGAACCAGGGCACAATCGCAGTAGTTCTCCCAGTGCTACCTTAGCCGATATAGCGGAACGTAAGGTACCAAAACATGGGAGCCGGGCAAACCCAACTATTGACCCAAGACATGATTCGGAGCTGATGCATATAATGCTATAAGTTCGGGGTGCCGCACTGTCCAAAGTGTTCAGACTTCTCACGCCGTATTATGGGGTACTCTTAAGCCCCTGGCGTATGGGCCGTACCAGAGTGTACGGGTGCTGGATGTCATGAATGAACATATATAAAAAATAATAGAGAATGCGGTAATAGTCTAGTGCTACGCATTGTTTATTCAAAGAGGTGCATCGAAGCGGATTTATACAAGTAGTGTGATAAGCAAAAAGTAGGACTATTTGACATGTCCCCTCAAGGGCAAGCTGAGGAATGGTATTTAAAGCAAGTATTTCACTCGTTATCGGAGACCACCTGGGAGTTCCATGGTGCGACGTGGCTTTCTGCCTCCTTGGTTGTTGCATTGTGTGTCCGGCAATCGTACTGCCGGACGGGGTTTCCAGAGATTAAAGTCCTGAAAGAGAGAAAAATAACAAAGCGGGAAGCCCCTAGTGCGGTTGAGCCGCGTCTTGGGGCGTGCCGTAGTCGTGCCCCCTCCCCACCTGTGCCCATGGTATTTTCAATGCGTAATTATGTACGCGTGGCATGGATTTCGCTGTTTGGCTGGGACTGGGGTGGGGGCCGCATTGCTATGCAAGCTCGGAACGTGCCAGGCGGTCTTGTTGCCGATTATTCCGAGCGCACTTGAAGGTGTCCGGGTCTTTAATCGCCAAACTGGTGGATTGCCTTAAGAGGCTGCTTTGTGCTTCTGCTATGAGGGCCGCAGTGTGCTCCTCCGTGTGGAGAGAGCGCTCTGTGTTTCCATTGACTGTGATGACCCCCCGAGGTCCTGGCATCTTGAGCTTGAGATATGCATAGTGCGGTACCGCGTTGAATCTCGCAAATGCGGTTCGCTCGAGCAGTGCATGATAGCCGCTGCGGAACGGGTCTATATCAAAGATTAACTCCTCGCTTCGGAAGTTATCCGGGGATCCGAAGACCACTTCCAGTGTGATTGAGCCTGTGCAATGGGCCTCTACACCTGGTATGACGCCCTTGAAGGTCGTTTTTGTGGGTTTGATCCTTGAGGGGTCTATACGCATTTTGTGCACTGTGTCCTGATAAAGCAGGTTCGGGCTGCTGCCACCGTCCATAAGGACTCGAGTGAGGTGAAATCCATCAATGATTGGGTCTAGGACCAGCGCGGCGAATCCGCCATGACGGATACTAGTGGGATGGTCCCTGCGATCGAAGGTGATCGGACAGGAGGACCATGGGTTGAACTTTTGGGCGACTGGCTCCAACTGATAGACATCCCTTAATGCACGCTTCCGCTCCCTCTTGGGGATGTGGGTTGCGTATATCATGTTCATCGTCCGCACTTGTGGGGGATCCTCTTCTTCCCTTCGGTGTTCGGCTGTTGGGCTCCTCCTCGTCATCGCTATGTAGCCCTAGTCGTGCCACCTCCTTTGTTGTGACGTGACCTGCCATTGCTATCCTTGGTATCTGAAGTACCGCGGTTCTTTGATATGTTATTGCTGCGAGCCAGCCAGTTGTCTTCTCCCACGCAAAAGCGGGTCATGAGTGTCATGAGGGCTGCCATGGATTTCGGCTTTTCCTGGCCAAGGTGCCGGGCGAGCCACTCGTCGTGGATGTTGTTCTTAAAAGCTGCTAGGGCCTCTGCATCCGGACAGTCAACGAATTGATTTTTCTTTGTCAGGAACCGTGTCCAGAATTGCCTGGCCGATTCCTCTGGCTGCTGAATTATGTGGCTCAAGTCATCGGCATCTGGTGGTCGCACATAAGTGCCCTGGAAGTTGTCAAGGAATGCAGCTTCCAGATCCTCCCAACAGCCAATGGATTCTGCTGGCAGGCTATTGAGCTAATGTTGAGCTGGTCCTTTGAGTTTAAGTGGGAGGTATTTGATGGCGTGTAGATCGTCACCGCGGGCCATGTGGATGTGCAGGAGGAAGTCCTTGATCCATACCACAGGATCTGTTGTGCCGTCGTATGATTCGATATTTACGGGTTGGAAACCCTCTAGGATTTGGTGATCCATTACTTCGTCTGTAAAGCATACATGGTGTGCGGTGCCTCTGTACTGGGCTATGTTGCGACGCAACTCAAATGAGTCTTGTCCGCTATGTTCGGCCCGACCGGATTTACTTTTACTGTATCCGGCGTGACGGTTATCATCCCGCGTAGTGGCGTGCCCTCGTGATCCGTAGATCGATCTTGCGTGTTTTGCTTTGTCCTCCAATACTTCTCGTAGGTCTAGCATGTTTCCCCATGCCTTGACATTTTTATTTGAGTGGCGTCGGGGTGCGGGCTGAGCTTTTGGCTGAAATGCCTCTCTATCGCGGCCACGAGGTGGCTAATCAGCCGCGTCATACACCGAAGATGTAGGTTTTAATGCTTCCTCCTCTAGTCGGGGTAGCAACCTGTGCTTTGGGTAACTCCTGGAGGGGCGTTCGAGTTCATATTCCTCGGCCGCGAGGACTTTAGTCCATCTGTCAGCTAGCAAATCTTGATCATCTTGAAGCTGTTGTTGCTTTTTCTTAAGGCTATTTGCCGTGGCTATAAGCCGGCGCTTGAAGCGCTCTTGCTCGACGGGATCCTCGGGCACAACAAATTCGTCATTGTCGAGGCTTGCCTCATCTTCGGAGGGAGGCATGTAACTATCATCCTCCGCCTCCCCATCTGCCGCTCTCTCGGGAGGGCTGGCTTCTCCATCATCCTGCTCTAAATCTTGCTGGAGGGGGTTGTTGTCGTCTTCGGCACTGTCCAGAGTGCTATTATCTCCTGTGCTGGTGTCACCGCTTTTGCTTTGGCGAGACTTAGAGTGGCACCGCTGACATCGGTGCTTGGGTTGCTTCTTGGAGGGGTCATCCTCCGCTGTCTCTCGCCATTGCCTTCTTTGGGTGTGTCCACCATGTATATATCATATGATGAGGTGGCTGTCCAATGCCCTGTGGGCAGTGGTTCCTCTTTGTCTCCCGCATCGTCGTCCATACCGTCGATGTCTTCGTAGTCGAAGTCGAGCATGTCGGTCAAATTTTTGATAGTGGCTACTAAGTGGGTGGTGGGTGGGCGGCGAATTTCTTCGTCATCCACATCCCAATCCTACCGAACATAGTTCGGCCAGGACTCTCCTGACAAGGAGAGAGACCTTAATGAGTTTAGTATGTCGCCGAAGGGCGAGTGCTGAAAGATATCCGCAGAGGTGAACTCCATGATCGGCGCCCAGTCGGATTCGATAGGCACGGGCGCAGGCGGTTCGGAGTCCGTGGCCGGGGAAGAATCCGGCAGTTCGGCGTTACGGCTCCCGTGAAGGGTAAGGTCGATACTCGGCTCGATCGCCACTGAGAATACGACCTCCGTGGCGGGGTCTATCCACCCGTCCATGGATGGCGCAATTGGCTCCGAATTAAGGGTCGGAGCGGTTGCCGGTGCGGTCTCCTGAACACTGTCCGATGGTAGAGCTAAATCATGCTCATCGTGACCGTGTGGTGCACTTGGTAGGGGCTCGAATCCGTCAAAGATCAAGTCTACGCGGATGTTGGCCGTGTAGTTTAAGCTTGCAAACCTGACGTGGTGGCCAGGGGCGTAACTCTCGATCTGCTCCAGATGGCCAAGCGAGTTGGCCCGTAGTGCGAAGCCGTCGAATACAAACATCTGTCCGGTGAGAAAAGTCTCACCCTAGACTGCATCGCTATCGATGATCGAAGGAGCCATCAAGCCTAATGGTGACGACACAGAGGAACTCTCAATGAAAGCACCAATGTCGGTGTCAAAACTGGCGGATCTCGGGTAGGGGGTCCCGAACTGTGCGTCTAAGGCGGATGGTAACAGGAGGCAGGGGACATGATGTTTTACCCAGTTTCGGGCCCTCTTGATGCAGGTAAAACCCTACGCCCTGCTTGATTATTCTTGATAATATGAGTAGTACAAGAGTAGATCTACCACGAGATCGGAGAGGCTAAACCCTAGAAGCTAGCCTATGGTATGATTGTATGTTGTCCTACGGACTAAACCCTCCGGTTTATATAGACACCGGAGGAGGCTAGGGTTACACAAGGTCGGTTACAAAGGAGGAGATATGCATATCTGTATTGCCTAGCTTGCCTTCCACGCCAAGTAGAGTCCCATCCGGACACGGGACGAAGTCTTCAATCTCGTATCTTCATAGTCCAACTGTGCGGCCAAAGGATATAGTCCGGCTGTTTGGAGACCCCCTAATCCAGGACTCCCTTAGTGATCATATCCTACTCATGCTAGTGTCCAATGTTACTTATGCATACTGCATTATCATGACCGTTGTGGCTCTCTAGTTGGCCGCTTCTCAATCTAATTGCTAGCCTTCGCCTGTACTAAGTGGGAATTCCGCTTGTACATAAAAACCCTTGAACCCAAAGTTATTCCAGATGAGTCCACCATACCTACCTATGTGCGGTATTACCCTGCTGTCCTAAGTAAATTCGCATGTGCCACCTCTAAAAACATCCAAAAAAACATCCTTTTTGTGTGCCTGGATCATTAATGGCACGATAGGAGGTGCTCAGTATCTTCCATGCTAAGCGGGTTATTCTCAGGTCGAATATTTATTCACTCGCCATCGCACGAGAAAAAGGGCGGTAATAGCGATGCCCAGTCCCAAACTGCAAACACAAAAAGAGTTAATCTCTCAAATAATCAAACAAAAACTCCCAATGGAGTCAAAATCTTTACTTTTTATCTCTTGGGAACCGCCACTAGCTTGTTTAGCATGGGAGATATTGATAACTGATGGTCGTGAAGTAAATGAGAAGTGTCCATGACTCAAAATATCATTTATCTCTGTTCTAAAAACTTGAGCTCTGGCACCTCTACAAATTACTGCTTTCCTCTGCGAAGGGACTATCAATTTACTTTTATGTTGTGTCATCACCTTTTAAAACAAGCGCTAGAACCTGAGAGCACAACTGTCATGACTTATGCATTGTGTGCAGCTAATGCTGGGTGCATCATGACTGGATCTTTTCTACCATGAATTACAATGTTTAGTCGTTGCTTCGACTTTGGAGGTGCTCTGCATTTATGTTTTGCAGTCTTAGAAAGAGCTAGCGAGATACCACTATTGTCTTATTATATCATGGTTGTTTTGAGAACATGTTGCCGTTTGAGATGTCTTATTATTGCTCGGTAGCTGATTGTGTCATTGATGTAACATCCCAAAATTCTAAATTTTGGAATGTTATAATAAATAGATAGATTTGATTGATTGTTTGATAGATTGACTGAAAGTGAGTGAATTTGAGACTTTTTGAAAGTTAAATGAGAGGGAATAAAAGGACTTCCCCAAACTTTGATTCTGCATTCTGATCTCCATGAATTCAAATTCTTTTCAAATACAAAACCCTCGAGTGAAGATGATATGACTTCTTCCATTTAATTAAATGAAAGGGGATTTGAAAATATTTGAATTTCATTTGGAAATATTTTCAAATTCAGAAACTTTATGCAACTCAATGATTTTCACGAGAGCAGATAAAATGACTTCTTCAAAACATATGAAATATGAGTTGGGAGTTTCAAAGAATCAAATTTTAAAGTCCCTTTGAAATTATTTTCAATTTGGAGTTATTTGGATTTTATTCAAATTATTTTCTCCAAAAATAAAATATATGAAAAATAGGGTAACATGATTCCCTACAATAGAAAATTGGAGAGAAATAAATTTGAATTAATTTTGGTATTTTTAAAATGATGTTTACTGGATTTTACTAGAGCAGTAGCACTGTTTACTTTATTTGAACTTTTGTGGATTTTATCTGACACTATAAGATGTTCATGTTGTAGAAAATCTTTTTCTGAAAATTTTGATATATAATATGCTTATATATAATTTTATTTTATTTTTGTTATACGGTTTTCCTTCTGTTTCTATTTAGAAAAAAATAATAATAACTATACATGCGGCCCATAGTTATTTACCGCCCACACGCGTAGCATAGTGGCAGTGGGCACCTCATTTTTTCTCTCTCCTAAATGGGCCAGGCCCAGCCAGCCTTTTTTACGTAGGCCGATTTTTGTTAAAAAACCGCACCCCATGTACGCGTGCGGCGGTCGAAGGCTTCAAGCCCATGCGGTTCTCCTCTATTTCGTTTAATTACATCTACATTTAGTCCCACATTGCCTAGCATTTGACCCCTAAACCTCTTTTCCACCTATAAATATAGACCCATGGAGCCTCCAAAAATCATCTGATTCGGATTAAATCAATATTTTGGTTTGACTAGATTAAAAAAAATATTTTTTTCCTCTTCGGCGTGACTTCTGGAAGTTATTTCTGTCTCTGAAATCGTATTTTCTCTACCTTATAAAGGTATCTTTCTTCGTTTTTTCCTTTTTTATACTTCCGTAGTTTATTATTTTCTAGACTAGTACGATAAAATAATTAGATTATCAATTAGTCTCTGTATTTATACATTAGACCTAAAATTCTTTTAGCCGTAACTATTTTTCTTCCGTAAAACAGCTTGACCCTGATTTTTCAAATAGCCATAACTTTTTACTCGTTCATCAAAATTAGATGAAACCAACGCCCACTTCTTCATTACGATCTCCTCTATCCAGTAAAACAACTTAAACATGTCTTTGAAAGTTTTAAAATTTGAATTCAAACGGATTTGAATTCAAACTTCTTTTGTTCATAACTTGAGTTTTATAACTCTGATTTAGTTGATTCTTTTTGCAGATCGAAGCTCTTGACTTAAACTGTCTGATAAGGCCAAATTCACATAATTTTGGTACTGTTAGAAATTGTTTTATGTTGCAAGGGTTATTTGTTGGTTTTGATGTTTTCCGAACTGTTTTATTCGTTCTTCCTGATCTTTTGAGTGATTGCTTATGTGCGGTTACTATTGCTTGCTCATGATAGATTGAACGGAGTGTGACGAGTAGAACTATCAAGAGTTATGAGTGTGAATCATCTTCATCGATAGTACAAGGCAAGTTCACACTTTGATCATATCCCTTTCATACCCTGTTTTTATGCATTAGTTTCACCCTCAAACGTTGCATGAGTAGGATTGATAACATGTGGGTATTGGGAAGTAGTTGATGAGGTAGAACCTATTGTCCTTTATATCAAACCCTTGGGAGTTACTTCTACGTTATGCTTATATTGCCATGCTATGCTCGTAGACGTGGATTCGATTTGAGTGTATCCATGACAGATGTGATATTGTTAATTAATGGTTCAACTTAAGGTGGTTACTTAATACACATCTGGGTGGATTGGTTGGGGCACCCTGGAGTACCTAGTGGTTTGTTCGGGCACCTGGAGAACCCAGTGCTTGCCCAAGGGGATCCCGGAGGACCCGTGTGATCATCCTATGGAATGCCACCCAGGCTCAAAGGGATCATAAGCTATTATGGGCTCTAGCATAGTTCAGTAAGTTGTGTGAAGCTCTTGAAGAGATAGACTAGCAGATGTAGTGGGTTGTAGGTGGTATAGTCTATCCGGAGTAGAGAGTTAATGCTTCTGAAAGACTGTGTCTTGGTCATCCGTTTGTCAAAAAACATGTAGTGTGAGAAATCCAACGAAGGAGATCAAGTCTTGTGGGGAAAAGTGCGCAAACCTCTGCAGAGTGTACAAACTAATCATGGTTAGCCGTGTCCCCGGTTATGGACATCTTGAGTCTCTGGTACTTGGATTATCATATTGATCTCATCACGTTACTTAAATAATTTGTTGGGTTATTGATGTTAATTTGGGATTGAGTTGGAGGAACCTTCTCAATATTTTCTACCAACTTTGTAGTTAAATAAATTATATTCCTTTTCACTAGGGAAAAATTGGCTTTTCGCAAAAACATTATAACCATAGAGCTTTTCCACTAGCCATATATACATGTAGTGATAGCTATTATTCATCATTATCCTATGGTGTGAATTTGCCAGTACATTCAATGTACTGACCCTTTGTGGCTGCAACGTCTCATGTTGCAGGATTCTTACGGCGAGCAAGTGATACGTTATGGTTACGATTTCTAGACTCAACTTTGCCGTTGGTGTCTATGGGAATCCACAACCTTGTTGTTACTTCCGCTATTTGGATTGAGGTAATAGTATTTACGTTATTTTATACATGTGATTTATCTCTGTTCTAATCCTCGAGTACTGTGTGTGTCAGCATACCGATCTAGGGATGACACTTAAGCATAGAGACTTGACCGTCTGAGGTCGGGTCGCTACAAGATGGTATCAGAGCACATGTTGACTGTAGGACATGACCCCTAGAAACTGGCAAACCCATAAGAAAGATTTTCTCTTTAACTTTCTGTTCAAAAAAGATCTTTTACCTCTCCTCTCTTCTGAGCTTATTCAAATATTCCCTTTAGTGAGACCATACCCCTTTCCCCTTTTGACCACACGAAGATTCGACTAATGAGACCAGTCCAAGAAGTACAAGATATCGGACAACTGAGACCATTCGAAATGAAGAGGATTTTACCATACATATAATAATGGAAACTACAACGGTTGAAGACTCCGAAGACTAGGAGAATTTCTAGGCCCTGTACAATTTCTAGATTTGTATGACCTAGGAAGGCACCCCTTATGGAAGTTGGCAGACTATGGAAGCTGTCAATACCCGAGATCAAGGTGTATTGGAGAAAGACCGGAACATTGACAGTTAAAAACTCAAAGTTTTGTCAAAAAAACCCTAAGGCAGGAGATATCAATTATGGAATGAAAGCTCATGGAAATGACAAGAGCAGAAACACGGTTATCCATGATGTTATTGCCTGCTTATACTATTGTCACTGGGCTGAGTTAAGCATGCATTTCTTCGGAAGGATTGGATGGTAGAAGGCTGATGGAGCACCTATCAGCAAAATATGAAGTTTAACCTTAGCCGGTGTATCACCAGGATCTGAAGTAGTACATCAAGAATTCTAAGATGGATCTCCAGGAAGCCGTATTTGACAAGGAAGCATTTCATGAAGAACTTAGGACCCAGAAGATGATAGTAGCCAAGCTGGATAAGCAAAACCTCGAGATACCGGAGATTCGTCAGGAACTGAAGGACAGTAGGACCATGGTTCATGCGAAGGATGTTGAAACCAGAAGTTTGGAATGCAACTCCAGAATATTAAAGGACGTCAAGAGAGACTTTGCGTAAACAGGACTGATCTGGCAAAAGAACTTGAGAAGGACAAGCACGATCGAAAGAAGCCATCGGAGACATGAACAAGACTCGTAGAGCTTGATGACTTTGAAGATTTATTGACCTTTAGAAGACCCAGCCCCTGTTATATGCCTACGTTAGATGCGGCATTTGTGACCTATCATTTGTTTGATGTTTTTCCGACAACCATAGATAAAATATGTCTTTTCAAAACCATTTTTTGTATTGTGTGTATCCCTCTCCCTCTCTCTCATCTCACCCCAAAACCCATGGACCCAATAGAGGATGAATGGAGATGAACTCATATTTTCTGGACCGATGATTCAATTGGAGACAGACCGATGGATTCAGAACATGGAAGATCATATGAAGAATAACACTACAGCCGGAAAGGATATGGCCCAACATGCTCTTCAGTGCTTTGAAAGAGGTGCTGCTACTTGGTGGAGGATGTACCAAACCATGAATGGATGGCAAGGAGTAACCACTTGGAAAGAATTTAAGTTGACTCTGCAAAGATCTCATCTTGTGTCCCAGAAGTTGAAGCCTTATGGAAAGGATATGAAGAAACCTTGTGCATGCAAGATTTGTGGAGAAATAGGACACACCCATAAAGAACACAAGGATGAATGCCCTAATTGTGAAGGAAGTCGCCCAGTTTAAGAATGCCCAACTAGGCAGATTACTTGTTTCTTGTGTGAAGGGACTACCCACTATCCTGCTCAGTGTCACATTGACCCCATGGTACGAAGAGATGTACAAAAGAAGAAAGAAGTAAAGAAAGGAGCCCTTATGGAAATTTTAGAAGAACCCGTGATGAAGGAAGATGTCGGGGACACACCCCAAGAAGAACCAATTAAACCCTGCACCAAGTCATGCTATTCATGTGGAGAAGAAGGACACATCTCCCAGAATTGTATGAATGGGGATCTAGTAGAATTCCCGACGGAGGAAGTAGAGTATGACCCACAAGAAATAGAAGCCATGATTAGCATGAAAAGGTCCAGGAAGAGAAGTAGATTGGATTCCAGGAAGGACCTGAGTCATATCACCTGTTACAGGTGCAAGGAGTCAGGGCACTACCTCAACAGTTGTCTAAAAAGGAAACCTCGAGACTTGTCAGAAGTAATATGTTTTCGTTGTAATGGAGCAGGGCATTTTGCCAGAGAATGCCCCAAGGATAAGGAGACTTGTGATAATTAGTGGTGTCTGTGAGAAGTATAGTAGTAGTAGTAGTGAGAACATTTTCCTTTATATTTAGGTGTTGAGTTGAGGCATGTAATGGAAATGCAGGAGATTGTAATACTTTGAGAATCAATAAAGTTTGTATCGTGGGTACTATTTGAATTTATGAGTTGTTACTCTATGAAGAAAGATTTTGACCATTTTCGAGGATATGAGAAATATGGTCTATGGATGAGTTTGTGTATTTTAAGGGTGGTAGTACCCTGTGAGGAGATTTGACCCCTAGAAAGGAATACTGTTGTTCCATGGGGTGGACTTCAAAAATATAAGTTTTATCTCGATATGCGGGATACCCCAAGAATATGAAGAGATGAAGTATTATTGGCTATAAAGGAGGTATGATGTTGGAAATATAGAGAAATTGTAACTCCATGATGAGTCTGAGTAATCACGTCTTGATTTGGTGCCAATAGAAGGAAGAGAGACAATACAATTGGAAGGGTTTAAGAATGCCAGGAAGCTGGATGTTTGGAAAATAATCAGTTGCCCCTAGGATGAGCTCAAGGATTACAAGTAATGAGATGGGCCATAACCCACAGGCCCCAGGACCTGCCAAGGAGCGAGCACACTCTTGTTGAAGGAAAAACCCTAGAAGAAGTTACGTTTATCGGCAGACGATCTTATAGAGTAACGCAAAACCCGAGAGTTGTGAAGAACGATAGATGTTTGTTTGGCTTGCAGAATCAATGGATTTATTCGAACTTAGTTCATTGACAAGAGAAATTCTGCAATTCTTGTGAGGATGACCGAGAGTTGGAATGCGTTCGCTAAACTGTATACATGGTAATGATTTGGGTGCGGGATGGATTGATCACCATACCGACTTACTCTTATTATTTGCCTTACTATATGTGATGGTAAATCTGAGTGACTTACCCATAGTAGAGCGATGACGATCGAAACCTTGTTTGAACCTTAGAATGGTATAAGTATTTTCCCTTATACAAGGCAACTTTGCCAAACGTAGGTTATATGGTGAGGTTCAACCCAGACTCATTTCCTGCAGGAGAAACCATAATTGTTGACCACCATGAGATATCGAAAGTTGTTGAGTATTGGCGCCAGACCCATCAGCTAACAAGACCCAGTCTTGGAATAACCTTACCAAAATGAAAGGACAGAAGAATTGCGGTAAAGGTTATGCCACTACCGGAAGAGCCCAGAGAAGGAATTTTCCCGAGAATTTGAGAAGACCGGCCCCGTCAAGAATAAGGATGGAGGACATGAGTATTGATGGGACCATAACAATGTTTCTAAGGGTGGTAGCACCCCAGACACCCTGTGATGATTGATGGATTTTGAGAAGACCCCTAAACCTAACCTATTCCTTTCTAGCCTCTCCGAATCTCGAGGACGATATTCATTTTAAGGGTGGTAGGTTTGTAACATCCCAAAATTCTTAATTTTGGAATGTTATAGTAAATAGATAGATTTGATTGATTGTTTGATTGATTGACTGAAAGTGAGTGAATTTGAGACTTTCTGAAAGTTAAATGAGAGGTAATAAAAGGACTTTCCCAAACTTTCAATTTGCATTCTGATCTCCATGATTCAAATTCTTTTCAAATACAAAACCCTTGAGTGAAGATGATATGACTTCTTCCATTTAATTAAATGAAAGGCGATTTGAAAATATTTGAATTTCATTTGGAAATATTTTCAAATTCAGAAACTTTATGCAACTCAATGATTTTCACGAGAGAAGATAAAATGACTTCTTCAAAACATACGAAATATGAGTTGGGAGTTTCAAAGAATCAAATTTTAAAGTCCCTTTGAAATTATTTTCAATTTGGAGTTATTTGGATTTTATTGATATTATTTTTTTTCCAAAAATAAAATATATGGAAAATAGGGTAACATGATTCCCTACAATAGAAAATTGGAGAGAAATAAATTTGAATTAATTTTGGTATTTTAAAATGATGTTTACTGGATTTTACTAGAGCAGTAGCACTCTTTACTTTATTTGATTTTTTGTGGATTTTATATGACACTATAAAAATGTTCATGTTGTAGAAAATATTTTTCTAAAATTTTTGATATATAATATTCTTATATATAATCTTATTCTATTTCGAAAATAATAATAATAACTGTACATGCGGCCCATAGTTATTTACCGCCCACACGCGTAGTATAGTGCCAACGGGAGCATCATTTTTTCTCTCTCCTAAATGGGCCAGGCCCAGCCAACCTTTTTATATTTTTTACTTAGGCCGAGTTTTGTTAAAAAAAACTGCAGACCGTGTGCGTGCGGCAGCCGAAGGCTTCAAGCCCATGCGGTTATCCTCTATTTCGTTTAATTACGTCTACGTTTAGTCCACATTGCCTAGCCTTTGATCCCTAAACCTCTTTTCCACCTATAAATATAGACTCAGAAAGCCTCCAAAAATCATCCGATTAGGGTTATATCAATATTTTAGTTTGACTAGATTTTAAAAAAAAAATTCTCCCCTCCGGCGCGACTTCTGAAAGTTGTCTTCTCTCTCCGAAATCGTATTTTCTCTACCTTATAAAGGTATCTTTCTTCGTTTTTTTTCTTTTTTATACTTTCATAGTTTATAATTTTCTAGAGTAGTACGATAAAATAATTAGTTTACCAATTAGTCTCTGTATTTATACATTAGACCTAAAATTCTGTTAGCCGTAGCTATTTTTATTCCGTAAAACAGCTTGGCCCTGATTTTGCAAATAGCCATAACTTTTTACCCGTTCATCTAGATTAGATGAAACCAACGCCCACTTCTTCATTACGATCTCCTCTATCCAGTAAAACAACTTAAACATGTTTTTAAAAGTTTTAAAATTTTAATTGAAACAGATTTATATTCACACTTTTTTTGTTCATAACTTGAGTTTTATAACTCCCATTTAGTTGATTATTTTTGCAAATCGAAGCTCTTGACTTAAACTTTCTGATAAGGCCAAATTCACATAATTTTGGTACTGTTAGAAATTGTTTTATGTTGCAAGAGTTATTTGTTGGTTTTGATGTTTTCTGAACTGTCTTCTTCGTTCTTCCCGATATTTTGAGTGATTGCTTATGTGTGGTTACTATTGCTTGCTCACGATAGATTGAACGGAGTGTGACGAGTAGAACTATCAAGAGTTATGAGTGTGAATCATCTTAATCAACAGTACAAGGCAAGTTCACACTTTGATCATATCCCTTTCATACCCAGTTTTTATGCATTAATGTCACCCTCAAACATTGCATGAGTAGGATTGATAACATGTGGGTATTGGGAAGTAGTTGATGAGGTAGAACCTATTGTCCTTTATATCAAAACCTTGGGAGTTACTTCTAAGTTATGCTTATATTGCCATGCTATGCTCGTAGACGTGGATTGGGTTTGAGTGTATCCATGACAGATGTGAGATTGTTAATTAATGGTTCAACTTAAGGTGGTTACTTTAATACACATCTGAGTGGATTGGTTGGGGCACCCTGGAGTACCAAGTGGTTTGCCCGGGCACCTGGAGAACCCAGTGCTTGCCCAAGGGGATCTTGGAGGACCCGTGTGATCACCCTATGAAATGCCACCCAGGCTCAAAGGGATCATAAGATTATTCATGCTAGAAACTTTTGTGTGCAGCCACAAGCTATTATGGGCTCTAGCATAGTTGAGTAAGTTGCGTGAAGCTCTTGAAGAGATAGACTAGCAGATGTAGTGGGTTGTAGGTGGTATAGTCTATCCGGAGTAGAGAGTTAATGCTTCTGAAAGACTGTGTCTCGGTCATGCATTTCTCAAACACCATGTAGTGCGAGAAATCCAACGGAGGAGATCGAGTCTTGTGGGGAAAAGTGCGCAAACCTCTGTAGGGTGTGCAAACTAATCATGGTTAGCCGTGTCCCCGGTTATGGACATCTTGTGTCTCCGGTACTTGGATTATCATATTGATCTCATCACGTTACTTAAATAATTTATTGGGTTATTGATGTTAATTTGGGATTGAGTTGGAGGAACCTTCCCAATATTTTCTACCAACTTTGTAGTTAAATAAATTATATTCCTTTGCAGTAGGGAAAAATTGGCTTTTCGCAAAAAAATTATAACCATAGAGCTTTTCCACCAGCCATATATGCATGTAGTGATAGCTATTATTCATCATTATCCTATGGTGTGAATTTGCCAGTACATTCAATGTACTGACCCTTTGTGGCTGCAATGTCTCATGTTGCAGGATTCTTACGACGAGTAAGTGATACGTTAGGGTTACGATTTATACACTCAACTTTGCCGTTGGTGTTGATGGGAATCCACAACCTTGTTGTTACTTCCGCTATTTGGATTGAGGTAATAGTATTTACATTATTTTATACATGTGATTTACCTCTGTTATAAATCCTCGAGTACTGTGTGTGTCAGCATACCGATCCAGGGATGACACTTAAGCATAGAGACTTGACCATCTGAGGTCGGGTCGCTATAATTGATATGAGTTAATATAATCTTTAAGAGTTATTGTCAACGTGGTTAGTTATAACGTTGACTGAAAACCTAGGTGCTGTTTAATCTTATTTATGCAAACAAGAGCAAAAGAGTTTGTAAAAGTTTGTCTTTTCACTTTCAGTTTATCAACATAATTGCTTGAGGACAAGCAAATGTTTAAGCTTGGGGGAGTTGATACGTCTCCAACATATCTACTTTTCCTAACGGTTTTCCTCTTGTTTTGGACTCCAATTTGCACGATTTGAATGATACTAACCCCGGACTGACACTGTTTTCAGCAGAACTACCATGGTGTTGTTGTTGTGCAGAAATAAAAGTTCTCGAAATGGAATGAAACTTTGCGAGGAACTTTTATATAATATATAAGAATTTCTGGAGCCAAGACCTACCGAAGGGGGGCACCTGGGTGGGCACAACCCCCAGGGCGCGCCCCCCTCACCAGGCGCACCCAGGTGGGTTGTCCCCACCTGGTGGCCCTGCAGACCCTGAAACCAACGCTATAAAATCCTATTTTTCCAGAAAAAAATCAAGGAGAAAGAATTATCGGAATCCACGAGACGGATCTGCCGTTGCCTCTGTTCTTCATCGGGAGGCCAGATCTGGAGTCCGCTTGGGGCTCCAGAGAGGGGAATCTTCATTCTTCATCATCACTAACCCTTCTCCATCGCCAATTCCATGATGCTCCCCACTGGGAGTGAGTAATTCCTTCGTAGGCTCGCTGGTCGGTGAGGAGTTGGATGAGATTCATCATGTAATCGAGTTAGTTTTGTTAGGGCTTGATCGCTAGTATCCACTATGTTCTAAGATTGATGTTTCCATGACTTTTCCATGCTTAATGCTTGTCACTTTGGGCTCAGGTGCCATGATTTTAGATCTGGACCGTTTATGTTATCACCATTATATCCATGTTCTAGATCCGATCTTGCAAGATATAGTCACCTACTACGTGTTATGATCCGGCAACCCCGGAGTGACAATAATCAGGATCACTCCCGGTGATGACCGCAGTTTGAGGAGTTCATGTATTCACTATGTGTTAATGCTTTGTTCCGGTTCTCTATTGAAAGGAGGCCTTAATATCCCTTAGTTTCCAATATGGACCCCGCTGCCATGGGAGGGTAGGACAAAAGATGTCATGCAAGTTCTTTCCATTAGCATGTATGACTATTTACGGAACACATGGCTATATTATATTGACGAACTGGAGCTAGTGCCATATCGCCCTAGGTTATAACTGTCTCATGATGAATATCATCCAACAAGTCACGGATCCAATGCCTACGAATTTATCCTATATTGTTCATGCTAAGTTACTACTACTATCATCATTGTTACACTTGCTACAAAACTATTGCTATCATTGTTACCGTTACCGCTACTGTTGCTACTATTATCAAAACTATCATATCACTTTTCTACTGATCACGTTGCTGCAGATAATTAATCTCCAGGTGTGGTTGAATTGACAACTCAAATGCTAATACCATTGAATATTCTTTGGCTCCCCTTGTGTCGAATGTATACATTTGGGTTGAATACTCTACCCTCGAAAACTGTTGTGAACCCCTATACTTGTGTGTTATTAGTGGTCCGATGAGTGTTGAGGCTCGCGGCGGGTATCGTTATTTTCTGACCTTCACAGATGATTTGAGCAGATATGGGTATATTTACTTAATGAAACATAAGTCTGAAACATTTGAGAAGTTCAAAGAATTTCAGAGTGAAGTGGAAAATCATCGTAACAAGAAAATAATGTTTCTACAATCTGATCATATTGGAGAATATTTGAGTTACGAGTTTGGACTTCATTTGAAACAATGTGGAATAGTTTTGCAACTCACGCCACCTGGAACACCACAGCGTAATGGTGTGTTCGAACATCGTAACGGTACTTTATTAGATATCACTAGTAGAAAAAGGGTCAAACGTGAAGCACATTAGTGCCAGTTTGAATTTGAGCCGGCACTAATGTGTACATTAGTGCCGGTTCCAACGGCTAGCCGGGCCGCTCTCATTAGTACCGGTTCATGGCGAACCTTTAGCACCGGTTCATGCCATGAACCGGTACTAAAGTGAGTGGTGGCAGGATGTTGTCAGTCCGGGGCCCCTCCAGCACCTTTAGTACCGGGTCGTATCACGAACCGGTACTAAAGGTCGTCCTACATACACCCTTCGTCCACCCGAGCTCGCTCTGTTCTTCCCCTTTCCCCTCTCCTCTCTGTTCTTTCCCCTCTTCCTCTCAAGCTCATCACACATTTTCCCCAAGATTTGAAGGCCCCCATCCATTCAAATGATCACAAAGGTTAGCAACTCTTTCCTTTCATCTCTCATTGCTAGATTAGCTCGTGCAACGCTTTATATAGTGATTGATTTTTGAGTTTATTAATTTGGGAGGAATTATATATATGTGCTAGTATTTGATTTATATGCAATTTGAGGTAAAAAATAACACTTAGTTTTGCATATGTAGGTGTGGTTTACTTAGTACCTTCTAAATCTCCATCGTAACCACCGTCGATCGCTCGCAACGTCCCGTCGCCGGCACCACCTTGTGGTGAGCCTCTTGTTCATGAAGTTTTATATAAAAAATGATGTTTGTGTGATTTGGATATATAGTTACTCGTATAATTATCTTACCATACGTTGTTTGTTATGCATAGTGCCATGGTTTTGATATCCGTCCCCGTCGGCCCTCGTCCGTGTTATGATTCGGATGTGGTATATTCTCTTTTAAAACTATTCATTGCATTTTGTGTTTATGACAAATTATGCCCATCAAGTTGACATAGATATTTGTATGTAGGAGGTAGTTGAACCCGAATTCCAACCGACCCTATTGTCGAGAGGTTAAATTTAGTTGAAAGATAAAACGAGGATTTGAAGGAAAAATTGAAAAGAATTGAGGGGGAGAAGATGGAATTGGAGTTGCATGTTGCCGATGTCGTCGATGATCACAAGATTAAGATGGAGAAAATGCGCTTGAAGATTAGAAAGATTAGAAAATATGCCATTCATAGTGAGGCTTGGTATCATTATGCTGTTGGATCAATTGTTACCTTAGTTGTGATCTTGATCGCATTTGTTGTTGCATTTAAATTCTTTAGCTAGAGAGTTATTTGTTTGTTGCATTGAAGTGTTGTATGCTCTTTATGTATGAACTTTATGTATTGTATTAATTTGATGTTTTCGGTGCTGTGTATTGAAGATGAGCCGGTAATGGATGTGCGATGACAGATTCTCTCCCGAGTTCATTAATGGCATGCGTACTTTTCTGCTTGCGGCTGAGGCAAACAAGTGAGCGGATGGTTTTATGCATTGTCCATGTGCTGGCTGTAAGAATGGTCGCAATTACTCTACGTCAAGAACCATTCACGTCCACCTACTTGAGTCCGGTTTCATGCCCCACTATAATGTTTGGACCAAGCATGGAGAAAGAGGGGTTATGATGGAAGAAAATGAAGAAGAAGAGGATGACGACAGCTATCCTGGCCATGGGTTCCCTGAATACGATGATACAACAATGAGGGAAGAAGCTGAGCCGGTAATGCGGGAAGAAGCTGAGGTGGCAATGCGGGAAGAAGCTGAAGAAGAGGCATCGGATGAGCCCGTTCATGATCTAGGTCGGGCCATTGCCGATGCAAAGAGAAACTGCGCAAGTGATTTGGAGAAGAAGAAGTTGCAGTGCATGTTAGAGGATCACAAAAAATTGTTGTACCCGAATTGCGAAGGTGACAAGAAAAAGCTGGGCACCACACTGGAATTGCTGCAATGGAAGGCAGAGAATGGTGTATCTGACAAGGGATTTGGAAAGTTGCTGGTAATGATAAAGGATATGCTTCCAAAGGACAACGAATTGCCCGAGAGTACGTACCAAGCAAAGAAGGTTGTCTGCCCTCTAGGGTTAGAGGTGCAGAAGATACATGCATGCCCTAATGATTGCATCCTCTACTACCATGAGTACGAGGATTTGAACGCTTGCCCGGTATGCGGTGCATTGCACTATAAGATCAGCCGCGATGACCCTGGTGATGTCGAGGGCGAGCGCCCCAGGAAGAAGATTCCTGCCAAGGTGATGTTGTATGCTCCTATAATACCACAGTTGAAACGTTTGTTCCAAAACAAAGAGCATGCCAAGGCGATGCGATGGCACAGAGAAGACCGTAAGAAAGACGGAAAGTTGAGAGTACCCGCTGACGGGTCGTATTGGAGAAAAATCGAAAGAAAGTACGGGAAGGAGTTTGCAGATGACACAAGGAACGTATGGTTTGGTCTAAGCGCAGATGGCATTAATCCTTTTGGGAAGCAGAGCAGCAACCATAGCACCTGGCCTATGACTCTATGTTTGTATAACCTTCCTCCTTGGTTGTGCATGAAGCGGAAGTTCATTATGATGCCAGTGCTCATCCAAGGCCCTAAGCAACCCGGCAACGACATTGATGTGTACCTAAGGCCATTAGTTGAGTAACTCTTACAACTGTGGAATGGAACAAGTGTACCTACGTGGGATGAGCACATGGGGGAAGAATTTGACCTAAAGGCGTTGCTGTTCGCGACCATCAATGATTGGCCTGCTCTCAGTAACCTTTTAGGACAGAAAAACAAGGGATACCGCGCATGCACGCACAGTTTGGACGATACCGACAGTATATATTTGTCTAATTTTAAGAAGAATGTGTACCTGGGACATCGTCGATTTCTTCTGAGCAGGCATCCCGTAAGAAAGAAAGGCAAGCATTTCTCCGGTGAGGAGGATCATCGGACGAAGCCTCGCCATCATACTGGTGCTGATGTACATGATATGGTCAAGGATTTGAAGGTGGTCTTTGGAAAGGGTCCTGGTGGAAAACCTGTTCCGAAAGACGCTGACGGACGCACACCTATGTGGAAGAAGAAATCTATATTTTGGGACCTGCCCTATTGGAAAGACCTAGAGGTCCGCTCCGCAATCAACGTGATGCACGTGACGAAGAATATTTGTGTGACCCTGCTTGGCTTCTTGGGCATGTATGGGAAGACAAAAGATACACCTGAAGCACGGGAGGACCAGCAACGTATGCACAGAAAAGACGGCATACATCAGGGTCATGCAAGCTACGCTCTTACCAAAGAAGAGAAGGAAATATTCTTTGAATGCCTGATTAGTATTAAGGTACCGTCTGGTTTCTCGTCGAATATAAAGGGAATAATAAACATGGCAGAGAAAATGTTCCAGAACCTAAAGTCTCATGACTGCCACGTGATTATGACGCAACTGCTTCCGGTTGCATTGAGGGGGCTTCTACCGGAAAACGTTCGATTAGCCATTGTGAAGGTATGTGCATTTCTCAATGCAATCTCTCATAAGGTAATCGATCCAGAAATCATACCAAGGTTAGAGAATGATTTGGTGCAATGTCTTGTCAGTATCGAGTTGGTGTTCCCACCATCCTTCTTCAACATCATGACGCACGTCCTAGTTCACCTATGCGAAGAGATTAACGTTTTGGGTCCTGTATTTCTACACAATATGTTCCCCTTTGAGAGGTTCATGGGAGTCTTAAAGAAATATGTTCATAACCGTGCTAGGCCAGAAGGAAGCATCTCCAAGGGCCATGAAAATGAGGAGGTCATTGAGTTTTGTATTGACTTTATTCCTGACCTTAAGCCGATTGGTGTTCCTGAATCGCGGCATAAGGGCGGACTGGATGGAAAAGGCACGCTAGGAGGGGAACAAATAATATGTATGGACGAACATTCTCTCACTGAAGCACACTACACAGTTCTACAGAATTCCGCCTTGGTGGCTCCGTATATGGATGAACACAAGAATTTGCTACGCTCCAAACACCCAGAGCGGTCTTATGACTGGATTACACATGAACAAAACAGGAGTTTCACCAGCTGGTTGCAGACACGTACCATGCATGACACCTCTATTGAAGATGACTTGTACTTGCTGTCCCAGTTACCATCTTCGAATATAATGACTTTCAAAGGGTACAAGATAAATGGTAATACATTTTACATGATCGCCCAAGATAAGAAGAGCACCAACCAAAATAGTGCTGTCCACTTCGATGCAGAAACCAAGACAGGAAAGGAAACATATTATGGTTATATACAGGACATATGGGAACTTGACTATCGACATGGTTTGAAGGTCCCTTTGTTTCGGTGCAAATGGGTCAATATGACACGAGGCGGGGTAACGGAAGACCCGCAGTATGGAATGACAACAGTGGATCTCAACAATCTTGCGTATGCAGACGAACCATTCGTCCTAGCCAATGATGTGGCACAGGTTTTCTATGTGAAGGACATGTCTACCAAGCCAAGAAAAAGAAAAGATAAGGAAGCGAATGCATCGTACGATGAGCCAAAGCGGCACATAGTTCTTTCTGGGAAGAGAAACATCGTGGGAGTGGATGACAAGACAGACATGTCAGAAGATTATGAAAAGTTTGATGAAATTGCTCCATTCACAGTGAATATTGACCCGAGCATCCCGTTAAATGATGAAGATTTTCCATGGTTACGGCGCAAAGGGACACACGCGAAGAAAAAGTTTCGCACCCAAAGATCTGGGATGTGATCGGCTTCACTATCATCACTTTCTTCTGTGTTTCACACCCAGGAGGGAATCTCTGTAATATTTAGGGTAGTTATGTGTTTTGGCATTTGAAACGCGAAGAAATTTTATGTGCAAACAAATTCTTTCATGCCTTTACTGATTTTTTAAGCTAAATGGCCCTGAAATTGAAAAGCATTTAAATGAACTCAGAAAAGGTTGAAAGTTGGCATGGTATCATAATTTCACCCACATAGCATGTGCAAAAAAGTAGAGAGGGTTACCGCAAAAACTGGATGCACTTCGTGTACTAAATGGACAATCTCTTTCGAAGTATCAGGGTTTCGAACGAAAACTCATCCGTTACAAAAGGCATTTCATTTTTTTAAATAACCTAAGCATTACCAAATTGAATATAATGATAAAACACACTAATATTAAACATAAGAAAAAAGAATCACTGAAAAATTATTCTCAAAGTTAAGTTATTCACAAACTAGTGATTCACACAAATTTCAAATAAATCAAAATTTAAACTATTCAAATTTGTAAACTACCGGTACTAACAGAAAGTTTGTAATTTTTTGTATCTAAAGCAAAAATATTCACAAAGAAACTCTAAATACAGCAAAAAAACAACTCAAACAAAAATAAATAAAGCAAAAGAATAAGAAAAAAGCCCACCTACTGCGCCACAGCGGCATGCATACGACTAGAAACCCAACCAGTTGTTGGGCCAGGATGCAGGCCCGCAAAGGCCCAGTAGGCCCACAGGGCAGCACAGAACATTTAGGCCGAGTAGGCCTGCTTTGGAGAGGAGCTCGAGGGAGCTACCGCACTGGGGCTTATAAACCAGTGCGGACGCCCCTTGGCTAGCGAGGTGGGACTAAACATTTCGCACCGCACCTGCGCCAGCGCACACCCTTTAGTGCCGGCTGGTAGCACGAACCGGTACTAAAGGAGGGGCCTTTAGTACCGGTTGGTGGCTCCAACCGGTACTAAAGGTCCATCCTATATAACTAAACACTTCAAAAATTTTAGTTTCTCCTCTGATTCTTCTCCTCTGCCCCGTCGCCCGCCGCACCCGTCTCCATAACCCTCGTCGCCGCCCCCATCCCCGTCGTCGCCGCCCCGTCGTCCCCGTCCCCGTCGTCCCCATCGTCACTGTCACACCGTCCTGGCCCGTCCCGCGTCGTCCCCATCCCCGTCATCACCGCCTCGTCCCCGTCGTAGCCACGCGCCCCGGCCCGGCCCAGTCGTCGTCGCCCCGTCCCTGTCCCCATCTTCGCCATCCCCGTCGTCGTCGCGCCCGTCGCCGTCCCCGTCGCCGCCCCGCGTCGCCTCTCGCCTCGCCGGCGAGCACACACACACATAGCATTGTTAGAAATTTTTCTTTTTTTAGTTATAGAAATAGTTAGTTATATAGCATTGTTAGAAATGTTATAGAAATGTTAGAATTGTTAGAAATTTTTCTGTTTTTAGTTATAAAATAGTTAGAATTGTTAGAAATTTTTCTGTTTTTTAGTTATAGAAATAGTTATAAAAAAGTTAGAAATTTTTCTTTTTTATAGTTATAGAAATATTAGAAATGTTATACAAATGTTAGTTATATATATAGAAATGTTATAATTTTTTTCTATTTTTTAGTTATAGAAATATTTGAAATGTTATAGAAATGTTAGTTATATAGCATTGTTAGAAATGTTATAGCAATGTTAGTTATATAGAAATGTTAGTTATATAGAAATGTTAGAAATTTTAGTTATCAAAATCCAATCATTAAAAAAATGTTACTTTTTGCGGGCATATAGCTAGTATTTGTTCTCGACGATGCCCGGCCCGCATCCTCACCGTCGACCCGTCCGCGACGACGTCCGGCTGACCCCTGTCCCGGAGTGGGCTCCGCCGCGCTGGCATTGGGAGGTGTTGCCTGGAGGGGCGCGCCGCTTGATGAGGAACCTGGCCCCGGGTCCCGTCGTCGACCCTGATCTCGTTTGGTGGCGTTCACGTGGGCCATTTTCGATGCGGAGGGAGCCGGCCCCGCCGGAGGTGGTACGTCGTCGTGTCAGGGAGGAGGACGAGCACGTCCATCGCTACATGGTTGCGTTAGAGGGCGGCAGGTTCTCCAATACCTGGCAGTTTCTTTAGGGATCTCACTTCACCTATGATCCTGTGAGGGTTCCTTCTCTTTGGGTGTCCACCGCCCGTGCCGCAGGAACCGCGAGTGTCCTAGATTCTTCTGTAGTATTCGATCTTTATTAGCTACCTAGACAGTAATGTACTCGATATATAATATTTGAGACGATGTATTCGAGATTATATATTATTCGAGACGATGTATTCGAGATTATATCTATTATTCGAGACGATGTATTCGAGATTATATCTATTATTCGAGACGATGTATTCGAGATTATATCTATTATTCGAGACGACGTATTCAAGATTATATTCGATGATGCTTATTATGTACTATGATTGATTCAGTTTTTCCTTATTAATTGATTGCATCCATGCATTGTAATTTGAATATATTTCTTTTGGATTAGTTAAACAAAACCTATGGTGGACAATACCGGCAGAGAGGGAGAAGAGGCCCTCTTCAATATCATACCCAATCCTCGCGGGCCAGATGATGATCAGAATGAAGAAGATTATGACAGCTCCGAATATCTAAACAACGCCGGGGAGGGTGATATGATATTCGATCGCGACGACCGAATTGATGAAGTCGTGAACTATGAACATGACGAAGAAAATGTTGATCTTGAAACAACAAAGACCGGCGAGGTATATATATTTATATAAGCATGCATCTGGTGATCATCACATGTTTTAAATGACTTGAAGATATATTAACGAATCGATCTTTCTTCTTTCAGCCATCTGGATCGAGCAAATCTTCAGGCAACAAGACGAAACGAGGCCCGAACAAAAAGTTGAAGGAGGGCGTAAAGTACAATATCGAGGCAATCAGGCCTAATGGCGAACCATTCGCGCCTAAGAAGATTGCGGACAAGTTCGTTCGTCAGTGCGGAGTTCTTGTGAAGGACCAACTCCCGATCTCCCTTCAAGAATGGAGAGAGCCATCAAAGCCACGTCCAGGAGTTACTTTTGTCGACGGTAGACAAAAACAGTTGCTTTGGGAAACGCTCATGGAACATTTCACCCTACCAGATCATTTCACAAAAGCATATGTGGAGAAAGTCAAGGACGCTGCTCTTAGGAAGATGGCGGTTGCATTCAAGAACCACAAGATTCGTGAATGGGCCAAGTATGTCAATGGAGGAAGGAAGACTCCAGTATTCGAGGGAACACTAGAGAACCAAAGTGCTCATTGGGACGATTTCGTGAAATTCAAGGATTCGGAATTATCTAAGGAACGGTCGAGAATAAATAAGGCCAATGCCGCAAAAAAGGATAAGTTCCATAAGCTGGGGCCAGGTGGCTATGCGGTGGGAATGCCTAAGTGGGATAAGTCTGAGAAAGAGATGCTGGATGCAGGTGTCACTCCAAAAACATTGAGCTGGCCCCCCAGGTGCAGGACTTGGTTCTATGCGCATGGGGGGGAGTTGGACCCGAAGACAGGCAAAGTTTCCAAGAAGGCATGTCTGGACGGAACCGAAGATGAGCTACTTGTTGCAATAGACGAGGCTCGATCCGGGTTGTTCGAGCCCAACAGAGAGAACGACGAGCTTACGCGTGCCCTGGGAAATCCTGAACACCCAGGAAGAACACGAGGCATGGGCACTATTCCGTGGTATGAGGGGTTTTCGGACTGGAACGCCGACTACAGAACCCGTGCGAGAAAGAAGATTGCGGAGGATAAGAAGAGGAAGATGGAGGAGGAGCAGAGGAAGCTAGACTATGAACGCCTTCAAGGCCTAGAATCAGCGCACGCGGACTTGGCAATCAAATTCCAGCGGCAGCAGGAGCAGATCGACTCACTTAGCCAGCAAAGGGGGTCTCAGCAGCTAGCGGATGATCCACCAATGGATAGCACCGTCCTATCCATGCCGAGAAGCAGCATGGGTTCCACCCCGGGCGACGCATTGCTGGATAGCTACCCAATGGATGACATCATGAAGAACACTAACTGCGAGCTACACTTCAAAATGAAGAACATATCCATGAAGGTGGCGGACGCACTTGCTTTTACAAATCCCGCCGAGGCAACCTTCCATTGCAACCCGATTCCAGCGGGCTATGCTCGTGTCTTGGTTGATGAGGTGGTGGACCATTATTTGGGGCTAGAGCTTGACATTCCTAGAGGTGACGATGAGCACACACTAGGAGAGGCCAACCATCGTATCATCCTATGGAGAAAGGATTGCATCATCTTTCGAAGGCCACCGACACCGCGTCATCCGACTCCTCGTCGGAGTCCGCCACCGAGTCAGCAGACTCCCGCTCCTCCAAGTCCACCGGGCTAGGCGATGTGGTAATAACCGAGGAGCATATTGCGCAGGCTGAATCGATCGGGATCACTGTTGGACAACTCCTTGATATCGAGCCCATGTCTCTGACTAGAGAGGAGGAAATAAAACAGAAATATGCCCGGGGCCAACCTTTGGTCGAGCCAGAGGAGGTCAATAAGCTCCCAACGAGAATGTATGCATTGCATCAATGGTACATGGACATTACCAAGATTTCCAATCGAGAGTCCCTCATGGTGAATGTCAACGAGGAGCATTACTACCATAAGAAAGTTGTGACCATTGAGTATTCAGAACTTTTTCAGCTATACAATAAAGACGCACTCGACAAATCTATCGTCAGTTGCTATTGTCTGTAAATGATTTCTTTCTGTAATTTAAGTCTCAAGCTAGCTGATCATTTTGATCAATCATTACCCGTAATTATCCTCACTATATTATTTTCTGTGGTATTATGCAGGATGAAGATTTATGAAATGAAAAAAGGTGGACGCTATGGCATTGGGTTCGTTGACCCAAATACCATTAATGAATACACGTGGAAAATAGATCCATATCACGCAAAATGTGTAGAGGAAAGCATGCTACAGTTCTTCAAGGAACTCAAATAAAGTGAAGATATACTACTTCCTTACAACTTCCAGTGAGTCACACTGTCTTGTACTACAAATTCTGTTTTTCCCTACTAGCTATAGCTACATGTTTTTGCTTACATATATATGCCCGCTTAATTAAGACATGCAAACGTATGTGCATGCAGATTTCACTGGATCTTGTTAATCATTAAAGTTGATGAAGGAACATTTGAAGTACTAGACTCACTACTTAAGAAAGCAAGTGACTACAGCATCGCGAAGGGGATAGTCAACGAGTAATTTCAATCATTATGAACTATATCTCGGCCTATTTAATTAGTTCGTCATTTCCTGATAACAACTATTTAATAACCCATTTATTCATTTTCTTTGTCGGCGGGCATAGCTTGGGTAAAGTTCATCAGGGTCACTTCAGGCCCATGGAAACAAAGTCTGAAATGGTATTGACCCAAGGTAAGTAATTAAGTAGTACTAGCTAGCTGCCATCTCTTTAATTATCATGCTTGATTAATTATTATCTTATCAAAATTCCATTCTCGTAAAGGCCCCGAAGCAGGCGCCGGGGAATGATCTATGTGCATACTACGTTTGCGAGAACATTCGCATGATGGCGTCCGAAAGGAGCAAATCTCAAAGACAGGAGTGGGTACGATATCGATTGTCAGAACACTATTCACAATTTTTACACCATTATCAATATCTAGTCACACAACTAATACACATGCATATTGATCTCCTTCTTAACAGTTCAAAGAGGTGCGGGACAAGCTCCTAGCACAGGACCGCATAGAAGCAATTCAAGAGGAAATAGCAGGATTTTTGCTCGACCAGATCATAGATGCCAAAGGAGAATACTATTACCCGCTACCGCCCCCATGAACCACTTCCAATTGTTATCGTGCTCCGAAGGCACCAATTAGCTAGGCTACTGCCACTGGCTCCGAAGGCACCAATTAGGAGAAATTGTATATATATATACATGTGTGTATATATGTGTGAATTAATTAATGGTGGTTGTGAGACATTCGATGATATATATATATATATATATATATATATTATGATCGGTTCTACTAGAAATTCTATTTATATATATGCATAACGTGTACAATATGTAGTATCGTAAAATACTAGCAAAAGAAAAAGAATTAAATGGAAAACACAAAATTAAATGAAAAAGAAATCATAAACCCAAACCCCCCCCCAACATTTTAATACCGGTTGGTGACACCAACCGGTACTAAAGGGCTCCCTGCCCCCGAAGCTGGCTCGTGCCACATGGTTGCCCTTTAGCACCAGTTCATGCTGAACCGGTACTAAAGGGGGGGGGGCTTTAGTGCCTACATTTTAGCGCCGGTTACCAAACCGGCACTAAAGGGCCTTATGAACCGGTGCTATTGCCCGGTTCTGCACTAGTGTATGGTGCGATCTACGATGTTTCTTACTGATTTACCGCTATCGTTTTGGGGTTATGCTTTAGAGACGGCTACATTCACATTAAATAGGGCACCATCTAAATCCGTTGAGACGACACCATATGAACCGTGGCTTAGCAAGGAACCTAAGCTGTTGTTTCTTAAAGTTTGGGGCTATAAAAAAACTTCAACCTGATAAGCTTGAACCCAAATCGGAGAAATGTGTCTTTATAGGATACCCAAAGGAGACTGTTGGGTACACCTTCTATCACAGATCCGAAGGCAAGATATTTGTTGCTAAGAATGGATCCTTTCTAGAGAAGGAGTTTCTCTCGAAAGCAGTGAGTGGGAGGAAAGTACAACTTGATGAGGTAATTGTACCTTCTCCGGAATTGGAAAGTAGTTCATCACAGAAATCATTTCCAATGATTCCTACACCAATCAGTGAGGAAGCTAATGATGAGGATCATCAAACTTCAGATCAGTTACTACCGAACCTTGTAGGTCAACCAGAGCGGTACGATAATCCTATTCTGGAAGTCATGTTACTAGACTAGGACGAACCTACAAACTATGAGGAAGCGATGATGAGCCCAGATTTCGCGAAATGGCTTGAGGCCATGAAATCTGAGATTGGATCCATGTATGAGAACAAAGTGTGGACTTTGGTTGAATTTCCCAATGATCGGCAGGCCATAGAGAATAAATGGATTTTCAAAAAGAAGACTGACGCTGACGGTAATGTTATTGTCTACAAAGCTCGACTTGTTGCTAAAGGTTTTTGACAAGTTCAAGGAGTTGACTACGATGAGACCTTCTCACCCCTAGCGATGCTTAAGTCTGTCCGAATCATGTTAGAAATTGCCGCATTTTATGATTATGAAATTTGCACTACTGAAGGATGCTGCTAACGCGACACTACGATCAGACTCCCTTCGACTAAACTGTGTGCAATGCAATAATCGCAAACGGTGCTGTAAAAAACCCGTCAAAAAGCTGCAAAACGTTTGCGATGACGGATGCATCAAACACGTACAGATTTTAGTTGCGTGTACGATGCAGGGCATATGGTTCAGTTCAATTAATGGTTTGCGATGAGGAGGAACAAAAGAAACGGGCAGCCAGGTGAAGGTGTGTGTGATATACAATATACGATTCACTCGGATGAACTGTTTGTGATTAGGTAACGCAAAAGAAACATGCAACCAGATGAAGGTGTGTGCGATGTATAGCATACGGTTCAATCAGATGAACTTTTTGTGATTAGGCAAGACAAAAGAAACGGTCAGCTAGATCAAGGTGTGTGCGATATACGACATGCAGTTCACTCAACCTTGTCGTCAGTGTGTGACCTCTGTGGCAATCGTTCGCTCCCCACAAGCCTCTTCCTGTACCGTGGCAACCGTCCACCGCCTCTTCGCCTTTCCCTCTCAATTTGGAACTGTTGTCGCATGCTCTTCCTCCCTCCATTTGCCTTCACCCTTCCTTCTGCCATTGTTCGATCATCTTCTCCATGGAGGGAACAGGCCAGAAACGACCCCGTTATTGTTGCCCCAATCTGAAAGATGACGTGGTGGAGGAACTCATTGATCGGTCCGACGTCATCACCTCAGCTAGCATGGAAGGTTCGTTCAAGACCATTATCGACTCAACTAATAGAATCATTACAAGCAACCCAAAGGTCCAGGAGCGGTTTGATCTCCCCTATCTTCTTCGACGTGACACTGCTGACTGGAGCGGGGACGACGGAAGGCCTGCCTTGTGCAAGTTGATGCCGATTGATAATGATACGTGTGATGTTAAGATGCCATCGCTTGAGGGCAAGGCTTGGGCAGGCGCAAAAGAAGATTGGGTTGTTTATATTGGGTACAACTGCGAGCGGGAACTTGTGAATGTGTACACTCGTCACCGGATTCCACTTCCAAAAATCTCAGACTGCCTAGAGGTTGAGCACATGGGTCATGCAAAACAACCGTTTGCGTTGACGGGATGCACAAATCATGCACTGCGAGGGAAGACCATAGCTCTCACTTTGCATACGGGTGTTCTATCTAAAACGTTTGCGATCAAGAGCTGTAGAAATCCTGCTCGGCACATTTTCCCTTGGCTTCCTGGGAAGCTGTCGGTTTGCATATGGGTATTCTTACTAAAACGTTTGGGATAAGTGTTTTATATTTAAATACCATTGATGTTTTTTCATAAGAAAATCGTTTGATAAGTCTATACATTAAGAGAGAAAACGCAGTTTGCCCAAACCATATCTTTCATTAAGTCACAGTGCGAATTTATATTCATATGATCGAGAATTCGAGATACGGTATTAAACCCCAAAAGAACTATATCCGGTTGTGGCGGAGGCGGCGTGCCACGCTGTAGTTGTCGTTGTCATCCTCCGGGACACAGTTGTTGAAGTCTTCAAGGCAGCACAAAATGTTCTTCACTTGTAAATCAAACATCATGTCGTCGCGTGATTGTCAGAGTAATGGGCCACGGTAGCCTAACCCGAGGCCCCGAGCCTCTCAAAACATCGGGGCCGGCTGTGCCCCTCAAGACGGCAAGATGAAGCACCACCTTCTGGTGGCCGGCTGGCAGAATGGCCGACTGACAGAAGACGACCATGCTCAGGAAGGCGACTCCAAGACGGGCCGACTCCTAGCAAGCAGCCTCTAGAGAGGCCGGCTCCTAGCAGTCGGCCCATGGCGCCCTCAAAGTCTGCGCCCCCATTAAGAAGACAAGACAGGGTACGGCTACAGTGCGAGCCTTCCCCCCCAAATCCAGGGACGGGCGTGGCCACAGTGCTCCATACAGGCGGAGATCTCCGCATGACGCGACACTGTTGCCTCTCCCCCCACACGTCACACCTGACAGGCGGAGTCCTGTTCCCATGAAGGCTTGTCAGGTACGACTTGTAGACGGTGGGCCCTACCTGGCAGCCAGAGCCCTGAAGTCGGAGGAGGCTGGGGCACCAGGACCCCGGAGGAGCCGGCTACCAGCAGGCGGCCAATCCCTCCCTTGGGCCCCACGCCCCATCAACCAGATGAGACATGGAGTGGCGGCAGTGATCGCCCACCAGGCTGCGGGACTGTAGCCACGCCTCCCCGACCAAGCATGTTTCATTGGTGTTACGTCTACAGTGATCAAAAGCCGGTATGACCCGCAAGCAGCGGGAGAGGCTTGTTTGCTCCATACCAGGCCAGGCGGCGGGCCCCAGCTATCGGCCAAGAAGCCGGCGACCAGAGAGAATGACGATCGGGCCCTACGCCCGGCCAAATTACCATTGTACCCCTGGGTGGGTAGGCCTATATAAACCCCCCAGGGCACCCATGCAAAGAGTTCGACCCTGTAGGGACTAGACTCATACCTAGAGGAGGAAAGAGCGTGCCTGCCTTCTTCCACCTCTAGCAAACAGCTCGAGGAGTACCATTGTACCACTTACACACTAGTGATCATGCGGAGACCCCGCATAGCAGGACTAGGGGTGTTATCTCCTAGGAGAGCCCTGAACCTGGTTAAAGTGCGCCGTCGTTCGTGTCTACGCCTCATCCCGCTTCCAGGCACCGGCGATGTTCTACTCGCTCCCACAATGATAAGCCATCCTTCGGCATATGTTGCACCCAACCCCCGACATTTGGCGCCCACCATGGGGCGAGGTGCACCGTCTCCCGGAGACCTGTTCTGGACGGGAACCCTGTTCCTTCCTGGCGAGCGCAGCCAGCCCGGCACACCGGACGGCGTCTGCGCCGAGGCGCTACACGGTGCGGAGATCAAATGTGCAGCGAGCTGCCTCGCCGATCTTGTTGGCGAGATTTGCCTCTCCGACGAGCCCGCGTCCAACGAGGGCACCAACGGCCTCGAAGGCCGCCTCGTGGGCCTCCTCGATCAGCTCCATGTCGCCAGCGAGCCTGCTGCTGACTTGGAGTCGGTTGGCAACACCGACTCGATGTTGGTCGACTCCGACACGGCTTCGCTCGACACGTTCCCCTCCAATGTGGTGGTCTATGATGAGCCGCTTCCTCGCGCGGACTGCGATGGCAGCACCGTCACGAAGGTGCTCGTGATCAGCCACAGTGAGCACTCTAGCGGGGGTGGTCAGGACTCGTTGCAGACGGCAATGCAAGACTTGGTTGCGCAAATCCCGGAAGACGTCGACGCCGAGACGCTGGAAGTGCGCCGCGTCCAGCTCGTTGAGAGCACCAGCCGGCTGGCCAACATGAGACGCCTTTCGGAGGCCTACTAGCGGGAGATGGACCGTGCTGTAGGCGGCACTCCGGCTCATGGTGGGCCTAGCCGCGTTGGCCCGATCAGGTAGCGTGGTGCGGCCGTCGCCAACATGTTCGGGATAGACCGTCCTGTCTATGACATGCCTGCAGAGAACATACGAGCTGCCCAGGCGGCAGCAGGACGAGCTAGACAAGCTCAAGGGCGACGAGCATCGCCACATGACGGAGCGAGTTCAGCAGCTGCTGGACGCGGCTGCTGAGCAACAAGATGCCGGGTGCCGCACTGAAGCGCCCACCCGGCAAAATGAAGACCCACCACCTCGCCGAGACCAAGGCGCGACATCCCGGACGCTGACTGGTGGCGTCCACGATATAAGAGACAAGGAGCCGGTAGCCAGCCACAGCCGAACTCACGTCACCATCGAGCGCAACCAAGACGGCAGCCCAAGAGCAGTGCGACGGCGAGACGACTGCTTGCCGCCTCCTCCCCGCGGGGAGAGGCGCATCTCCCCACCGCCTGTTGACCACCCGTCACTCGGCGACCGCCTTGGCCGCCGAGAAGGAATCAGAGAAAACGATGCTTGCCATCGGATCGACCGCCTTA
Organism: Triticum dicoccoides; assembly: GCF_002162155.2. Taxonomy (NCBI): domain Eukaryota; kingdom Viridiplantae; phylum Streptophyta; class Magnoliopsida; order Poales; family Poaceae; genus Triticum; species Triticum dicoccoides. The sequence continues at coordinate 506,648,914 of NC_041384.1, read as the reverse complement.
ATCGGTCCCTGGCGCTAGAAGAGAAAGACGAGCTGGGTCCACCTTGTTTTGGCCCCCGCATCCGAGATGAGCCCTTTCCCAAAGGGTTCACTCTCCCAAGAGATACCCCCAAGTACACCGGCTCCGTGAAGCCATAGGACTGGCTGGTCGACTACTCCACAACCGTCAGCATCGCCAACGGCAACAAGCGTGTCGCCATGAAGTATGTCCCCCTCATGCTCCAGGGCATGACCCAGACATGGCTGAACAGCCTGAAGCCCCACAGCGTCAACAACTGGATTGACTTTACAGAAGCATTCATCCGCAACTTCACCAGCACGTACAAGCGGCCGCCCAAGCCTCGCCTGCTCTCTCTATGCGTCCAAAGGCCCCAATGAGTCGACGCGCGACTATCTCACACGCTGGGCCGAGCTGCGAAACTCTTGCGAGGGCGTGCATGAGGTGTAGGCCATCGAGTACTTCACTGCAGGGTGCCGAGAGCGCACCCTCCTCAAGCACCGGCTCCTCTGCGATGAGCTAGCGACCCTTGACGAGCTGCTAATCATAGCAGACAAGTACGCCACAGCCGTCTCCTCCATGAAGGTGGAAATTCAAGTCAACGCGTTTAGCAAGGTGCCCCCCAAGCCCGTCGGACCCCGACTAACGACGCCAGTCGGCGGCATCAACCGAACGACAACAAGCGCAAGGTCGCACAGCCGGCTTCCACAAGCCGACAGGTGGCGGCAGTTGAAGATCGACAACCAAAAGAATAGCCTCATCCCAAGCGTCAGAAGGGCTACAAGCCTAACTGGCTGCCTGCTTTCTCGTATGAACAGACTCTTGATGCTCCCTGCAAGTTCCACAACGGTGCAAAGCCATCCAATCACACCACTCGGAAGTGCCATTGGCTCACCATGATTGCCAAGGGTGATGGACTCCAGCCTGCTCCCCCTGTCGGCCCGCCGCCTCCTCCCCCGCAGCAGCCGGTGGCTCGGCCAGTCGGCGCCGCGCAAGATGATTATCCCGAAGAGAAAGGGGCCTACATAGTGTTCACCAGCGTGGCCGACGATAGGTACAGCAAGCGGCAGCAGCGGTTGGAGGTGAATGCAGTAGCATCAGAGACCCCCCGAGTTCATGCATTGGTCAGAGAAACCCATTTGCTGGAGCAGAGCTGACCACCCGAAAGTGATGCCAAGCCCTGGCTCCTATGCCTTGGTGTTGGACGCCACGTTTGCTACAGAGAGGCGGGCTACCCGTTTTTCTCGAGTCTTGATAGATGGCGGCAGTAGCATCAACATTCTGTACAAGGATACCATGGAGAAATTGGGAATCAAGCACAGACACCTTCAGCCCAGTCGGACTGTTTTCCATGGCATAGTTCCTGGCCTTTCCTGCTCACCAATCGGCAAGACTCAGATAGACGTTCTCTTCGGGGACAAAACTCATTTCCGTCAAGAGCCAGTCTGGTTTGAGGTGGTGGACCTTGAGAGCCCTTATAACCAACTGCTTGGGCGGCCTGCCTTGGCCAAGTTCATGGCGGTCCGCCACTATGCTTACCTAAAGATGAAGATGCCAAGCTCTAAGGGAATCCTGACCGTAGAAGGAGACTACAAGAAGTCGTCCGCCTGTGCGGCGGAGAGCAGCTGGTTAGCCGAGTCCCTCCTGATCATAGTAGAGAAACGGCTCCTTAACCGGGTTGTGGCAATGGCAGGCAAGCAGCCGGAAATTTCACCCGACCCCAAGGAGTCGGAAGCAGAGGGCTCGTTCAAGCCAGCCAAAGAAACAAAGAAGATACCTTTGGACCCGGAGAACTCGGAGAGGTATGCTGTCATTGGCGCAAACCTTGACAGTAAATAGGAAGGCGAGCTCGTCTATTTACTCTGTGAGAATCAGGACATCTTCGCATGGTCCCCCAAAGACATGCCAGGTGTACCGACGGAATTTGCCGAGCACAAGTTACACATTCAATCTGATGCCAAGCCAGTCTGGCAGCCCTTGCGCCGCCTATCAGAAGAGAAAAGAAGAGTTGTTGGAGAAGAGATAGCCCGGCTCCTGGCAGCCGGCTTCATCATGGAGGTGTTCTTTCCAGAATGGTTAGCCAATCCAGTCCTAGTGCCGAAGAAGAACAAGTAGTGGCGCATGTGCATTGATTATACCAGCCTCAACAAAGCATGCCCCAAAGATCCATTTGCTCTGCCCAAAATCGATCAAGTGATCGACTCCACAGCCGGATGCGAGCTGTTGAGTTTTTTGGATGCATGCTCTGGGTATCACCAGATCAAGCTGGACCCGGCCGACAGGATGAAGACCGCCTTCATCATGCCATTTGGAGCCTTCTGCTACCTGACCATGACGTTCGGCTTAAGAAATGTCGGCGCCACCTTTCAGCGTTGCATGCAGAAGTGTCTCCTCAAACAACTCGGCAGAAACGCTCATGTCTATGTAGACGATGTGGTGGTGAAGATAGAGAAGCGTGGGATACTACTGGAGGATCTCAGGGAGACTTTCGAGAACCTGCACCGATTTCAGATCAAGCTCAACCCGGAGAAGTGTGTCTTTGGGGTACCAACCGGCCAGCTTCTTGGTTTTCTGGTCTTAGAGCACGGCATAGAATGCAACCCTGTGAAGATCAAAGCCATCGAAAGGATGGAAATACCCACCGAACTGCTGGATGTGCAAAAATTTACCGGCTGCTTGGCATCTATTAGCCGTTTCGTCAGTCGGCTGGACAAGAAGGCTCTTCCCCTGTACCAGCTCATGAAGAAGACCACCTTTTTCGAGTGGAATGACAAGGAGGACGAAGCTTTTCTCCAGCTCAAGAAGAAGTTGACCACCCCGCCTGTCTTAGCGGCCCCAACTCCTAAGGAACCAATGCTCCTCTACATTGCCGCTACCAGTTGGGTGGTTAGTATAGTCATAGTGGTGGAACAAAAAGAAGAAGGCAAATCCCTACCAATCCACAGGCCGGTGTATTACCTAAGCGAAGTATTGTCCGCCTCCAAGCAAAACTACCCCCACTATCAGAAAATGTGTTATGGCGTGCACTTTGTTGCCAAGAGACTGAAGCCATACTTCCAAGAGCACCCAATCACTGTGGTCTGCACAGCTCCGCTTGGTAAGATTATTGGAAGTCGAGATGCCTCGGGCCGAGTGGCCAAGTGGGCCATAGATTTGGCCCCTACACCATCTACTACCAGCCTCGCACCGCCATCAAGTCACAAGCACTGGCCGACTTCCTCGTTGACTGGGCCGAAACCCAGTACTTGCCGCCAGCGCCAGATTCCACCCATTGACGGATGCATTTTGATGGTTCAAAAATGCACACCGGTTTCGGAGCCGGCGTCATTCTCACCTCCCCCAAGGGCGACAAGCTCAGATATGCGCTGCAAATTCACTTTGCCGCCTCCAACAATGTTGCTGAATATGAAGCACTCATTCACGGGCTCCGACTTGCCAAAGAACTCAGAATTCGCCGGATCCTATGTTACGGAGACTCCGATTTGGTGGTCCGGCAGTCATCAGGCGACTGGGACGCCAAGGATGCAAATATGGCCAGATACCATTTTCTTGTACAGCAACTCAGTGGATACTTCGAAGGGTGCGAGTTCCTTCATGTGCCAAGAAATGACAATGAGCAAGCCGACGCCTTGGCATGAATCGGCTCCACCCGGGAATCAATACCAACCGGTGTTGCCTTGCAACGACTCCTCAAGCCGTCCGTCAAGCCATCTATCGGCGTTCTGGGAACGGGGGTCCCCAGACTTGCCTGCCTGCGGCCTGCGGCGTGGCTCAAGTGGGGGCCCAGCGCGGCCCATCTTCATCAGCTCAAGCTCAAGACCCTCGCGAGGGGCCAAGGCTCACGGGGCGGACGACTGGAAGCTTCCTCAGAGGCAGCCTCATCAGGCAGGCTTATGAGGAGGCGGAGAGATCAAGGCAGGGGTACCTCATGAGTAGCCAGTGACGCAAGCCATGACGATCGAGACCAGGAGGGCGCCAGGCGGGCGCCGGCCTGCGCAGTGTCCTTGTTTCCCCTTTGGTGCAAAGGGGGCAAGCACAGGCCAAGGCATTGGGCAAAGGTTACCATTCCGGTGCAACTAGACCAAGACCAGTAAAGCGGCAGGACGGAGGTCATCATGGAGCCCAAGACGGCGTAATCACTAGTGCTTTTGGCAGTCGAAGACCACCTTTGGTCAGGATAACTTGTACTAGATGTTCCCCTTCAAAATGGCCAATTGTTGGCGCCCTTCCCGCTCATTATTTGGGGAGAGGCCCAGGGCCTCTACAAATAGAGCTAGCCACCACGAAGGACGAGGAGAGAGACATCCAGAGATCTGATTGAGCCCTAGTAGAGAGAGAGAGAGAGAGAGAGAGAGAGAGAGAGGCAACTGAACTCACCCAAACAGTTCATCGCACCAACTCAAGAACACCTCTCGCGAGGCTGTTCTTCCCTTGTACTGTTCATCATCAGCCCCTGAGGCAATCCACCACACCACACACTGGAGTAGGGTATTACACCACAACGGTGGCCCGAACTAGTATAAACCTCGTGTCGCTTGTGTTGTTTGTTGTTTCCAGCTTAGATCACGCGAGGAGATTAGACGTAGATCGGTAGGCGAGAGATCTCCGCGCGCAACCCAGTGTTCGAACCTCAAGGGTCTGCCGGGTAGGGGTGCGCCGGAATCTTTCTTTCGCTGTTCGCATGCGATCTTCCATCGTGTCCATGGCTGACGCTCGCCGGGCTCGCTCTGAGCGCCGGGCTGCTCTCGCCACCCGCGTCGTCCAGACGGCACCCGTCAGCAGACGCCCTCGTCGTTCCCCGTCGCCTGCCGCCAACGCCACCACCGGCCCGGCGGGGAATGAGTAGAAGGCCTCGTCCCAGCATCCTTCGGTGCCGCGGGAGGGTCGCACCGCCATACCGTCGCTAACTCCAGCGCCGCCCGTCGTCGCAGCTCTCCTGGGTGGCTCCCTGGCACCACCCTCGAGCCATCACGTCAAGCCGTTCACCCACCGGATCAGCACCGCCTCCAAGCGCCGAG